>NC_030815.1:15944319-16250986 GCF_001704415.2 Capra hircus
TAATAATAGAGAATACTGTTTCACTTTTCTTTTCCTCAACTCTTTACTCTGTTTTTCCCTCATGACTACTCACCACCCTTTTTACACACACCATGTGAGAGTTCATACACACCGCACAAGAGTAGCAGACTTGATCACAACACCTTTTAAGCTTTCTGTTATCCATGGAATGTTAGGCACTCGTTGAGGCATTAAAATTTAATCACCTATTAAGTTATGCTTCTTTCACTCCTAATTAACATTAGAAAAATCACTGGTGCTCTGGTTTTCTTTCACTTTGTGTGGCTTGGGAAGATACAGAAGAGTAATCTCAGGAAATTTGTTCTGAACCTGGAGGACAGCCTACAGCTAATACAAAAATTGGCCTCAGAATGTGAACTTTCTAGGACAAAGCCTCTAATCTTTGCCATGATTCTCTGTTTAATTGATACAAACCTTCAGACCCATTTTTTAAAATCTTTTCATATACCCCTTTCCCAATCTTAAACAATTTCTTAAGACATATTTTTTTTCCTTATAAGCAACTAAGGATGGATTGCGTTCCAAACATCAGTTTGAAAGTCCTTTGTTTTAAGTTTGACACGTATTTTGTCATGGTGCGCATACCTAAGTGATAGTGGCACCTTTCCAGCCTAGAAAACCCCTTTGACATTATTTCTGAATTCTAGGAATAGAGAATCATATGCGATTGATATGGTGACTATTGCTGCATTCTCCTCGGCTTCTCCCCTCTTCCAGACATTATTCTTAGAAACCGTCAGGAATGTCTAGGAAATTCCTGTCATCTTAACAGTGGTAGAAAGAAAAAAATCACTCCTCCCAAGTTTTGGTTATAGAGAAGAAGACAATAGTAAGTTTTGCTTTCCTGGAGCAGAGTTTTTCCCAGGCAAATTTATAGGAAACTTGGGAGCCTCGAATCTCTTGCCCCTGGCCTCATCACGCCTCATACCACAGTGCTTCTCCTCTAGGAGCTGGTGGTGAGAGAGTGTGGCCACTATCAAAAAGCGGCTGTTTATAAATGTGATGTTGACGAGTCAGGAGATGATGCTCCTGAGAGAAGGAAAGAATTTCTCTTTTATTTATTTATTTTTTTTATTTTTTTTAGAATTTCTCTTTTAAAAGACATGCCATATGTCATTTGTTATTAGAAGGAGTTATCTGAACAATGAAACAAATGGTTAGTCAGATGTTCTCTTACAAAAGAGGAACTCTGAGTGACCAAGTGAAAATCAGCAAAGACTTCACCTAGCTCATTAGAAAAGCCCTTCAGCCATTCATTTCCACACAAAAGGTTCAAGCTCTCAGCAGTAGAAGAAACCATTTGACTGGACATCAGGCCAAGTAGAAACATTTAAAGTCAATAGCAAATAGCAGAGAAAAACTTGAAAGGATTAATGAACCCATTTTAAAGAGCAACTAATTACAAGCTTGGCTAGCTGAGACTGGAAGCTATGAAAGTGTCTTAGGTGACTAGTACGAGGGAAAACTTAAGGAAGCAACTCACAGTTTAGAATTATAATGCAATTACTGAACACTTTGGAGAAGGAAATGGCAACCCATTCCAGTATTCTTGCCTGGAGAATTCCATGGACAGAGGAGCCTGGTGGGCTACCGTCCACAGGATCGCAAAGAGTCAGACACAACTGAGCGACTAACACACACACACACACACTGAATACTTATAGGTCTTGAGGCCTTAGTATTTTTTTTTTACTAGTTTTGGCATAAAATTAAATCAGAATCTTATACTATGGAAAAGCCTTGGAGATATGCTGTCACATGTGTTAAGGAGCGATCAGTTATGTACCATTGTGTAGATTAGTAAGTATGCATGTATTTGCGGAACACAAAAAATAAATAACTCCTTTTCTCTCTCTTTAATTTTAAAACAGTTACACCCACCTCAGATCTTTACCATGAACTCTAGGATAAAGTAAGCATCGCAGACCTAAAATGTCAGAAACTGATCTCCTGATCTTCCCCACTTCCCCTTTCATTCATTCTTCCTCCACTCTTTCCCTTCTTGGTTAATGACAGTCCTCCCCATCTAACAGTACAAGCCCAAACTTTGAGTCATCTCTGAATTCTGTCTATCTTCTCTCAATATTCATCAGGAGTTCCTGACGGAAGATAAATAGACACTAGAACAGTAGCTATATTTGTTGTATCTTGTTATAGGCTTCGCAGGTGGCCCAGTGGTAAAGAATCCACCTGCCAGTGCAGGAGATGCAAGAGATGTGGGTTTGATCCCGATCCCTGGTTGAGAAAATCCCCTGGAGGAGGCAATGGCAACCCACTCCACTATTCTTGCCTGGAAAATTCCATGGACAGAGGAGCTTGGTGGGCTACAATCCATGAGGTTGCAAAGAGTTGGACATAACCAAGAACAAGCACTGCACTGCACTGCAAAGAATCTAGCGTCTAGCAAGTCCCAAAGAAGCTAACATTTGTGATGTTCTGTTCTCTGATTTTATCAAATCCACCATGATAAGGTCATTTTGTGATCAAAACTCGGGCTTTCTAAGGCAGATAGCTTTTTATTCCCTGTATAGCACAAAATATAATCTTAGAAACAATTCTTAAGTTATTTTTCAGACTGTAAGATATAGAAGTCTAGAGTCCTCACCAGTCCTTAGAATAACCGATCCAGAGCAATGTCAACAAAACTGTTTTGTAAAAATCCCCCAGATAATTCAAAATTCCCACGGACAGAAGAGCCGGGGGGGCTACAGTTCAAAGGGTCTCAAAGAGTCAGACACGGCTGAATGAGTAAGCATGCACACCCAGGGAATTCTCATGGACAGTAAAGTCATAGGCATGCTTGTAGCCATTAAAGCTTCAGATTAAGAAAAAAAAATCTGTAAATGGAAAGAAGAGCTAGGGATTATATTATGATAGTCCAACTTCCCGGACTGTGTCCCAGATTTCTAATGCATGCTAATAGTGGGGAGTAGGAGTGAAGGCTCTTGGACATATACATTTGGGCAAAAATTGGTTAAATCCCGTTACTGTAGGGCTTCACAGAGCCATCTATGACTTATAACTGATTGCCACATGTTTATGAAGGGAATAAAACAGGTAACGTTTTCTACACTTACTTTTTTTTTTTTTTTTTACCATCCTACCTGTTAATCAAAGAAAATTATGTGGAATGAGTATTCTGGGAAACACATCTGATTAACACTGGCATAGTGTTATGGTATCTATAAGACAGAATTTGGTACAATTGTAAAGGCAAGTAAGGATGGTTCAGGTGTTTTGCATTGTGTATAATACTGAAAAAATTAAAATTTATGTGGCAAGACATTACGGCTCCCCCTTTGTCATTCAATCACTGGTGATTTTTTTTAAATTTATTTACCTTAAAAAAGCAGTCTAGAAGAGGGCAATGCTTAGATCAAAGGAATAATTTTCAAAAGATGCTGTTTTAGGAAAACTGGTCCCTACAATGGATGCTAGTTCAGAGTAGCTGGGCCTTCCTGACAGTTCTCACCTCTCCATAAAATCTACCTCTGATCCTGTCTCTCCAGAGTTTTGGGAGAGTTTATTTTTTAACTCCTCCTGTCTATCATCAGCCACCACACTGTTAGTATGCTCTCCAGAGAATGAAGGATTTGTACGTGAATATTTGTCTTGTCTCCTGGGTATGATGAGGCAGCAGATGTTTTCTCATGCTGTGTATAAAGGCTAAGTTTATTCTGGGCCTTTTCCATCTTGCTTGCTTAGTGAAAGGTTGATGTTAAAGGTCTTTGTTGTTGTTTACTTTCTCCTTTTAGAAGAAATATGCATATACTTTCTGAACTGTGTTCCCAGCCAGTCTCTCTCTACCTTTCTCTGTCTCTGTAGGTCTGCTGTTATCACTGAACTATCTGTCTCTGTCTCTCTGAGGGCTTCATTCAGATATACCATACCGTCAAGTTCATTTTCAGATGTGAAATTTAAGAATAGTGCAGCCTTAGGCAAACCAGTATAGTGATAGAAGCTGTAGCAGAAAAATACGGGCTTTAGTGTCAGATTCGAAGAAGGCAATGGCACCCCACTCCAGGACTCTTGCCTGGAAAATCCCATGGACGGAGGAGCCTGGTAGGCTGCAGTCCATGGGGTCGCTGAGAGTTGGACACGACTCAGTGACTTCACTTTCGCTTTTCACTTTCATGCATTGGAGAAGGAAATGGCAACCCACTCCAGTGTTCATGCCTGGAGAATCCCAGGGACGGCGGAGCCTGGTGGGCTGCCGTTTATGGAGTTACACAGAGTCAGACACGACTGAAGCAACTTAGCAGCAGCAGCAGCTGCGGCAGTGTCAGATAGGATGTGGTTCATTATATTACTGACTGGCTGTGTTACCTCCCTCCAGCAAGTTACTCAAGAGCTATGGGCAGCCTGAAAGAAGGTGGTATCTAAGTTGTGGGAGCATAGAGAGAGGATTATTGAAACAGTGTATGTGAAAGTGCCTGGAATTTGCTTTCCCTTCTATCTCCTCTTTTCTCATTAATACTCTTCATAGGTGATCTCTCCTCCCTGAGAACCCTCCTGGGTTACCCAAAATTTCCCCACATGAAGTCTAGAGAGCACCTCATGGCAGCCCTTACCAATTTTATCCTTTAATCCAAGAATAAGAATCCAGGTAATAAGTTCCTCTAAAGCACCAGCTCCAGAAGATCCATAGTGGCTGCCTAGAGACTGTATAGAAAACAGTCATAAGGGCCAGTTAGGGCTCTGAGAACAGAGATGAGCATTGAGATTGGTTGGGTATGTCTGTCTTTTGCATGAGAAGTTAAGTTGCAACATATGTCTTTGCCAGTCCTATTCCAAACCTGTTTCTTCTCTTTTCTTTCCCAACCAGTTTTTACCGAGCTAGCCCCATCTTCTTGGGCTTTTGCTATAGCCTTCTAAAATAGCCCAATTTTATATTTGTTCATTCCCAAAAAGACAACAGTTTTGGCTGATGGTACTCTGTATAATCATTGTAGGGACACTTAACATATTGATAGACTAGGTATGAATCTAATAGTGGAATTTCATGCAATGTTCTTGCAAGTTTTCTCATCATGTTATGCAACTCTCCTTACCTGTTACAAGGTCTCTACCATAGCTTCTCATCTCTGCCATTGCTCTGTGAAAACATAGACACTAAGTATAATAAAGAAATGGGTGTGTTCCAATAAAACTTTATTTACAAGAACATACGGTGAACTCAATATCACCTATGAGTCATGGTTGCTAAGCCCTGTGTAAAAGCTACATTTCTGTGTACATTACTCACCAATGAGTCTAGACACTGAGACACGAGAATTGGCCCTGCTCTTGGCACTCAATAAATCTGAACAGACCTTATGTTCTGTGACTTGCAATGAATTATAAGTGGGACTTGGCCCTGGATATTAGTTTCAAAATTTTCACTGAACTTCATAAAGTTGCCTATGCTGATGCTTCTCAAACTTGAATATACATCAGAATCATCTAGAGAGCAAGACCATAAACTGCTGGCACCGCCATTAGCATTTCTGTAATAGTCCACTAGGTCTGGAGTACGGCCTGATAATTTACATTTCTAATATCCATGTGGATGCAAATGGCTTGGAGAATCATACTTTGAGAATGAAGGGCCTAAGCGATCCCTTTTGCCTAGAAAATCTAAGGTGTCCGATAAAATAACATTACTCAAGCAGCAGTGGATTTGGTTCGTCCTTCAATTCCTGATTGTAGAAAACTTATTGCACAACATCTGTACTTGATTAACTAATATATGCCTCCTGTTGGCAAGTTACCTGCCTATTGCCGGCAGCCCAGAAAATATAACCTGAGGTCCATGGATGTGCTGGCTGGTGGTAAGAACTGTAGCTCAGAGGAGCCCCAGACCAGCAGGCTCCCTTCCTGTGCCTGTTGCCATCCCACAGGCCCAGTATCTCTGCTGGCCAGTGGTGACAATTTACCTTAGCCTCTAGAGCAGAGGCTTCGGCAAGTGAGTCTCTCCCTGAATCTGATAAAAATCAAACAGTAGATCTCCTCACCTATTAAGATGATCTTAATTTCCTGTGTGATTTTGTTTCCATGAAAGTACATAGGAGACTGCATCAGCATATATCCTCCAATTTGACCACATTAACTAGACTAGTGAGCAACCAATTGCTTATCCATTTCCTATGCAAATAGTTGCACACCCTGTTTGTGTGTGTGTCTGTATGTGTGTGTTTAATATATGGGATACTCCTGGGTTTCTCTTTCTTGGGAGAGGAAAGAATGAAAGTGATATTTATCAAATAAGTAGAATTGGTAGCCATCCTTGTTTCCTCCAAAAAAGCCAGCTCACCAACTATTGCCTGAATCTTGTCTTTGGTGCCATGTTTTTTGTCTGAAAAAGCAGACTTTTAAGCTGTTAGCAATCATTTTTACCTGGGGCTTCCCTAGTGGTTCAGATGGTAAAGAATCCTGGGTTGGGAAGATCCCCTGGAGAAGGGAACGGAAACCCATTCCAGTATTCTTGCCTGGGAAATCCCATAGACAGAGGAGCCTGGCAGGCTATGGTACATGGGGTCGCAAAAGAGTCGGACACAACTCAGTGACTAAACAGTAACAACAACTCCAACCATATAATAGACAACTGGAAATTTAAAATCCACAAAATAGATAGGTTCACACCAGTATACAGGACAGATGTCCAGCAAAGTGCTGCAGAGTTCACTGGGGATCTTCCTTATCTCTGAAGATACACCTGGGCACAAAGCCACTGAAATAAAGTTCCAGAGGGAGTCAGGACATGGGATGGAGGCAGCCCAGTGGCCACTGATAAAACAGACCCTGCTATCCCAGTGCTTTTCCTCCTTTGAAGTGCTGTCTGTGGTTATACAAAAATTATCTGTTTTCAGTTCCCTAATCCACACTGAAGCACCAGAAGAATGCTCCTTGCCCAAGGTCACATAGTGAGTGGCAGATCAATGACATGGACAGAAAATAGAGATATGAGGGCTAATGTCGTTATGGACTTTGGATGCCGCAATTATCTTAGTTGCACCTAGAAGAAGAAGAAAATAGCGGATTCACTTCAAAGGTTTATTTTAGGAGTTGTTTTTTTTTTCCAAATTCAATGTATCAAAGAGTCCTAGCTATGAATGCCTGTCAGATAATTACTCTTAGAAGCCACATGTTTTTCTAGTAAGGAGAAAAGTAAGAAAGAGAAAACATAATGATTAAAACATTGTAAGCTTAGGATTCTGTGTGTTTCTGTAGTGAGTATTTAAGGAAAAATACCATGCATTTGTTAATGATTTGTCACCATGATATAAAAGAAAATGAGTTAAAACTGAATACTTCCCCAAACACAGTAGTTTAGCTCTAAGATTCTATTGGCAATGCTATAAATCCTTTCAAGTATCAGTTTCTGATAAAATATGGAAGACCTTTAAATAAGTGGCTCTAACAGACACCAATTCCATGTATTAAAAAAAAAATTCACACTGCTCCAAGCTGCTATTCAATTCATTTCAGTGGGCTTTATTATATCCTCAAAAACTATATTATCCTTTGAATCTCAGTTTATCTCCTTTCAAATCTATTTGGCTGATGTTAAAGGTGAAAACTGATATGGCCCAATGGAGCATGGATTCAGAAAAACTGAAAATGGAGTATGTACCATTTCCAACTTAAAAAGAAGCTAATAGAAATTATTTTGCTGTTCTATTCACTTGACTCCTCTTTCCCATTGGAAAGTTTCTTGGATTGAACACCCTCCAGCTATCAATGATAATGTCTATGATATGTATTTGACTAGAATCAATTATATTGTAATAGCTAAAATAAAAACACGAGAATCGAGCTATGAAAAGAGCACTTTTATAGAAGAAAATTCAGTCTAAAGGGAACATAACTTTTAGTGTCAACTCTGACTTGTGAAAATGAAGAGCAAAATGTTCCCTGAACACTGAGAAGATAATTTCCTCTTATCGCCAAAGCTTTGTTCCTGTTCCTTCTCTGGTTATCAAATCATATTTCCATAATGAATATTAATGCTTGTAGCACTTTAAAACCCAAACACCTGTGGTATCTAAATTAACCGAGATCCTTTATCCATATTTAATATTTTGCAAGTTTTTGCAGAAGCATCTATTGCCATTTTGTTATATATTTTGAATGCACATTCATGTGAAGTGGTTTGCCTTGCAAGTTCAGTGAGACTGTAAGCTGCAGTTTCAAGTTTCCTCTCACTGTATGTAAGCGCCCAGGCATTTTCATACAGTGTCTACAGTGCCTTCTCTGAATTGTAATTTAAGTTTTATCACAACACTGCGGGAGCCGCTAGTATCTGCAGCTTGATTTCACCCCATGGTTTAATACCCTGAAGTGTCAGGCTGATAGACAATGCTGTGCCAATCAGTTTCCACCCAGTAAAGCTCAAGGAGTAAGGCAGAGATAAAGTGATGGAAGGCTCATAGTTGATGATGATTTACAAGTGGGCTTCATAGCTCTTAGGACTTCAGGATCCATCCAGAGGGCATTAAAAGGAAAAAACATCTCCATTTGCATAGTTTTTTGCATGACTTCAAAATAACAGATGGAGAGTGGGAAGTCTAAAACAGATGCCTGGTATAAAGAAGACTAAAAAGGCAAAGAGTAAGTGGTTGACTGTACAATAGTGAATTATTGGCAGTGTCACCTATGAGAGATAATAGTGCCTGAGTAAGACCTCCAAACTGGGGCTTCCCAGTTGGCTCAGTGGTAAAGAACCCACCTGCCAATGCAGGAAATGCTGGAGACGTGGATTTACTCCCTGGGAAGGAATCCCTGGAAATGGCAGCCCACTCCAGTACTCTTGCCTGCTGCTGCTGCTGCTGCTAAGTCGCTTCAGTCATGTCTGACCCTGTGTGACCCCATAGATGGCAGCCCACCAGACTCCCCCATCCCTGGGATTCTCCAGGCAAGATCACTGGAGTGGGTTGCCATTTTCTTTTCCAATGCATGAAGGTGAAGAGTGAAAGAGAATTCGCTCAATTGCATTCGACTCCTAGCGACCCCATGGACTGTAGCCTACCAGGCTCCTCCATCCATGGGATTTTCCAGGCAAGAGTACTGGAGTGGGTTGCCATTGCCTTCTTCCCCATAAACAGAGAAGTCTGCAGATATAACCCATAGGGTCACAAAGAGTCAGACACAACTTAAAGACTAAATGATAGGAAAGACCTCCAAATCACTCACTGTTTAGACTGGAGTTTCCTTGTCTATAAAGTGGAGATGCTATAGAAACTGACTTCAGAGTTTTTGTAAAAAAAGAAATGAAATGTGAAGCAGGGTGCCTAGTTCCTTGGCATTCTGAACCCATTCTCTTTATGTTGCTCCTGTTATTTTATTCCCACCACAGGGTATCATAACAGTATTAATTGGACATTGAGTATGTTTCAGGCACTGTGCTAAGCTTTACCTTCTCCATCATATGGCATTCATGAAAGAACCCTAGGAGAAGGGTGCTTCTTTTATTTCTGCTTTACAGAGGAAGATGCCAGTGCTTAGGGAGGTGCATAAAGATCAGTAGTGGGCTGGAGATTTGGACATGTGTCCATTAATCTAGAAGGGCTTCCTTGGCCACTTAGCAGTAAAGAATCTGCCTGCAGTACAGGAGTGAAAGGAGACCTGGGTTCAATTCCTAGGTCGAGAAGATCCCCTGGAAGAGGGCATGACAATCCACTCCAGTATTCTTGCCTGGAGAATCCCATGGACAGAGAAGCCTGGTGGGCTACAGTCCATAAGCTTGCAAAGAGTTGGACACAACTGAAGTGCGTTAACATGCAGAACCCACGCCATTGATCAAGAAGTTCCTGACGCAACTGACTTGGGAAACTAGAAGGCATAAATTCTAATTACTCTAGGAATATTCAATGTGTCTGGACTGCAGAGTAACAGTCTTTCAGAACTTTGGCCAGTTTTTATTCGCAACCTTTTTGTATGCCACGTTTCAGCAAAATAGTCATATTCAAGGTTTCCTGGCCTGTTTCTATTCATATGTATACTCAAATATTCCATCTTTTACCAAAGTTGCCTATAATTTTATCTAAATAAACAGCAAAGTAGGAAAATCTTATCAGATGACAACAGAGGGAATCGTTCATGTTGAAATAAGAAACACATTCTATAGTTGCATCCCCATCTTTTTACAATGACATTTGCATTTATACAGCCCCTAAATTTTAAGGGATGGCTAAAACGTGGTAAATGCTATTTCAATCTTATCAGAATTCAGAAGACTTGACAAGTGCATCAGTGTTACGATACTAACTTTACAGGAAAGATAACCAAGATGAGGTCAAAAGTGTAGATTAAGGCATATTTGTGTAGGAAGTTGTAACGAAAGATTGAAAATATGAGTCTTGAGTTTTGAATGATTGTATCACATATAGAAAGTATAGGCTGTTGACACCAAGTTCAGCAATGAAGACTGTGAGTTTTTGTTTTCTGTAAAAGCACAGGGAGCTGGGAGCAATTATCTGCATTGAGCCATCCCTCAGAGTATTTATGGTGAGTGTTTGGTGTGCTGAGCAGATTCTAAATAACCTGCCTCTTTAACTTCCTCATCTAGAATATGGAAATAATAAAGACATCTGCCTCATTGGGTTGTGATAAGGATTAAGTGAAATAATGCATGTGGAAGTATTTTGTAAACTGAAGTATTACACATGTCAGATTTTTATTCATTTCAGACAATTAAAACTTTATTGAGCGTAATCCCCTTGGTGATAAAAATCTAAAGATTAAATTGTCGGCTATTTTACTCTCAAGGATATAACTATCTAATAGGATATGCATCTTATCTACACAATTAAAATTCGGTGTGAAAACTGCTGCTAAAATGCACAGACCATGCACATTGCTGTTGCAGAAACAAGGGTCACAATTAATTCAGGGCAAAGACGCCGTATTTTGGAGAATTTTCAGGCTAGAGTGATATATTGTGCTTTCTCTGAAAGTTGTGAGGGGAGTGTTTTGGGTTTTCTTGAAATGGGAAAAAGACATATTTGTGTTTGCTTTTAAATTTTTGTAATATTGTGTTGATCTCTGCCATATAACAATGCAAATCAGCCATAATTATACATATATCCCTTCTTGCCTGAATCTCCCTCTGCTACCCCCACTCCATCCCTCCAAGTCATCACAGAGTGCCAGACTTGGCTCTGTGAAGGGAATTTTTAAGGACAAAACTGTTCTAGATAAGAACATCCCAGGTAGAAGGGACTGTGTGAGCATCAGTACAAAAGCATGACAAAGTAGTCTCTGTCAAAAACACGAGGAGATGAATTCAAGAGATAGGTTGGAAGGATGTGGGTAAAGACTTTTGAATGCAGTGCTTGAGAGTTAGAGTTTTATCTTGAATAACATGAGTTGCTGTGGGTGGAACTATTTTCAGGAGGAATGTAACATATCTCATTTTTGTTTGTTTTGGAAGAGAGGTAAGAGTGAAAGTGATGTCATCCCTGCCCTTAAGATGTTTCTTTTGGACTAAAGAGGTCATATCAGTGTATACACAGGCGTGTCAGTTCCTGAACCTTTACCGTTAGGAGCAGAACCTAGGCTGGGACCAGAGTAAGAGCGTCATCCAGCATAGCCTAGAGTTGCTGGAGCTAATACAGGTCACCTCTGTGTATGTTAGTCACTAAGTCGTGTCCGACTCTTTACAGCCCCATGGACTGTAGCCCACCAGGCTCCTCTGTCTATGGGATTCTCCAAGCAACAATACTGTGGTGGGTTGCCATTCCCTTCTCCAGGGGATCTTCCTGACCCAGGAATTGAACCTGGGTCTCCTGAATTGCAGGCATATTCTTTACTGTCTGAGCCACCAGGGAAGCTCACAGGTCAGCGACAAACCAAATACGGTGTTTGGGAGGTTCGAGCACAAACATCTTAATAAGAGTGAACTAGACCTGTTATCTTGCAGACCAGGTATAACTGAGTATTGGCCCTAATGACTTACCGCATGTGGTCCAGAAGTGCATTCCCGGGTGGGCGGGGGCACTGAGTCTGTTTCTGGACAAGAATTATATCTCATAGTCACATCATTCTAGAACAGAGTTCCAAATATTTTGTGTGGGCTTTCCACGTAGTGCTGAGTGGTAAAGAACTCACCTGCCAATGTAGAAGACATAAATAAGAGACACGGGTTTGATCCCTGGGTCAGGAAGATCCCCTGGAGGAGGGCTTGCTAAACCATTCCAGTATTCTTGCCTGGAGAATCTCATAGACAGAGGAGCCTGGCAGGCTATAGTCCTTGGGGTCGCACAGAGTTGGACACAACTGAAACAACTTACTTGCATGCATGCATATTTGATATATCACTATATTATGTGAATAAGAACAAAATTCTTCTAACAATAAGACATCACTCTTAAGTCACCAGTGTTACACTGAACATGATATGTTCAATTGTCTGACTCACAGAGAGGTTGAAACTACAATTCTGAGAACCTCCCTCTCCCATGGTTCCATGTCAGTGTCTGAAAATGAGGGGAATTTATGAGCTTTAGAAAGAAGAGAAAAGGTGGGGGGTAGCCTTCTCTAGAGTTGCAGTTAGTCCCCTAAGCAGGTATAGAGTTGGAAGTAGCTTCCAGATGTATCTTGAAGATTGTCTGCGTGAGGCTGCAGACTGAGATGGTTGCTGGGTGCCTCCAGAGGTTTTTGGGGTGACCCACTGAGAACCATGGGCTTTGTTGCTGCAAGCTGAAATTCTGGGTGAAGGTTGTCCTCAACTTTGCTTTCCTGATAATGCCAGTGATCGTGGAAGCCAGCCTCCCTCCCTTTCCCTGTGTTAAAACATTTTATGTATGGAATACATAGAGTAGCCTGCATTTTTCTCAGTCAACACTGACTGATTCAGGTGTGGTCATATACAATACTTACTTGGTAGGAAACAACCTGCCAGTATATATATATATATATGTGAAAAATATGTGTCTATTTACATGGGACACTTAAGCAATGGCAATATTGGTCATACATATTAGAAATCATTTTAAAAGTTCACTAAAATCTCATGCTGAGTCGCTTTGGTCATGTCCAGCTCTTTGCGACCCTATGGACTGTAGCCCTCCAGGCTCCTCTGTCCATGGGGTTCTCCAGGCAAGAATACTGGAGTGGGTTGCCGTTTGCTTCTCCAGGGGATCTTCCTGGCCTAGAGATCAAACCCATCTCTCTTGTGTCTCCTGTACTGGCAGGCTGATTCTTTACCACTAGAGCCACATGGGAAGCCCTATATATATGTGTGTGTAAATATATATATATGTATATATATATACACTCTGACTGAGAAATCCTGCTTCTAACAATTTATCCCAATGATATAATGGAAAAAGTATGCAAAGTTATTTGCCACACAGTAATAAATACTCTTTTTTGGTTCAGTGTTGTGCCAGCCTCTTGGGACAAAGATGAATAAGACTCATTTTCTGTCTTCATATCTCAAACTCAGTCAGATGTAATTCACTGCTCTTCAAGGCTAATCAGCCATACTCACCGCTCTCAAACCTCAAGTTCCCGTAGGCAGTCTTAGACCTCATTCTTCCTCGATCCTCACTCTCTGCCCAGGTTTAGTCGGTTCTTTTATTGTCCTCATGTCTTCATCTCTGCTCCCATATCCTTCTTTACTCTGTTCCATCTTCCTGTTATTTCATGTTGGCCCCTTGCGTTCTCTGAGGTATGAATATATAACAAAATCAGTTTATGCCTCAAGAGATCCACAAACCCCAGTTTATTACTATTAACTAAACTCCAGCCTGCTTTCCACTAGTTTTTCTCATTAATGCCCTTTTTCTGTTCCAAGATCAAGTCCAGAATTATGTTTTTGTCTCTATGGTGTGAAAATAAAAATGAATGTATACATCAGTTCAGGTAGTTCAGTTCACTCTCAGTCGTGTCCGAATCTTTCTGACCCCATGGACTGCAGCATACCAGGCCTCCCTTGTCAATCACCAACTCCTGGGGTTTACTCAAACTCATGTCCATTGAGTCAGTGATGCCATCCAACCATCTCATCCTCTGTCATCCATTTCTCCTCCTGCCTTCAATCTTTCCCAGCATCAGGATTTATTCCAGAGTCAGTTCTTCACATCAGGTGGACAAAGTATTGAAGTTTCAGGTTCAGCATCAGTCCTTCCAATGAATATTCAGGACTGACTTCCTTTAGATGGACTGGTTGGATCTCCTTGCAGTCCAAGGGACTCTCAAGAGTCTTCTCCAACACCACAGTTCAAAAGCATCAACTCTTTGGTACTCAGCTTTCTTTATAGTCCGCTCTCACATCCATACATGACCACTGGAAAAACCATAGCCTTGACTAGATGGACCTTTGCTGGCAAAGTAATGTCTCTGCTTTTTAACACACTGTGTAGGTTGGTCATAAGTTTTCTTCTAAGGAAGAAGTGTCTTTAAATTTCATGGCTGCAGTCACCATCTGCAGTGATTTTGGAGCCGCAAAACAAAAAATCTGCCAGTTTCCACTGTTTCTCCATCTATTTTCCATGAAGTAATGGGACTGGATGCCTGATCTTTGTTTTCTGAACATTGAGCTTTAAGCCAACTTTTTCACTCTCCTCTTTCACTTTCATCAAGAGGCTCTTTAGTTCTTTACTTTTTGCCATAAGGGTGGTGTCATCTGCATATCTGAGGTTATTTATATTTCTCCCAGCAATCTTGATTCCAGCTTGTGGTTTTTCCAGTCCATCGTTTCTCATGATGGACTCTGTATATAAGTTAAATAAGCAGAGTGACAATATACAGCTTTGACGTACTCTTTTTCCCCAGCAATCTTAATTCCAGCTTGTGCTGTATCCAGCCGAGCGTTTCTCATGATGTACTCTGCATATAAGTTAAATAAACAGGATGACAATATACAGCCTTGACCTACTCTTTTCCTATTTGGAACCAGTCTATTGTTCCATGTCCAGTTCTAACTGTTGCTTCCTGACCTGCATACAGATTTCTCAAGAGGCAGGTCAGGTGGTCTGGTATTCCCATCTCTTTCAGAATTTTCCACAGTTTCTTGTGATCCACACAGTCAAAGGCTTTGGCATAGTCAATAAAGCAGAAATAGATGTTTTTCTGGAACTCTCTTGCTTTTTCAATGATCCAGCGGATGTTGGCAATTTGATCTCTGGTTCCTCTGCCTTTTCTAAAACCAGCTTGAACATCTGGAAGTTCACGGTTCACATATTGTTAAAGCCTGGCTTGGAGAATTTTAAGCATTACTTTACTAGCATGTGAGATGAGTGCAATTGTGTGGTAGTTTGAACATTCTTTGGCATTCTCCATCATAGGGTAGACTGAAAACCACAATCACAGAAAACTAACCAATCTGATCACATGGACCACAGGCTTGTCTAACTCAATGAAACTATGAGCCATGCTGTGTAAGGCCACACAAGATGGACAAGTCATGGTGGAGAGTTCTGACAAAACATGGTCCACTGGAGAAGGGAATGGCAAACCACTTCAGTGTTCTTACCTTGAGAACCCCATGAACAGTATGAAAAGGCAAAAAGATAGGACACTGAAGGATGAACTTGCAGGTCGGTAGGTGCCCAATATGCTACTGGGGGTCAGTGGGGAATTAACTCGGGAAAGAATGAAGTATACATCAGATCATCTTACTGACCACATTATAACAAAGTCTCAGTGGCTGGTTTTGATGACCATGTTTGAATTTACAGAAATGCCAAATAGTACTAATTTTATTGTCCCGACTAATGAGTAAAGGACAGAAAGTTACTGAATAAGAAAATGAAGCACTATCACTGAGTAAATGTCAAATGACATCGCTGCCTCCACAGCAACTACACAGAAATTTAAAGAGAAAAGCAGTCGCAAAATTTATTCCTTTATTTATCATACAAGTTTTTTTGTTTTAATTTTTATTTTTACTTTATTTTACTTTACAATACTGTATTGGTTTTGCCATGCATTGACATGAATCCACCACGGGTGTACATGAGTTCCCAAACATGAACCCCCCTCCCACCCCATATCATCTCTCTGGATCATCCCCGTGCACCAGCCCCAAGCATCCTGTATCCTACATCAAACATAGACTGGTGATTCATTTCTTACATGATAGTATACATGTTTCAATGCCATTCTCCCAAATCATCCCACCCTCTCCCTCTCCCACAGAGTCCAAAAGTCCACTCTACACATCTGTGTCTCTTTTGCTGTCTCGCATACAGGGTCATCATCACCATCTTTCTAAATTCCATATATATGTGTTAGTATACTGTATTGGTGTTTTTCTTTCTGGCTTACTTCACTCTGTATAATAGGCTCCAGTTTCATCCATCTCATTAGAACTGATTCAAATGTATTCTTTTTAATGGCTGAGTAATACTCCATTGTGTATATGTACCACAGCTTTCTTGTCCATTCGTCTGCTGATGGACATCTAGGTTGTTTCCATGTCCTGGCTATTATAAACAGTGCTGCAATGAACATTCGGGTACATGTGTCTCTTTCAATTCTGGTTTCCTCGGTGTGTATGCCCAGCAGTGGGATTGCTGGGTCATAAGGCAGTTCTATTTGCAATTTTTTAAGGAATCTCCACACTGTTCTCCATAGTGGCTGTACTAGTTTGCATTCCCAAATAAACGACCCAATCAAAAAATGGGCCAAAGAACTAAACAGACGTTTCTCCAAAGAAGACATACGGATGGCTAACAAACACATGAAAAGAGGCTCAACATCACTCATTATTTACGTACAAGTTTTTATCAAACACTTACCATGTGTAGCCATCTTACATTGAGGACAAGGTGATTAACAAAACAAACAAAGAGTCTCTCTCTCTCCCCTCCCATCCTCCTTCCCTCTTTCCCTTCCCCTCCCCGCATTCTCACTGCCTCTTTTTCTCCCTGAGTTTACATTACATAAGACGTAAGAGTACATGCACATCAAAAGTGAAAGAATCTTCCCTAGCCATGACTTTCATGTTCTAGGTACAATGGTAGTTGTGCTTTCAAAAAAGCAATATCATTCATTATACTTACTTGTTAATTCCAATTTTTCAGTCTTATTTGCATTTAATTTTTAAATTTACTTTTCTTTATGTGGCATAAGGACTTCAAACATTAAAAATTAACACTCTGAGTAAGTCATGGTATGCTGCTGCTGCTGCTAAGTCGCTTCAATCGTGTACAACTCTGTGCGACCCCATAGATGGGAGCCCACCAGGCTCCCCCATCTCTGGGATTCTCCAGGCAAGAACACTGGAGTGGGTTGCCATTTCCTTCTCCAATGCCTGAAAGTGAAAAGTGAAAGTGAAGTCGCTCAGTCGTGTCTGACTCTTAGCGACCCCATGGACTGCAGCCCACCAGGCTCCTCCGTCCATGGGATCTTCCAGGCAAGAGTACTGGAGTAGGATGCCACTGCCTTCTCTGAAGTAATGGTATAAATTGACAGAATTTAGACTGCATAAAATTTTTTCCTTAAAAAATTCTGAATTTGGAAAATATTGTGTAGTGCATCATATATATCCCTCATGTGGCATAATGAAGAATTTGGCATATGCTGTGCTCAATAAAACCTTTTAGATTTCTAACAGTAACAAGAAATGTAGGACAATTTATATATTTCTATTTGGCTTTCCATTTCAGAAGCTACTGTTTGGAGGGCTTCTCATTTGTTTAGCTGTTAATATAGAAGTTTGAATGACAAGATAGAAGGTTGCATTCTCAGAATTCCTGGCTGAAAACACAGATGAGCAGACCATTATAGACATTACTTTCATGAACTCGCCCTAGGTCTTTCTAGGTCTTGCTGCCTATTTTGCAGGCCCAGGAATCTGATTCGTAAATGTATAGAAAGTAGGGGTGAAAAGTGTCTGCTTTCTCTCTCCCTCTCTCTCTCTCTCTCTCTCTCTCTCTCTCTCTCTCTCTCTCTCTGCCTCTCCTGGGACAGTTGCTCATCATAACACCCCATACTAGATTTATATACAGAATTTTGCTTTGGGGTACCTGGGAAACAGATCCAAAAGAGATTTTTGTTGTTGTTGTTGTTGTTGTTTTTGTCTGTTTGTTTTTACATGATTCAAATATCTAGTAACATCAGGCTTGGGTAGCCTGACACACTCATTTCAGTTATGAGCATGCATCTTCTGTCAGACCAGCAGAACTGGAGCCTTGGTAAGGTGCTTCTTCTAAAAGCAGTTGCAAGGTCAACTACTACCCTTTGTCTCTATGACAATCATCTTTCTATCATTGACCAACATACCCTTGACTGATTGGCACATGGTGTCATTAAACACGGTCATCAGTTCAATAAGCTCCATTATAGACTACAAGTCATTCTTTGCAAGCTCTTTCACTGAAGCATTAATTTCATTAAACATTTATTGAATACCTTTCATGGAGCAGCAACTGAATTTAGGAGTACAATAGATATTGTTCCCACTCTCACAGAGTTTGTCATCTATCAGGAGATATAAAAAAGTGTTCAGATGATTGCCACAAGCGTGATGTGTGTTGTGATGAGAGTAGAGGACACAGTGATAGAAGCTAGAAGAAGCGCATGATAGACCTGAGTCCATGCCATTTCCCTATATTAGGTTATGTCTAAACTGAAATATGAAAGTTAAGCAATGACTAGTTGGAAAAAGTGCATATGTGTATGTACAGTGTGTATGTGAGAGAGACAGAGAAATCAAAAGAGATTTTCAGGAGGAAAATGAAACAGCATGAACAAGTATCATGAGAAAGTGGGTATTTTATAAACTGAAAGTAAGTATTTTCACTGTTCTGACCCAGGATATATTGATATCATGGTTTCCATCTCGATCTTCAAGGGGGAAATGTTTCTTTTATTGCACATTTACAGTTAATGCAAGGAATGAAGTCTTATAATTCTGATGGAGATCTCATTTTAGAAATGTCAAGGATCACACCAAGCAGCTGTCACCCTCACCCTCACTAAGCCAAATCCTCCACTGAGCAAGAAGTCTTTGGAATAGCTTAATAGAAATATGGTTTGTACAGGTTTTTCTTTGTTCTGTTCCCCTGCAAAAAGTCAGCCTTGGTAAGCCCTTGCTTAATGTGTCCACAGTGATGCCTCAGCAGGTGTTTAATTTATTATCTTCTAAGTGAAAAGATCTCAACTTTGTATAGTATGCATGTGTGCATGCTATGTCACTTTAGTCATGTCCGATTCTTTGAGACCCCATAGACTGTAGCCCACCAGGCTCCTCTGTCCATGAAATATCCAGGCAAAAATACTGCACTGGGTAGTCATTCCCTTCTCCATTTATGTAGTATAGATTTCTTCAATTTGAATATCATTTCCTTAGCTATGTAGACTATAAAGAATAAAATTCAGTCAAATTTACTTCAATAAAAAGCATTTTAAGAGTAAAGAACACTTTTTTATCAATTAAAAAAACGTCAACAGAATCTTAAGCAGAGTTGGCAGTATCCAGCCACTTTCAATACCATGTTCATATTTTAGCCATTGAAAAAGTAGGTGGATAAGGAAGTTAATGTTTTCTGACTTTAAATGAATAATTTATATCCTCCAGTATACAAAAATTTACTCAGTGGCTAAACAAGATAAAATGTATCCAGTACAGTATATATCAGACTCTAGGCTGATAGGGGCTGAATAAGGGCTTCCCAGGTATCTCAGTGGTAAAGAATCTGCCTGCAGTGCAAGAGATACTGGAGACACAGGCTCGATCCCTGGGTCGGGAAGATCGCCTAGAGAAGAAAATGGCAACCCACTGCTGTGTTCTTGCCGGGAAATACCCGTGGACAGAGGAACCTATCCATGGAGCTGCAAAGCTTTGAGCACGACTGAGCAAACCAAGTATAGCACTGCTGCCGCTGCTGCTGCTAAGTCGCTTCAGTCGTGTCCGCCTCTGTCCGACCCCATAGACGGCCGCCCACCAGGCTCCCCCGTCCCTGGGATTCTCCAGGCAAGAGCACTGGAGTGGGTTGCCATTTCCTTCTCCAATGCATGAAAGTGAAGAGTGAAAGTGAAGTCGCTCAGTCGTGTCCGACTCTTAGCGACCCCATGGACTGCAGCCCACCAGGCTCCTCCACCATGGGATTTTCCAGGCAAGAGGACTGGAGTGGGGTGCCCTTGCCTTCTCCGTCAGTATAGCACACAGGCTAAATAAATCAATGAAAAATATTTCTCCATTCGTTATGCATTCAGTAAAACGGAAACATTCTGATAGTCATTCTGTGATTAAAGGGACTACGTGGTAGAACACTTATATTGTATGGCATTTCTAGAGCTGAACTGAAACTGTATGGTTTCTCTATAAGAGAATATTCGCCAAAAATTGAAGTGGATGATGGTCATATCCCCAGTAGGACAGCCTCTTTGGAAATGCACCTTCTGTTTATCTGTTTGTAGATGAATCGCTTCTCTTATAGTCTTCCAGTTTTCATGTGTAACCCAGAAAGTTGGTTCTTTTCCTATAAGCCTCAATAAAGAATTTTTTCTTCAATTATTTTTCTCCTGTTATATCTCAGTTTTCAATTTTCCACTCCCCTAGAATTTAGCTATCTGCCTCCCAGTATCAAGTCCTGCTGTAGAAGAGAGCAAATGGCAGATATAAATGCATTTTATGGAAAGTGATCTGCCAGGTCTTCTTGGAACTGAAGGTGCTGGATGTGGGGAAAATGAAGCAGGGATTTAGGCAGAGTATTATTAGATGCTTAATTGTTATTTCCCACTTCTAATTCACTGATAAGCTCCAGTAATCCTAAAGCATCTCATTTTTTATAGAAAAAAGAAAGAAGACACTTGAAATCTTAAGCTGTCTTTAAAACTATAAACAAAGAGAGTATTCTGAAGGGGAAACTGCCTCTGTTGAATTGGAGCATTTAGAGTGCACAATTTTAAAACAGTTGAGCACCCAGGAGCTGAATGTAACAGCCAGAAAGAATAGTTTCAATGAGTTCATAATTATATGTGCTGGATTCTGGGGGAGGTCAGCCTGAGTGCTGGAGGGTTAAGACTTGTGCATGCATATAAGTAATAGGCCATAGGCAAAAGGCAATATTTCAAGCTGTATTAGTTTCTTTAACATTCATTTGTAGAAGGCAAAAAATACAAGATTTCTGTCAATAGCCCCACCCCCCCTGCCCCCAACCCCGGAAATAAAAGAAACAAACTAGAAAAAAGAGCTTTGGGGTTCTTTTTTAAGGCTATCCTGCTGAAAGGCAATGAATGGAAGCCAGACCGTACAGTCTCAGCCCTGAGAACTCTTAACATTCCAGTTTCCATTCTCCCTTGAGAGTTTCCCTTCAAAGCTCCTTTTCCATATAACTCTACGTATGAGTTTGATTATGGATTTACTATTCAAGGATGACTATGTTTTAATCACAAAATATCTAACATGTAAGTGAAGATTACCCCAGTGTTGAAATGTTCTCAGTGAAGATGATGCTTCCACTTTGTAGGGTTCCTATACAGACCCAGTGAGATAATGCATGGAAAGAAAGTGCTAGTATAGTGCTGGTGAATTCTCTGTTGCTTTAGCTATAACAGCAGGTGCTGCTGCAGTGCTAGGAAATGATGCTTTTATTATATTTCAGCCATGAGGGCTTCCCAGGATCCAGAGGTCCATTTCTTCAGTCAGAGTACAATGTTGGATTTGGGAGGGGAAATAATGACAACAAATTATTGAGTAAAAAAAACCCCAATACATATTGGATGGTATGCAAGTCCTACCATCCTGGATTTGGGGATTTCTGTCCATACCCCATGAGACTACCTTTTCGGTGTTTCTGGGAGCCACTCACCCTCTGTGATGCCTGCAGTAACTGCTGTCCACAATGTGATGGGTTTTAGCACTGGTAGAAGGCCTTTCGGGTACAACATCCAACCTGCTCAAGCATGGCTCTAATTCAAACTGGTCTACTTGCAAGAAACAGGAGTTTTAAAGCTAGATTTTGTAAGAGGTTGTTAACAAAAGACATCCTAAAGTTCTGTTTCCCTCTACGAGTTTGTTCATTCTCCTGCCTGCAGACCAGGGTTTTTGTTTCCTTGTCATCTCTACCCCTAACCCGTCTCTCCAGTTGCAGGTTGTACTTGGTTTGGTTCACTGTGAAGACTGTGGCCCTGCTTCTGTAAGAAGTTTTAATGTCCTGCCCAATGGCTTACCCTAGTGTCTTAATAAGAAACAACTTGATTGGCTTGGCTTAGATTGACTGCCCGCCCTCTAGTCTATAAGCCGCTGTGGAATGGAAGTAACAGTGCCTGTAGTTATCTTTGGGCAGAATAGTGGCCTCCTAAGGAAGATCCACTGGAGAAGGGAATGGCTACCCACTCTAGTATTCTT
Organism: Capra hircus; assembly: GCF_001704415.2. NCBI lineage: Eukaryota > Metazoa > Chordata > Mammalia > Artiodactyla > Bovidae > Capra > Capra hircus. The sequence continues at coordinate 15,966,623 of NC_030815.1, forward strand.
GCCTGGAGAATTCCATGGACAGAGGAGCCTGGTGGGTTACAGTCCATGGGATCACAAAGAATCAGACTTGACTGAGTGACTGAACAAGAAATTCCATTTCATAGTCCCCAGAATCTCTGAATATGTTACCATAACTAGCATAATGGACTTTACAGATGCCACTGAAGCAAAGATCTTAAAATATAAAGATTACCCTGGATTATCCAGGTCAAGCCAATATACTCACAAGAGCACTTATAAAGGAAAAGAAGGAGGGAAGAGAATCAGAGATGGAGATTGACGAAGAAAACATTTTGGAGTGATGTGGAGCTATAAACCAATGAAGGCAGGAAGTCTCTTGGGGCCAGAAAATCAAGGAAATGGATTCTCCCCTAAAGCCTCCAGAAGAAATGCAGCCCTGAGACCCATTTTAGACATTCGATCTCCAGAACTATAAGAGAATAAACCTGTGTTGTTCTATGCCACTAAATGTGCTGTAATTTGTTACAGTAACAATAGAAAACTAACACATGACCTCTTTGGAAGCAGGGGCAGCTGCTAGAGGAAAACTCCCCTCCTTCTGTCTGATTCGGAGACCTCAGTTCAGTTCAGTTCAGTTCAGTTGCTCAGTTGCCTGCAACTCTTTGCAACCCCATGAACTGCAGCACGCCAGGCCTCCCTGTCCTTCACCAACTCCCGGAGTTCACCCAAACTCATGTCCATCGAGTCAGTGATGCCATCCAGCCATCTCATCCTCTGTCGTCCCCTTCTCCTCCTACCTCCAATCCCTCCCAGCATCAGGGTCTTTTCCAATGAATCAACTCTTTGCATGAGGTGGCCAAAGTATTGGAGTTTCAGCTTCAGCATCAGTCCTTCCAAAGAACACCCAGGACTGATCTCCTTTGAATGGACTGGCTGAATCTCCTTGCAGTCCAAGGGACTCTCTAGAGTCTTCTCCGACACCACAGTTCAAAAGCATCAATTCTTCGGCGCTCAGCTTTCTTCACAGTCCAACTCTCATATCCATACCTGACCACTGGAAAAACCATAGCCTTGACTAGACGGACCTTTCTGGCAAAGTAATGTCTCTGCTTTTGATTATGCTATCTAGGTTGGTCATAACTTTCCTTCCAAGGAGTAAGTGTCTTTTAATTGCATGGCTGCAATCACCATCTGCAGTGATTTTGGAGCCCAGAAAAATAAAGTCTGACACTGTTTCCACTGTTTCCCCATCTATTTCCCATGAAGTGTGTGACCAGATGCCATGATCTTCGTTTTCTGAATGTTGAGCTTTAAGCCAACTTTTTCACTCTCCTCTTTCACTTTCATCAACAGGCTTTTTAGTTCCTCTCACTTACTGCCATAAGGGTGGTGTCATCTGCATATCTGAGGTTACTGATACTTCTCCCGGCAATCTTGATTCTGAGACCTCAGAGAACTCAAAAGTAGCTTCTCAAAGTTTAGGGACCTCTTGCCTTACATTTTCAAGCCTTTTTCTACCTCTGAGTTCTAACCTAACCACTAGGTTCCTGTTATGTGTCAGTAGAAGCTGTCTTTATTTCCTGAAAGTAATAATAATAACTACTTCATGGGAATTTTGGTGAGTACTAATTTAGATAACTTATGTAGATAAAGTTACTTATAGCAATATTGGGCACAAAGTAAATGCCTATTATTATGAGCCCTACTAATAATATATGAAACCTTGATGGTTATCATTGACACAAATAACTAGACTGAATGAAGTTGAAAGGCCCTTTACTTATTGCCCAATCTCCATGGCTCAAATATTTTCCTATTTATTTAGGAACAGCAGGGTAAGATTATTATCTCCAATTTATAGGTGAGAAAACTGAGTCTCAGAGAATGTAAATAACTTGCCCTAAAGTGGGAGTGTCATAGCTAGAATTCAAATGTAGGTCATTTGGCTTGAACAGAAAGCCTCTTTCTAGGTCATTGTGCAGACTCTTAGTGCAACAAACCAAACAAAGACAGTGTGCTCCAAAGCACTGCCCCCATTTCTAATGTGTGGTATTTTAGAAGGTGGTGATGGGTATGAAAAGCTTGGCAACACTTTAACATGAAAGCACTGGATGTGTGAACACTGTCAAAGTTTCAATAAGCATGCATATTGCTGTAGACGGAATTGATCCCTCTAAAATTCATAAGTTGAAACTCTAGCCCCTACAATGACTATATTTAGGGATCCGGCCTGTGGGGCTATAATAAAGATTAAAAGAGTCATAAAGGTGGAACATGTTAGGCTACAGTCCATGGAATTGCAAAACAGTCGGACATGACTGAGCCACTAAAAACGCGAATGATAGGGTGGATCCCTAACCCAATAGGGCTGGCGGCCTTATTTAAAAAAAGAAAAAAAAAAAAAAAAAAAAAACAGAAGAAACACCAAAGTTCCCTATCTCTCCACCATATGAGGGCCTGGTGAAGAAGCAACTGGTTTCAAGCTAGGAAGAAAGTCCTTATCAGAAACCAAATCAGCCAACACCTTGATCTTGGACCACCCAGCCTTCAGAATGGTGCACAAATATATTCCTGTAATTTAAGACCCCCAGTCTATGGTACTTTTATTATGGCAGAGAAGTCGAGGACAAATATACAAAAGTGGCATCCCTCTCTTCCTCTTGGTACTGTTATTCTGTTCTTGGTTTTGTTTTTTTTACAACTCCAGATATTTCAGGATCTGTTCCTATACATATGAAACACTGTTCTTCACTTCGTGTCTAACCTACATACATTCATTTCACTGACATTTCTGGAGAGTAGAACCTGTGTTGTGTGATAGAGATGAAAACTCAGGAAGGACAGAGCCCAGTATTATGGTGGAGCTTCCAGCATAAAACATGTATGACACAGCATGTGTAAATGTATATGCACATGCCTATGTATATGTATGCATGCGGCATGCATGTGTGTGAGATACATATTAAGACATGAAGAGAAGAAAGAGAAAAAGATAATGAAAGTAGCAGAATTAGAACTATAGATTGAATCGAATAACAAATCTTTATTTCAGGCCTAATGAAAAACACCGTGCTTTTGGGTGAAGTCGAGGGAAAAATAAGAATTGTCTTCAGAGAAGACAGTAAGAATAAAGGTCCTTAAAGATGTCTTCTGCCTTTCTGGACATTTTTTTTTTCTTAGACTAACACCTGATATCTTAGTTGGTCCTGCTGGTGGATACAATAGATCTAGGGTTCCTCCCCGATTTTATCCTTAAAGTCCCATACATACACAGTGATCTTTTGAGGAGCAGTGTCAATTTGTAGGTACTTAAAGACAAACAGATAAAGGTTCAGCTATGAAATTTTTCTAGGAGTTAACTTTAACTTTGCAAACAACGTATTTGACCACTGAAGGGCAGGGAAGGATTCTTTGATCCTTCTTTCCTGAACTACAGATTCTTGCTCTGTCCTAGGGAAGGCCATGCACTGACTGTCAAACCTCCCAAACCTGTCTGCTTCTCTCCATCCTTAATGCCACTCTGTAGGTTTAGTCTAGCATCATCTAATGCTAAAAGATAACTGATGCTAATATCCACATTCCTATCATTTTCTCCAACACCACACATGTGATCTTGTGATTCCCTGTGTAAAACCTTTGAGTGATTTTCCCTTGCCCTTTGCATCACATCCAGTGTCTTCAGAGATCATCAAAGACCCATATGCTTCAGCTATAGTAGTAGTGTTAGTCACTCAGTCCTTTCCAACTCTTTGTGATCCCATGGTCCATGGAATTCTCCAGGCAAGAACACTGGAGTGGACTGTCATTCCCTTCTTCAGGGGATTTTCCTGACCCAGGGATCAAACAGGGTCTCCTGCATTGCAGGTGGATTTTTTACTGTCAGAGCTACAGGGAAGCCCCCTTTAAGCTTCAGCTATACTAAGGTATTTACCATTCACAGCAGGCGGCAAGCTCTTTCTTATCATCCATTATTTTGTACACACCGTTCTCTCTACCTAAAAAGGATTTCTCCCCTTTCTTTGCCTGGATAACCCTATATTCAAGTTTTCATGTAGATATCAACCATTAAGGAAGGAATCACCTGGGCTGCTTTTTCATCCATAGGATGCCAATTTGAATAATGTCTGCTTCAGTCGCCAATTTGAGTAATGTCTGCTTCAGTCATAACGGAGTGAGCTAGGACCAGACTTATTTTCTCACCATAATCAAATAGAAAAATGGAAAAATATATAAAACAACTGTTTTCAGAAATTAGACATCAGAGAAAGACTGTGCTCCTTACAAAGGAGAAACAAGAGAGATGAGTCCTATGATGACCCAGGATTTATGGGGAACTTTGCAGAATCACAGTGCGGAACTGACCATTCCCAGCAGACCACGAGGGCCTTAAGGTCTTAAAACGTTGAGAAGATGTGGAAGAATTAAGGAAGCTAAGGTTTCTGAAACTTATAACATGAAGAACTGGGGAAGAACGAGCCATATTAAGGAAAGCTCTAAGAATTTGCATATCATTTCCTTGAATCTCTTCCTGAGTGATAAACTATGTACACGCAGGTTGAGATGCCACAGGCTAGAGAAAAGCCAACTAGGAAGCTTTATTACTGACAGGTCTCATATTCACAAAGAATTGAGAGGCGTTTTGAGTTCTGCTGGATGGAGATGTGAGTCCTCACTGATTGCTCATGGCGTTTAGCAGACCCCAAGCTTCCCTGGTGGCACAGATGATAAAGAAGCTGCCTGCAGTGTGGGAGACCCAGGTTCGATCCCTGGGTCGAGAAGATCCTCTGGAGCAGGACATGGCAACCCACTCCAGTACTCTTGTCTGCAGAGAGGAGCCTGCGGGCTACAGTCCATAGGGTCACAAAGATTTGGACGTGACTGAGTGACTAACACTTTCACAAACAAGTCACGCCAGAGTGGGTAATTCAACTAGCACGAATAATATGAATAGGGGAAGTAGTGGCTGATCTTAATTTAGACAGGAGTTGCTAGACTCACAGGCCTGTTTTTTTTTCCTGCAAGATACAAGGACAAGATGCCAGAATTATTTTTTGTTGGGGGGGGAGAACTATACATACATACATACACACACACATATGATTGATAACACCATGGATTAGAGAAAGTCCCATTACATATTTGTCCAGTGTCAAATTTTATAGTCCTAGAAGGTAACGCTTCTTCCATTTTCTAAAGTTTTTTTAAAATATTCTACATTTAATTTGTATTCTTCTTTTCCAGCCCCCTGCATCATCTCTATAAATTACAATTTTAATTCTTCCTTTACTGTCCTTAATGCCCAGAAGTCTTCCTGAGCATCCTTCTAATACCAAACAAAAAGGGCTCATTCGTTCTTTGAACCATTTTATTTGCTTGTTCCACGGCTTCCAAACCTTCGTGAGTGCAAATGAGAGTCTTTTAGTATCATGAGGTAGTAGTTTTTCACCGTAAGCCTATTGCTTAATCACTGTGAAATAGTTACTGCACCAAGCACAGGTGAACCGCATCTCATTTAACCTTCACAACAAACACATGGGATAGGAGCTCTTATCCCCCCTCAGCCCTTTCTCTACTGAGGAAGTTGAGGCTTAGAGCACTGATAAGTAGCAAAACCAGGAGTTGAACGCAAGCAGCTTGGCTCCAGAAAACAAGTTCTTCAGCTCCACCGCAGATAAACTGTAAGTCTTTTGTCTATTTTTCTTGATTAGAAGCTCCTTGGAGATGAACTGTGTCTTTTTTGCCTTCATATTTAATATTATGTTGTCGGTAGTTGCTTACTGGAAGATATTTGTTGAGTGAATACATGCATGCATGGAAATTTTAAGTATCTTTTGAAAGATGATCATGTTGCAATCCATACTAGGTATAAATTATGCCTGCAGGGTAGGGGGTATATTATTGATGTCTTTGGTGCTTTTGTATTTGGTAAATATCAGTTTTGTTAAATTGTTTTTGATTTTTTAAAGGTTATCTATTTTCTGTGCTAAGATTTTGAAATAAAATATACCCTTTTGATACATGAAACAGATTATTTTCAGAGCTGGTAAATTCAGTGATCAATATTCTAATCATTGAACATGAAATTGTTTTATAGAGTAAGATTTGGTCAATTGAGCAAGAGGAAAATAAAGTCATTGAAAAGAAACCTCCATCAACTACTTTAGAGGGAAAAAAAACAGCTCAGGAGGAATGAGGGGAAAAAAGGAAGACAATTACAGGCACAACCACAAGTTTAATAGGCTCAGAGTTTTTTCTTTTTCAGATTTCATTTTCTTGTGTTTATTTTTCCTAATTTGCAGGCTGAAAGTAAATGGGGAATGGCATGGTAATAATGAACTTGAAATTGCGAGTTATTTTCGGTTAAACTACGATATAACTTGAACAGAGAAAACTAGGCATGTTTTGTGTAAAACCTCCGAGTGGGTAGTGGAAGGAAAGTGATAAATTATCCTGCATCCTTTTTCTACCTCACCTCCCTACACAGTTAAGACTTCAGACTACTGGTCCTGAATCTCCCCAGTGTGTCAGAGGGTCTGTGCACTGAAGTGCAGCAAAGTAACACAATTTAGTGTACCATTGACAAAAGTTTCACATGAAAAGGACCAATAAAACACTATTGATCCACTTCTAGTTTGAACAAATGATGTACAATGAACCATAAAAACTCTTGTTCTTCAGAGACTTTGTTAATTTTGTGATTCTGCTCTTGTCCTTATTTTAGAAGTCTGAGTTTGCCCTTAAAGTGTCTTTATAAAAATTAGAAACACAATTAAAAATTAAGAGGCCTGTACGTGTAGTTTTCACATTTTAGAGATTCACGGGGAAGAAGGGCCCAACCTGAAAGTTGCCCAGAGATGAGTTTGTTGTTTCACTGCTTCAAAGAGCTGGAGTGACTGGAGGCAAAGCCTGCGCAAGGGCTAGGTGGGAGTCATGGTCAAGCTGAAAAGTGAAGACTGTTAAGGAAGGAGGAATGTTCCGCGATAATTCAGTGTGATGAATGGGAGCTTCTATAAGTATGCCAGACAGGAGACGAGGAGCAGAGGAGACAGGAGATAGGAACTGGCCAGGAAAGTGCGCAAGGATTGACGGAGTAGATCAAGACTTGGGGCTAAAACTCATATCAAGAGCTCACCCTGGTGAAGTACTGCTAGTCACATGTATGGGAGTGGACCAGCCATCTCAAAGGCGTAAACTAATAACGATGTTTTGCATACATTGCTTCCTCTAATGGCTTTTTGGATCTCCTAATCTCCAAGATAGCCTTTGCTTCTTTTGTACTCAAGACCTTTGTCTTTAACATTCCAAGGTTATTCAGTGTTGCTCACCTTTCACCATAGAAGGGTGCTAGGAACAGATAACTTGTCGCCTCCAAATCTTAGCTTCAGTGCTGTTTCAGCCATGTATCTATGAACAAATTATTTAATTTCTCTATGCTTCTATATTTTCTTACCTCTAAAATGAAGCTCATAAATGTTTCCAGACTTCATAAGATTTTAAGAATGTTTAATAAGTGGAAAATTCTTAGAAAAGTTAACACTAAAAATTATATTTCATTAATATATTCATTATCTTATATGTCTACAATAGTGCCTGACAAACTTTCCATGATCTGTGAATATCTAGTGAATTAGTGAATGAAAGATCACGAATCCTAAATTTGTAAAGTAACTGCAGAGGTCAAAATAGTCACCACCATTTGGGATAAAAGTGAGCAATATAGACAGACACCACTATCTTTTTTAAAAAATTAAGTGTTAACTCCAGTCTATGATAGGGCTGGTGAAATATTTTTTATTGCATTTACACAAAGGATAATCTCTAACATTTAGAGAAAGTGTTTTTCTTGATTTTGACATTTTTTGACTTTAGATAAAAGAATAGGAAGAATAATTTCCTGAACCAATGTGTGCTGACCTACTTACTTGCATCTTGATTAGTGTTACAAGCCAGGGCCAAAAGACCTCTTAATTTCACTGACGTGGAAAAATGTACCGTTAAGCATTAATAGAGTTTGAATGAAGTCCAGTGAATTGTAAGCAGGCAAGCTGGAGCCTGGTGAGGCAGAAAACTGTGCTTGTAGGTATGTGGTGTGTGTGATGGTGATTATTGAAGTGGGCAGACTCCACAGTCCACCAAGAAGGAAGAGGAGCTTGGCAACATCATGATCTTAATGTTGTTGGTAGATCTTTGAACATGAATTATTCTTATTTTTATTTATTTTTGTCTTTGCTTAAGAACAAGTAAGAAAGTTATTGAAAGATACAGCATATGGTACCATGACACATTACTCTCAGGCCTTCTGATTCAATTTTTCCGTATCTTTCCATCTGAATTCATGTTATTTTGTGTGCATTTTAGAATCTCTTCATGAAGTTTCAAACCACTGGATTATTTCAAGTATTGTTACAGTGTATTAAAAGACAGGGAGACTTTGCATTTGTATCACAGTGATTTCAGATTACCATGCAGAACCTACAAGAGGTCCATTCTCTTAGCATGGACCCAGTAGCTCCCATTCAGCCTCCCTTACCTTGGTTCCCTCTTACTCAACCCCACTTAACTCCACATTCTGTTGATGCCTCCTTTTAAATGTCTCTCAGGTCAAGATGAAGCCAACCCTCTTGTCTGGCATGTTTATAAAAGACTAATGAAGTGGTTGTTCTGCCTCTGGTTTCTTTCTCCTGTGACTGATCTTTCACACTCCTTCAAAAAGTTATTTACTAAAATACAGATGAGAGTGTAACTTTCTCCAGCTTTAAAATTTCTAACTTATTCCTGTTGCCAAAGGAATAAAATCTAAACTCCTCAACCTGTTTACTCAGAGTCTCTCTCAGCTCTTGGTTTCCCACGAGCAACGCCCCCCCCCCCATTCTCATTCTCACCAGTGTTTAACAGTGCACTCCCCCATATCCCCATGCCAGCCTTCACTATGCTTTACTGCATTATGCTTGTGCTAACATGCATGAACAATCATATCAAAATTAAGACTCCTGGAAGTGATAGCCTCTACTGCTGTATACTGGGATCCTGGAACCCCATCAAGACTGCCACTGTTGAGTCTTCTCCAGAACAGAGTAGTTCACAAGAAGATAAAATGATGCAGAAAAAAATGCAAAGTGCATTCCTAAAACACAAATTTTAACCTGCAGTAAATAATTACATTTCATATTTTTCAATAGTGTCACAGAATTGCTCTTTGGTCTCATTAGCATTTCTTCCTTGAGTAGGGAAAGACTTACAACTTTGTGGAAGCAGTGTGTTTCTCAGAAACTTCCATTTTACACTATATTTCTGCCTCTTTAGCTTCAGGTGGTTGGCCTAGTATGTATCTCACCTAAGCCAGGTGAGTCAGTCTTTTCTTATGATTTTCAACTACTGGTATATGAAATACATCCTGTGGTACTGAATATACTTGATAGATACCTATGCACATAAATGCATAAAAGGGAAAGGAGGCACTTAATTTATCCAAGCACCTGCATAGTAATGAAGATCTTCTTTTTGTCTGAATTAGTTTGATCTTGGTTTCTATCATGTTACCAAAAACAGTGCAGGAAAAAAACATAAATGTATTGTGGAATTAGATTCAAACTGTTTTTGGAATTGTAGGATCTGAGATAAAACTAGAAAGAAATTTTGAATTCATAGCAGATGGCTCAGTTCTTCCTAGATTTCTCAGAATATGACTTCAACTTTACTACTTTCCTATTGCTAGAATAGAAATAGAATAGAACTACTAATAGGAATAGAATAGGATAGTTGTTGCTGCTGATGTTGGAGCGTGCTTTTACCCCACTGATATTAAATTATTAGTTCAGTTCACTTCACTCAGTTGTGTCCGACTCTTTGCGACCCCATGATTCGCAGCACGCCAGGCCTCCCTGTCCATCACCATCACCCAGAGTTCACTCAAACTCGTGTCCATCGAGTGGTGATGCCATCCAGCCTCTCATCCTCTGTCATCCCCTTCTCCTCCTGCCCCCAATCCCTCCCAGCATCAGAGTCTTTTCAATGAGTCAACTCTTCACATGAGGTGGCCAAAGTACTGGAGTTTCAGCGTTAGCATCATTCCTTCCAAAGAACACCCAGGGTTGATCTCCTTTAGAATGGACCAGTTGGATCTCCTTGCAGTCCAAGGGACTCTCAAGAGTCTTCTCCAACACCACAGTTCAAAAGCATCAATTCTTCGGTGCTCAGCCTTCTTCACAGTCCAACTCTCGTATCCATACATGACCACTGGAAAAACCATAGCCTTGACTAGATGGACCTTTGTTGGCAAAGTAATGTCTCTGCTTTTGAATATGCTGTCTAGGTTGGTCATAACTTTCCTTCCAAGGAGTAAGCGTCTTTTAATTTCATGGCTGCAGTCACCATCTGCAGTGATTTTGGAGCCCCCCAAATAAAGTCTGACACTGTTTCCACTCTTTCCCCTCTATTTCCCATGAAGTGATGGGACCAGATGCCATGATCTTCGTTTTCTGAATGTTGAGCTTTAAGCCAACTTTTTCACTCTCCTCTTTCACTTTCATCAAGAGGCTTTTTAGTTCCTCTTCACTTTCTGCTTGACAAATAAAAGTTGTGTGTATTTAAGGTATACAGGTGATATTTGGATGTACATGAACACTGTGAGATATTACCATAGTCAAACTAAGTAACATGTCCATTATTTCACATAGTAACAGTTTCTTTTACATGTGTGTGTGGTGAGAATGCTTAAGATCAACTCTCTAGCAAATTTTATTACGTAATACAGTTTATTGGTGACGAAAGTAACCATGCTGTACAGTAGATCTCAAGAACTTACTGATCCCACATAACAGATCCGTTGTACCCTTTTCCCAACATATCACCATCCCCCCTGCCCTTAGCCCTAGTAACCATCATTGTGCTCTGATTTTATAAGTTAGACTTTTGTAGATTCCATATATAAGTGACACCATACTATATTTATCTTTCTGTGTCTGGCACTTAGCATCATGTTCTCCAGGTTCATCCATGTTGTACATTCCAAGATTTCTTTCTTTTTATTAAGGCTGAACAATATTCCACTGTGTGTGTACATATAGATGCCTATGGATAAACACACACATTTACACATTTTCTCTATCCATTCATGAACCAATGGACACTGAGGTTGTTTCCATGCCTTGTCTGTTATGAATGATAATGCGGTGAGTATGGCAGTATAGAGACCACTTCAAAATACTGACTTAATTACCTTGAGGTGTTTTTCCAGAAGTGAGATTATTGGGTCATACAGCAGTTATTTTTCTAAACTTTGAGGGACCTTGCCAACACTTACTTTTGTTGTTTTGATGATACATTCTAACATACTTTAGTGAAATGCCTTTATTGCACTTTGGTAAAACCATTACTACTTGTTGACCAGGAGTTAACTGAAAAGAATGGATTTTGGTATTATTAAATCAATTTTAAATGTAAATCTTTATAGGAATGTAATAAAATGGTCAAAATACCTGGTGATGAAAAGTTCTGAATTATCATTTGTAATATTCTCACAGACTTTGACTAGGGTATAAATGTATCTCACTGGATAATTTAAGTTATCCTCTATACTAGGTGGCTCCTGTATGTACGAATCCTTCTCACTCAATCTGCAATAATGAATAGAGATGGGAAATTGTAATAACTACTTTCCTTTCTAGCTTTAGGAAGGTCACTCAATTTGTCTTTTATTTTTTAATCAACAAAAATGAGGCAAATACTATCTTTTAGTTTATACTGGTACTAAGTAATTTTTAATGAGTTTGTGTATAAAATATGTACTTGTCACTTGTTGAAAAGTCATAGTCACATTTATTATATACTTTGTACATTAATTGGAAAAATAACTGTAGATAACAATATTAAAATGCACTACCAACATTTTTTTTCTTCTTAATTATATTCTTAACATCATGCACCCCAATCTTTTTCCCTAACTTGCTATAAGATTTTTTTTCAAGAGGTTCTGGTATTCTAAGATGCAACTGGCTTTACTAGAGAAATGTTACCAACAGTTAATTGTTATAAATAAAAACAAAGATATATTTATACAACTTAGAGCCTAATAGAAATTACTTCATTTTATAAAGGTATTATGTATTTATATTACTAATCTTGCCCTCTGTTTTTAATCTTTGTCCAGAACATTAGTCTAGCTATAGATGTAATGAATGTGATTTTGGGGGTTCAGGGCTGGTTGGGGAAGTCCCCACCTAAAGACGCTAGAAAGAAAGGAACTTGAAGATTGAATAATATCAAACACTGTTCAGGGACATGGATGTTCCTGATGCTAGTCAGGAAATCAAGAAGGGTAGTGGAATCCTGGCACATCAATGGGAATGTGCAGCCAAAGTCCAGCAATCAGTATGGTGCCTGACACTCAGTTCACTCATTCATTCATTCAGTAACTACTGGGTGATACTGTCAAGTACTGTTCCTGCAACTGAACACAGAGTAATGAACAAAACAGGGACAGCTCACTTCTCTTTAGAAGCTTATCGTTAAATATTCAGGGAATAAATGAATGGATGTAGAAGGATGAATGAATTAACAATGCACATTTGCAGAGTATCAAATTACAGAGATGAAGGGCTTGAGCAGAAGAGGAGGTAAGGATAAAGCAGAAAAGACAGAGATTCTGACTTTTGTCTTTAACAGGACAATCCTGAAATGTGAGTTTGAGTGGAGCCCGATATAAAGCCACAGAAAGGTAGTAGATCATTAGGATGACATTGTTGTCCATATCACTGGATGTAGGTCAGGGAGTAAATAATTTGGCAGCCAGAATTGTTTTCATTTCAATTTTTCTTCATCTTTTTCATTTATTTTTTAATAGGATAGGTCTGAGGGAGTCAGCATTCCTTCTAATGAGAGGGCCTCTCAGAAAAATCACTGCAAGCCTCTCTCACAACATCACACAAGATGGAGATGGCTTCTGTTAGATTCCACTAGAACACAATCAGTAGAAGCAACATGCTGACATGCTCAGTTGGCATATCTTCCATGCTTCCTAGAACAATAGACAGTGAGCCTATTAATTTTTCACAACTGATGTGTGTATGTTAGTTACGAAGTCGTGCCCGACTGTGACCCATGGACTGTAGCACACCAGGCTCCTCTGTCCATGGAATTCTCCAGGCAAGAATACTGGAGTGGGTTGCCATTTCCTCTAGAGGATCTTCCTGACCCAGGGATTGAACCAGCATCTCCTGCATTAGCAGGAGGATTCTTTACCACTGAGCCACCAGGTAAGGCCGCACACACACATACATACATAAATATCTGTGTGTGTGTGTGTATGGATATATATATACACACGCACACACACTGCAAGCAAAATAAGGTGACAGGAATATAATCAGTTATATCAAATGTTTTTACTTTCCTGAAGCTTATCTGAAACCATTTTTATTTTCTTTATTTAGCTAAACAGCCAGATAAAGCAGAAATTTTTTTTTCAGGTTTATAAATAATTCCAGGAAATCCTAGAAGGTCATAAAGAAATTTAAAAGTGCATTTGTATTTTTAAATTAGTATTTTTCCTAATGTTCAGATGTGAAAATAAACAAAATTTATAGCAGAGAAAACATTCATAAATTAATTATCTAAGAATAAAGAAAATCTGCCTGTATGCCTATAAAAACCTGTCTGAAGCAAAGAATTAGTTACCTTTTTGTTATTATTCTTGAGCTAAGGGAACTTTCACTTTAAAATGCACCACAGCATTATTTCAATATTTTAACTCTCTATGAATTCACCTCAGACATTTACACACTTGTAATACTTATGGGAACATACTGTGTGGATCACTTTTTAAATAATTCATAAAACAAGTAAAATATTTTCCATTATATGCCAATTTACAATCCAGGTAACAACATAAGAAACTATTTACAATCACCATTTTTATGTGTGTGTGAAGTAGTTTGTTATACCTTTAAATCAAGCATGAAAATAGTGAATTTTTTGAGAATTAAGCGATTATTCAAGTCTGTCCTTATACATGTGCCTACGTTATTCTCTTTTAGCTGTTTTATTGTTTTACTCTTATTTTTCTCTATGCTCAAGCTTTTTCTTAATTTATATAGCATTCTGTTGGTGGCTCAGCAGTAAAGAATCCACCTGCCAATGCAGGATATATGGGCTTGATCCCTGGGTCAGGAAGATACCCTGGAAAAGGTAATGGCAATCTACTCCAGTACTCTTGCCTGGGAAATCCCATGGACAGAGGAGCCTGGTGGGCTATAGTCCACGGTGTCACAAGAGTCAGACACGACTTAGAGACTAAACCACCACCACCACAGCATTCTATTGTGTATGTACTCTGCAAGCAAAATAAAGGAATGCAGAATAATCTAAATAAATAAAGGCATGTTTGTGATGCTAGCCCTTAATAAGTGTTCACAGTGAAAGTGAATATTGGAGCTAGTCATTTCCTCCAATGGATCCTTTGTTAAGGGTGGTTCCTTGGCTGTACTGTAACTGCACTGTCAGATTCCTTCCCCTGTGAAACTCATTGCTCAGGGCATCCTTGGGAATTGTTGTATCCCATGCTGAGGAGCTCTAAGTGGAAACAGCAGTTGGAGGCAATCTCCTTTTGTTGATGCCCAGGTTGGCCCTTCATTGTCACCCCCAGAGGGATCCTAATAGAAGCCTCCCTCCTACTCCCAGCCTTCTCATTAGTCATGGTCTGCTGAGCCCTGAGGTAGTTTTAATCCAATTTTGAAAGATAAGGATCAGACAACCTGGAGAAAAGGCATGAGGTGGAGGGAGGAAATGGATGGGGAGAGACAAGACCTGCTTTCCTGTCTTGCTCAACCCGCCTGAAGGGCCCTCCTGTCTCTAACTCTGTTTTGGTGCTTTTTCTCTCACTCAAGAACTCTTCATTGGCACGTCAGAGACTTTGCTTCTATTAGCAACAACTCCTCTGAGAAAATTCCTGTGAATAAACTTGGCAGGAGTGTGGGGCACTTCATTAGAAGCCTCCCCATTGTGTCAGCAGACTGTGAAAACCCCAGTGCAGATAAACTACCAAGACTTGCAGAAAGAGAAACCAAAGTTGTCAGGATTCGCATAAGGCCGGTGTTTCTGTTTCTGAGCTTTTCAGTCACAGAAAAAAAATTTTTTTTAATTTTCATTTGCTCACAGAGTAATGAGTCAGAGGGAAATAAGAGTCAAAGATAATTAAATTTACTTTGGCTGATAGTAAATGAACAAGATCACTCCATTCGGGTACAGTGTGTGTGACTACCTTCAAAAAGCTCAAATCTCCATGATCTAGGCTAGTATCTTGGCTAAGTTTGGGAAACCAGAAGTCTAACCAGGAGCTTGCCGGGTCAGCACAGGATTAGGACAAGGATATGGATTGGGAGCAGTTAGGCAGTTGTTGAGGCAGTATTCATGCCAGAGTAAAGAACATGGGTTTAGAATCACAGTAGCCTCAATCCAAAGGTTTTGTTCCTCAAAGAAATTATTTACACTATAATGAGCTCCAGTTTTCTAACTTTAAAAAAAATGAATAAGAATTACATGCTACATAGAGTTGCAAAATATAAATAAGATAATGCATGCAGCATAGCCCATCATTTAATTTTTAGAAAGTGCTCAGTAAATTACAGTAAAATCTAGCATTATCAGCATCATCAGGAGTGTGATTCACCCAAGCAGGTACATCCTTGCTTCATTAGTTTATTCTTTAGCAGTTGGTATGCTCAAGTTCACCTGATGCAGTGGATGTTTATATAAATAAAGATATTATATATATACTAGAAATTATTGGCTGAATACTAATAAATTATTCTTGTCTCATCTTCATCTTCATAGACTCAATGCAAAGTAACTTTTTTTTTTACTTTATGATATCCCAGAAAAAAATCTTTTAAAATTATATTTTCATCTGCCTGAGATTTGCCAGATGTCTTATTATCACTGGAAAGATTCAGTCTCTCTGAACTTCATTTGCAAAATTGGCATTAAAATGCCTGTGTGATAAGATGGATGTAAATGTTTGAGGATTGAATGAGAGCATCTATTTTTAAATGCCTAGTACACTGCCTGGTACATAGGGTTTTTTTTTTTTAACAGTGTTAATGGAGCTACTGCATATTTGAAAACATTCTTTGTAGTGGTTACTCTCACTGAATTATAGTGACTTCTGTTAATTTCTGTTGAAGGGAATGGCATTTTTTTACTTGTCTCCAGTTTAGGGAGGATATTCTCTACTTTGAAATTTGATATATAATTAAGAGGTATGTAAGAGGAAATGGGAGAAAAACCTTTAGACTCAAAAGGGAAGGATAGAATCCCCAAATCTTCTTAGATATTTGTTCAATAAAGATATTTACCGTTTTAATAAATGACTCATCAGGAAAAAGGGCTTCAAATCAGTAGTGGTTAGTCACCTGGACAAACTATCTTGTTTCATCTATTTCCTCAAATCCAGAATCGATTCTGTCTTTTAATTATAAACAGATACATATTTGTAACTTAATATTTTGTCATTTCAATGGAGCTTAGTTTACAGAAAAAAGTAATTCATCTCCACAGATAGATGTTGGGGATATCCAATTGCACAAGTTTTACGCCAGAAGTAGCATAAACAGTATCGTGTTTTAAAAAGACCATTCTGACTATTGGGTAGACACCAAAGAAAAAAAGACTAGACATAAGGAAATAGGACTTGTTAAGATTATGTGCAAAGATGAAAACTACAATTAAGTAGATATATACGGGACCCTTTTTGAGGCATAACTTTTCATACCTGATCTTTCGTGTTGAATGTGGCATCTCCTTCCTGTTACTTCTGGATTTCCAGCTCCAGGTTATTGAATTTGCTGGAAATCTAAGCATAGAGCAACTGGATTCTTATAGTAAATTTATGGTATTATCAAGATAAATGTGTTTCCCCAAAGCTAGAAACCATCTTATGTCCATAGATTACATATTTTTCTTAAATGAAATTTAAGGCTTCCCTAGTGGATCAAATGGTAAAGAATCTGCCTGCAATGCAGGAGACCTGGGTTTGATCCCTGGGTCAGGAAGATCCTTTGAAGAAGGGAATGGCTACCCGCTCCAGTATTCTTGCCTGGAGAATTCCATGTACAGAAGCACCTGACAGGCTGCAGTCCACAGGGTCACAAAGAATCAGACATGACTGAGTGACTAACACACACACACACAAATAAGAATTTCTGATTGGAATTCACAGAGGAGAATGAAAATTCAATAGCATTTGTAATATATTTTCACTTCTGCCTCCTAACAACTAGGAATTCAGTGATGAAAAAGTAAATTATTTCTAAAACTTCTCCTTACAGTAAAAATAAAGCAAGTTAAATTTTCTGTGTTTCTGTTTTTGTTTTTTTTTTCCTTCAGTTTTCTTCTTTGGAGAAAATCTGTGTTTCATTCCAACCTGATACTGTGTTCTTCCTTGTAATCCAATATTAGGGCATTATTAGGATGAGATTTTAATCTCTGTAAGTGTAGTTGGAACACATATTGAAAATCTGTAGGTGTTTGAAAAGGGAATGCTGCAAAGTGGAAATTCATAACCTTGATTATAAATTGCACAGTATCATTCATTAGAGCACAAAGCCTTTCTTTTCATCATGAAAACCCAGGGATTTAATACAGGTAGAAAGCAATTTTGATACCCAGGAATATAATACTCTATGAATAAACCCTGTGAATTTCCTCTGTAACAGAAAAATAATAATCTATCTCATGTCTTTATAAATAAAACCCACTCATAGGCATGTATCCAAGCAGACCAAATAATACAGAAATGGAAATACCATATTTTGTCCTGAAATGTCTTTATATTTGGACAAGCATGTATTCATCTTTAATTTATAACGTTTACAAATTGAAGTTTGGCCCCATGGAAGAGGAGTGGAGCTTTATTTTGAGTAGAAAAACACTGCCTTAGTAGTTTGACCCAAAGTCTCAATTTTCCTTTATGAGTGAAAAAAAAATACTATAAGTAAACAAATAATCCTGGTCGTAACTTGTAGGTTATACAATTATCTTGTAGATAGAAATCTGAACTTCCCCATCCAGTGCTCTGCCTTCCCTCTTCCTTCTCCACCAAAAAGATCCATCTCCCCACCTAGAAGCACCTGCTACACCGTGGTATTTGTCATAGCACTAGGGCTTTATTTTGGGGGCTCCAAAATCACTGCAGCCATGAAATTAAAAGACACTTACTCCTTGGAAGAAAAGTTATGACCAACCTAGATAGCATATTCAAAAGCAGAGACATTACTTTGCCAGCAAAGGTCCATCTAGTCAAGGCTATGGTTTTTCCTGTGGTCTTGTATTGATGTGAGAGTTGGACTGTGAAGAAGGCTGAGCGCCAAAGAATTGATGCTTTTGAACTGTGGTGTTGGAGAAGACTCTTGAGAGTCCCTTGGACTGCAAGGAGATCCAACCAGTCCATTCTAAAGGAGATCAGCCCTGGGTGTTCTTTGGAAGGAATGATGCTAAAGCTGAAACTCCAGTACTTTGGCCACCTCATGAGAAGATTTGACTCATTGGAAAAGACTCTGATGCTGGGAGGGATTGGGGGCAGAGGAGAAGGGGACGACCGAGGATGAGATGGCTGGATGGCATCACCAACTCGATGAATGTGAGTTTGAGTGAACTCTGGGAGATGGTGATGGACAGGGAGGCCTGGCGTGCTGCGATTCATGGGGTCGCATAGAGTCAGACACGACTGAACTAACTAACTAGCTAGGGCTTTCCAGGTGGTGCTAGTGGAAAAGAACCTGCCTGCCAATGCAGGAGACATAAGACACACGGGTTCAATCCCTGAATCAGAAAGATTTCTTGGAGGAGGGCATGGCAACCCACTCTAGTATTCTTGCCTGGAGAATCCCATGGACAGAGGAGACTGGTGGGCTACAGTCCATAGGATCACACAGAGTCAAACACAACTGAAGTGGCTTAGCACACAGAAATAGAATGAAGTAATTAAAGCAATTTCAAGTGTTAATTTTCTATGACTAATTATGGGTTCTTTATTCTTTTTGAAAATTCTTCTCATCCGTAAAAGACAAGTCATAATATGAGAATTAAGTGAATGTGTGTGAAGGTGCTTGGTAAATGTCCACTCATGAAATCTTATCTTCATTATACTTGCTTTCTTTAGTGAAAATTTCTTAAGCATCCTCTTTTTTTCCCCTTCCCAGAATATAATATTGTTCTGTAATACAGGGTCTGCTATCTGATGTTAATTTAATCACAACAAATTTAAGTTTAGGTGGCACCAAATAGTGTAGCTCCAGTATAGAGGCATAGGGAAGCGCTCTCTGCTCTTAATATTTTAATCATAGATGATTGCATGTTTATTATTAAAATATGAAAATTTTAGATGTTGACAAATTAGAAAGTGAAAATATCTTGAAGACTACTATACTACTATTAATGAGATAAACTTTTTATACAAATATTTTACATTGTATGCCATTTACAATTTACTTTTAACATGTAACACATTTGTTAATTTGACATGGAAACATCAATGTTCTGGGTTATAGCAAAAATAATCTAGACAAGGTCTATATTCTATAATTATATAATATGTAATTCTAATATACATAGTATATACTAGAATTTTTACTCTTTCCACACATGGAAAACTATCTCCATGTATAGTGATATACCATAACATATATATGCAACCCTCACAGATGGGCAATTCAGGCTGTTTCCAACATGACAATTGGCAAGAGGGGATGGGGCAGAAATGCTCTTCTGATTGGGTACAAATGTTTACTAAGTGAATTGCTAGGTCAAAATTATTAATATTTCTTATTTTACTAGATATTACCAGATATCCTTGTAGGAGAGTGTGCTAATTTAAACTCCCAGAAGCAATAAATGTCTTATCACATGACACAGTGAGCTCTCTGATATAAGTTTTTATAGCTCCATTAATAATCTTGAGCATTGTACATTATAATCCTTTTCCTCATTGATACTTAGGCATTTTATATATTATGGATATTGGTCCTTTGGTTTCTATTGAAATCAGTCTTATTGAAGTCAATTTCTTCTCAAATTGTTGCATATCAATTTATGTTGTTCAAGGTAAGCTAATAGGTAATTTTTGTTTTTCTTTAAATTATCAGTGATTTTGTCATATTTTAAACATTTCCTATCAGCAGTTATATCCACTTACATTTTCTCCTAGAACTTTTTATTTTCATTTTTTACCTTTAAATATTTGATCCACTCTGAATTTTGTGTAAAGAAACAAAGGCTCTAATTTTATTTGTTTCAAATAGCTTCCACTCATCCCATTGACAGTTAACAGCTTAATAGCTATGAAATTAAAATGTCATTTTTATACACATTAAATTCCTACATATACTTGGGTTTGTTTTGGAGCTCTCTCTTCTCTTCCACTAATCTAGTTTCTAATAGATGCCATACTCTATTCGGGACTTTTCTGGTAGCTCAGATGATAAAGAATCTGCCTGCAGTGCAGACCTGGGTTCAATCCCTGGGTCAGGAAGATCCCCTGGAGAAGGGAATAGCAACCCACTCCAGTATTCTTGCCTGGAGAATTCCATAGACAGAAGAGTCTGGCAGGCCATAGTCCACTGGGTCTCAAAGAGTCGAATGTGACTAAACGGCTAACACTTTCATTTCATTTTCATACTCTATTGATCATTTTAGGTCTTTATACTTGATAGGTTTATTAAGTCCTGATTATGCTTAAGATTTATCTATGCATCTTTCTATATTTATTCTTCCAAATCAATCCTAAAATAATTTTGTTGGTATTTTAATGGGAGAGCAGTGTTTCATTTCTAGATACATGTAGGAAACATAAATAGCTTTTCAACACTGAATTATCTGGTTCAAGAACAAAATATGTTTCTCTGTTCAAGTCTTCATTAGTTCATAATTTCTACAAACTCTATATTTCTTAAGTTAATTCTCAACAATTTTTGTGGTTTTTTCATAGAAATTAGGAATTTTTTTCATTAAATTTTCTTCTGAGTCATTGTTTAGAATATAAAACATTTTGAGTAAGTTCTCTTGTTAAAGTCAAAATTATTTTATTTGGGTTTTTCTAGTACTAAAAATCATATCAACTTTTAATGGTTATTGTATTTTCTTATTTACTTAAATATTCATAGTACTAGTATCCAACTTTTCAGTACCTCCAGAATAATAATAAACAGCTTTGATGATGTTACCCTTAATTTTATCTTGACTTTATTTGCAGTACTTCCAGAATGTCACCATCAAGTCTAAATATCATACATATATTTAGTGTGCATACAGGAACATGTGTGCATGCATCAGTATAAATTCATGTTTAGCTAAGAAAGCATCACATAATCCTCATTTATTTAAGAAATTTTGGATTCTGCCAAATACCTCTTTAAGCATCTAGTAAAGGAATTATATGATCTTTTCCTGTTGATCAGTTCTAATAGTCATTTACAATTATTGCTATGCTAATGCTGAAATATCTTGGATTTCCAACAATAAATTAAACTTGGTCATACTGAATTATTTTTAATATACTGCTGGATTTTGTTTATTTTCCCCCCATTAATCATAATAAGTGAAATTAGTGTAATTTTGTCACTTGAATGTGTTAACTTTCTTATGATTTAGTATAAATGTTACTCTGGATTTATAAAACAATTAGGAATCTTCCTTTATTTTATTGTACTTTGTTATCTTCTGAGTTACCTTAACTATCATAGGAATTACTTTTTAAAATTAATTTTGAAACCATGTTTGGCACTACTTCAAGAAGTAGCTCTTTGAAAACATTCTTAATATCCTCCATGATTATTGACCTGTTTAGGATTTTCATTACTTCTTAAGTCAATTTTCATAGCTTGTCTTCCTAGAAAATCAATCATTTTATCTAGCTTTTCAAACATTTAATTTCCTCTATAGCTGTGATTCTTTTCCCTTATCAAAACACAATCAGTATTTGTACTTTCTGCATCTTTGCCATGTTAGACTGCTGCTGCTGCTAAGTCGCTTCAGTCGTGTCCGACTCTGTGCAACTCCATCAACGGCAGCCCACCAGGCTCCCCCGTCCCTGGGATTCTCCAGGCAAGAACACTGGAGCGGGTTGCCATTTCCTTCTCCAGTGCATGAAAGTGAAAAGTGAAAGTGAAGTCGCTCAGTTGTGTCCGACTCTTAGCGACCCCATGGACTGCAGCCTACCAGGCTCCTCTGTCCATGGGATTTTCCAGGCAAGAGTACTAGAGTGGGGTGCCATTGCCTTCTCCCATGTTAGGCTAACTAGTAGTTATTCATTTTATTAGTTTCTCTTAAAGCACAAACTCTAGAGTTTTTGCTGCTAACTTATTCTTGTTTTTAATCTTTCTTTCCTCTTTTCCATCAAGTCTTCAGGAGAGAGCTTCTCATATCTTCCACCTGCCAATAGGTGAGAACAAGATAAGTCTAAGAGTTCTTGTTGCTTTAGTAAAGTTGCAATTTAATCCATAGCAAAGACAAAGGATTTTTAGAGGGAAATTTCTAGACATTAGTCTGATCATCCTGGTATTACTTCACCAAAGGCTGCCACCAGTGACCTTTTTCAGAATTTCAACACCTATCTTCTTATCCACCCTACTGCCTCTTGTCATCTAGAGTTGGCTTATGGTTTAGCCCTAACCGCATATTCTAGAGATGAATAAATTATAAGCATAGAAAACAGAAAGGAATCCCCAGAATATTTATTAATTTGATTTGATTCACATGGTTTTTCTGAAAATCAAATTACCTGTTCTTTGGGGTAGAAGACTTAATTTCCCTCTTCTGGAAATCTTACTATCTGTATGATGTTGAGTAAATTGTTTAACTTCTTTATATGTCAGTGTCCTCATCTGTAATTGGTCATAATTATGGTAGCTGAGAACCTATGGTTCTTCTGAGGATCGAATGGATTGGGTGAGTCAGTATTGCCAAACTGCTCTGAAGAGGGCCTGGCATATCACATACAGTGAGCACTGTTAATGTGTTCATTTCTGAAAATGTTGGCATTACCGTGGGTGGCAATCAGGTCAGATGATTATGTACGAATTGCTTTGGCTTCTCTCCTTCCGAATTCTGACACATCCTACACGTAGAGCTTGTTGCAAAGAAGAACCCGGTGAGAACTAGTGCTCAGTGGACTATCGAGGAAGTCTGGGACCCACTGCTAGCTCTTGACCTGTGGGCGGTCACATCTAAAGGGGGCTGATTGTGGACCAGCTGGTAGTTCATAAATGATGAGGACTGTGTGCTCCTGTGTGATTGCTGCCATACGGCAGGTTAAGTGGGGGTGAAACTTGCTCTCAAGATGCTATTTAAAAATAAAAAGTGGAATTTTATTCAGTCCTTTTTGGCACTGCCATCCAACTTTACCTCTTCCCATATGTCTGTTCAACAAAGGCATGGAAATCAGGATTAACCATGTAGTGGTGGCTTAGTAGCTAAGTCGTGCCTGACGCCATGGAGTCTGCCAGGCTCCTCTGTCCATGGGATTTCTCAGGCAAGAGTACTGGAGTGGGTTGCCATTTCCTTCTCCAGGGGATCTTCCCAACCCAGGGATCAAACCCACATCTTCTGCACGGCAGGCAGATTCTTTACAGACTGAACCATAGCTCTGAGCAAATCAGCCAAAGGGGCTCAGGCCCAGATAGCCTGAGGGAGAGAGAGAGAGAGCCCTTGCTAGAAAGAATTCTAATCAAGGAATCTTAAGGTATTGAGTCTGGGAGAGAAGCATGACGTTAATGCCATCTAGGTGAAGCTGTTCACTGGTAGGTATAGGGGGAGGTGGGTGAAGGTGTTGCCAAAATATTGACTCTCTTTGCTCCAAAGCCAAACAAAAATAAGGAGACAGAGCCATAGACGAGAAAGAAAGAATGGCTTTATTACTGTGTCAGGCAAAGTGGGGACACTGTAGGCTAATGCCTCAAGACTGTGCCCGCTCCCTGTGAGCAGGGAGAGATTAGATAGGCAGGCAGGGTATAAGATAAGGATCAAGGCAGTAACAGTCTTGCATTCTTGTTCTGCAAAATTTCAAAAGGGTGGGGTTGCCGACCATATTAGGGTGCATGCAGGGTCTAAGGTGGTCTGGTCTCCTAACCTCTCTGATCCCTTTAGTCTTGCCTCAGGTGGTTTCCTGGATGCTCCTCTCTTGATTACCAACTGTTCTACCCTTTGGAACTCAGAGAAGGTCATTGAGCCTGGCCTTGCCTAAAGGAAATGGGAGACAAAAAGGCCTCCATACACAGCAGCCCCACAGGGAACTTCTTGACATCAAAGGGAAGAATTTTTTAAATATAAAATGTGTTTTAAAATTGTCTCAAGAATGCATAAAACTGGGAACTTCAAGACCTTCTGTTCAAATCTCACATTTGCTGAGGCAAGAGAGGAAATGTGTGGAGGAGGAGGAGGAAAAAAAGAAATTAACACATAGTTTGCTCAAACATGGAGCAAATGTTTTCCAAGTGTTCACAACAGTAGGTCAGAAACACATCCTGAAACTAAATTGAGTGCTGATACCAAGTTCTGACTCCTATAAATCAAATATTTTTTTTAAGATGATAATGTGGTAGTCTTGAGAAAGCAATTTGACAGTCTTAGAGGATACTGTATAAACGCATAATTTTATAGGCTACTTCATTCTCTGCAGTATTACAGAGCTGCTTAAAATATCCACAGTCTGCAAATAAATCCCTAGTACCTCCTAGTATAGACTGAAAATTATTGAGTTTATTAAACTCTCTGTGGGCTTCCCAGGTGGCACTAGTGGTAAAAAAGCAAAAGGAAACAACCCACATGCCAGTGCAGTAGACACAAGAGACACCAGTTCAATCCCTGGGTCGGGAAGATCCCTGGAGGAGGGCATGGCAACCCACTCCAGTATATGTGCCTGGAGAATTCCATGGACAGAGGAGCCTGGCAGGCTACAGTCCATAGGGTCTCAAAGAGCTGGACACGACTTAAGTAACGTAGCACAAACTCTCTGTAGTTACCATTGAGTCATCTATGCTCTCAGCCGCCACCTTCTTTCCTACCCAGCCCCAGTATCCTCCAGTAATCACTGGAGATCCCTCATATGCCCCCATCTTGAGACCATGTAAGAGCACAGCATTTCCTTCTATGGCCTAATAACACTGATTGGGAGAACACTGTAACGAAACAGTGAAGGGCAGAGAGAAGACAAGCAAAGGTTCTATGCTGTTTTGCTTCATTGCCTCCTTCATGACTTCATGGCCTCCCACACTTAATCCTGCCTCTGCTCTTCACTGAGTTCGTTTCTTTGAGTAGGTTGAACATCTGGAGGTTGCAGTCTTACCTTTCAAAAGTTTGTATTGTAAAATATCCTCACTGGATTAAATTAGCTATAGGAATCCATCAGTTTCTTACCTGTGATTCAAATCAAGTCCATACTGATATCATTATGCTGACCTAAACCAATAAAACAGCCAGTTATGTTACCAGCAAAATGGGTTTATTTCCGAACAGCAAAGATTTGTGATTTGGGGCATGCAATCTGTGGTGACCACAGACAAGGGTAGAGAAAGAAAGAGAGGAATACTGTGCTACAGAGGGGAAGGGGGAGTTCAGACAGGCTATTATAAACAAGAGTCCAGTGGAAGGAAGTAACTAGGAGCTTGGAGTGTACTTACATTTCACTGGCTAAGCTGTGACAGTCTCTCATTGGCTGGGCTGTTGCCAGGTGAGGAGAATACCTCCTGCTGGGTAGTAGCCTTGGAGATGGAAAGTACCTTCCTTCCTGTTCCTAATTCTGTTGACTTTTAGTGGTAGGTCACTTGATGTTTGTGTTCATCAATTTCCACAATTTCCTCTTACATTATCGTTGTACTTCCTCAGTCCCCAGATACTTTATTATATACTTTCTTGCATAAGATTCGATTTGTCTTTGTTATTCATGTTTGCCAAACCAGACCATAAGCTCTCTGTAGGCAGGAGTCTTGTCTTTTGGTGGTGGTGTTTTATATCTCTCTACCTCCCTTTACCCTGCCCCCATCCTCCAGCACTTAAGCAGATGTTTAAGCATAGTCAGTAGGCCTTAGACATTCATAGGAAACTGAACTGAATATATACCCAGCAGATAAAGTCTTACCACTTACTATCCCAGTTTCCCCAAAACTGGGATTGACTCTTAGAAAAAGCTTTCATATTGAAACTTATACTCCTGTATTTATGGATGTTGTTACACTGAATCCTGAAACCATACGAATCTCAATGGTGCTTTTTAAAACTTCCTATTCTCAGACTCCTCCCCTGATAGACTTCTGTTTGCTGTGAGGGAGTTGGTATAGATCCCGGGAATTTGTTCCTTTAACAAGCATCCCAGAAATACTGATTTCTAGCCAAGTTTAAGAAACACTGTGCTAACTAAGATAAGCTTGTATCTAGGAAACCCTGAAAAAAAATGTATATTTTTCTCATTCAAAATACTTTATATCATTCACAATAAAGCTTAGAGGAAATAGCAGATCTTGCTATAACACAAGACCCTAATGCAATTGTTAAAGAACTTTAAAAATCAATTAATTTTCAGAGGATCTAAGCTAATTTTATCTTTTCATTTGGTTTTCTGTCTACTCTTCCATCTATGTCCATAATTTGATCTGACTACCTAAACACCTATCTATCTACATCCTACATTTCTATTACTAACATTATCAATTTAAGGCATTCCTGAACTAATAGTTTATCCTTTCTAAGTTAAGTATATGCTACAACAGGAAATCGAAACCAAATTTTTTATGAAAACTACTTTGACCTAAAAGATTTAAGAATTACTTTGACTTTAACTGAATTTTTCCTTTGGACTGAAATTGCTCTTGAAAACATCTCCTGGGAATTCACATTGTTTGTTGCCTTCTCTTATGAGTGATTTACCCAGCAGCAGTAGTAATCCTCAGTGACTCAGCAATAAAGAATCCTCCTGCAATGCAGGAGATGCAGGCAGGAGACTCAGGTTCAATCCCCTAGAGAAAGAAAATGGCAAGCCACTCCAGTATTATTGCCCAGTTCATGGAATCAGAAAAGACATGAACACAACTGAACAGCTAAACAACAAACAGAAGTAGTAGTAGTAATTTGTTAGGCAGTTCTTGTGATTAGAAATATTTACTTGCTATTGATTCCAAAACTTCATTTTCTCATTTTTATCACTGAGCCTTCTATTTATGTGCTTTCTATGCTAAATACCTCCTCTTTCCCCTTGATGTTTGTCTTTCACACCTGAAACCAAACTGAAAACTTCCTTCTTCTTAGTCATTGCTCAGTCCATACTGAAAATGTTGAACAACTTGATTCACTAATTCTCTCTCTAATTCCTGAACCCTTTTAAGTTTGTTGGCTCATTTGCCTGCTCCTTCCAACATATGTTGGGCTTCCCTGATAGCTCAGTTGGTAGGTAATTTGCCTGCAATACAGGAGACCCTGGTTAGAGTCCTGGTTTGGGAAGATCCACTGGAGAAGGGATAGGCCACTCACTGCAGTATTGGGCTTCCCTGGTGGATCAGCCAGTAAAGAATCCACCTGCAATGCGAGAGACCTGGGTTTGATCCCTGGGTTGGGAAAATCCCCAGGAGAAGGGAAAGTCTACCCATTCCAGTATTCCATGGAGTTCCAAAGAGTTGGACACGACTGAGCAGCTGTCACTTTCCAACGTGTTTTACAACTCTGATCCTCTGCTACTTGAAAGTGAAAAGAGGTATGATTTTATTGGGCTTCCATAGAGCTTGGTGGGCTAAAATCCATAGGGTTGTAAAGAGTCAGACATGACTGGAGATTAGCACATGTGCATAAATGAAAGGGATTATCAGCTTCAAGATATGAAGTATCTATGCAAAATTAAAATAGCACTTGTAGTTTCTCCATCTAAAGTGTTTGGCTGGCTCTTCACTTTTCAGTCATCAAAATCTATGTTTGACTTATCAGTTTTGCTGTTTTGTTTTTGATTCTCTAGGACACTAAACTTGAATATTCCATTGGTGTACAAAGCTAAAGGATCTAATATAATTACCCAGGGATTTTTCTCCAAATTTTCTGTTTGTTGCTGCAGTTATAGAAAATGCAAGTTGATTTCTGAATAGGAGTCACTTACCAGTCAGTGGGGATCTGGTGGGGTCTGTACAAATAGCCAATTGAGAGTATTTATTCCAGAAATTCAATTTTGCCCATATATGGAATTGGTCAAATTGAAATCTACTTGGGTAAGTTTCAGTAACAAAACTACATATAAACCAAATAGACAGTTATTAATCCATAATGAGAATTAAGACTGCCAGCTAAATCACAGTTCTTAGATCATCTGATCAGTTAGGAAAACCAGTATGAAAAGGCAAAATAGAAATGTACTTAGTATGAAGAGAACCATATAAATGGGATTATTGGTGATCTAAAGGGCAAGTGTCCTTAACTCATCAGATGGAATTATTAATACTTTATGATATTTCTTCCAATTAAACCAAAATCTTTAGGATAAGTGCCTTGAGTCTTCTTTCCCCAAATTAATGCTAGCTATTCACTAATAAATGACCCTTCATTTCATTAGCCTAGTCTTTCTTTAGATGTTTAAAACTATTAATAAAGTGTTTGTTTTCTTTGACATTATTCATCTTATCCACCATTTTTCTGATCCAGATCCTTTGTTATATTTATGAAATATGTTGTAGCTAGGATTCAAACCCAGATAAACCCAGATTCAAACTCAATAAAGCCCATGTCTAATTTATTTCTCTATTTAATATACTTATTTTAAGGACACAGTACACATATCTGATTTCAGATGTTAGCTTTATTGCTTTCCCTCTTAGAGGATAAAATTATTAGGGATTTCTGGAAACATCCTTAGCCATGTATGTCAATAATGTATGGTATGTAATTTTAATTGCCACAGAGAGGAAGTAAACCTTGATCAATTTCAAAGGAAACTGGTCTTTGAAGTATTCAAGCAAAGGAAGAAAATTGGGCAACAAAGGTAGTTTCTATTAGTAATTCATCCATGAAATTCTTGTTTTCAGGGCAACCTGGAAATGTGCTGAAGAAGGGTTATCTATATTTTTTTCTTACAATTTTCCAATAAGGCTTCTACTTGGTTAACAATTCTAAGAACTGTGTGTGACAATGAAATGTCATTACATGCATAGACTAACATGAGATTAGAATGTATCCCATGGTATAATAAAATCTGCAGAAGTTAGTAATACAAATTTATACAAAATAACTCTTGTATCACTTGAAGTATTACATAATGAAGCATTTTGGTTTGGGGGGGACTTTTTTTTTTTTTTTCTTACATAGGTTTTCCCAAGCATTGCAAGGTATAATCTCCTGGCAGCTAAATGCCACTAGCATCCTCCAATGTTGTGACAACCAGTGTCCCTAAACCACATTTGCAAATATCCCTCCTGGGGTTGATGATTCTGCTCCCAGTTGACAACCACTGAAAGGAACCAAGAGTAGTTAGTAAAGGGAAGATTTCTAAAAATTCTAAACTGAGTACCAGGCCCATTATTTCAGAAATATTGGTAAATGAAAACTTGTTCTAGATCTCAACTCCAGCTAATACCATGACAGAAAGAACTTCTCTAATCAGCTAACAAGAACTTCCTTCTTTCATCCATGTTGAATAGCTATGGCAATTTTCTGCATTAGGAATCTCAATCAGATGTTAATTTGAACATTATTGGTTTGGACTCAATCGTATGTTTCCAATATGAACTTAGTTTTATGTTGTTGATTAAGGCTTATATTAAGTACACTATGGAATAAAGAAATGATCAAAGAATGCTTTTCAGTTATTTAGGAAAAAAAATCTTGATTTTTCTACTATTTGTCAAGCCATATAATAGGCATTAGAGATACATTCATGTTTGAGAAGGGCCCTGTCATTGTGGAGCATACAATTTAGTATGGAAGGCAGCATATTAACCAGTTACCAGATAGTTTCTTAAGTAACTTAGAAAATGTATGTATAAAATACTATGAGAAAATTCAGGGAGCAGTAGAAAGATGAATTTGACTTTTAGATATGAGTAGAAGTTTCCCAGAAAGACAGTGGTTTGCAGTGAGAATTTTATGGGCAAAGATCCAGCTGTATTACATAGCAGTAGCTCAGTGAGGATAGAATAGAAAGAAATGGCAGGAAATGAGATTTAAGCTATGTATGTGTGTGAGTGTGTGTGTACTCGGTTGTGTCTGACTATGAACCCACCAACTGAATGGACTTCTCAGGCAAAAATACTAGAGTGGGTTGCCATTTGCTCCCTCAGGGGGTCTTCCCAACCCAGTGATCGAACCTGAATCTTTTGTGTCTCCTGTACTGGCAGACAGGTTCTTTACCACTGGTGCTGCCTGGAAAGCCCTTAAGAGATATGTGTGCATTCAAAGATTATGTGATAAGAAGTATGGTTCCTCTTTTTTTGGTAAATATAATGTCTGCTGAGGAATTGTAAGTGTCAGGGACAAGTGATTTAATTAGTATGCAGGCTTCAAATCATGCTATCCTATGCATATCATATATAATACCTAATCCACCCAGTAAACACCTCTGAGTTTGTGTTACAAATCAAGCTTTTCATGTTTTGGAAATTTGGAGGGAAAGGTGCTCTATGTCTATGGAAAATATTCATGAACTTTTCACAATAACCCAGAAGTTTTATTTTCTTTTGTCTTGAGATGTCTGCTTGTTTTTAAGTCCAACTCTTTATATCTTCAAGATTTAGATTTTCTTAGATGGAACATTAAGATTTTGTTTTGCTTGAGGGACCAAGGTTACCTTGAAATTATTGTCTATCTCTGCATGCACACCATTCTCATATAAAAATAATTTTTATTCAAAGATACTTCAAGGAATTCAAGAGAAGTGCTTGTAAGATAAATTGAAAGATATGACATAAATATTTTCAATTAATAATCATGAGATGAAATGTTATCTAAGTTCATTAATAAATGAATTCAGTGGTACTTTTGGATTATTCAGAATTACCCAATTTGGCATTTTACCTTCAAAATGAAAGCATAGATTTCTCTGTGCTTATGCTTATAATGTTTATTGTGTTTTCTATCATTTTTTAAAAAATTTTATGATACCTTTCATAATTTCCAATATGCACATCTCAATGTATTTTGTAAGCAATTTCTATAAACCTTTCCAGCAGTAAAATTCCCTTATGTTTTAAATTAAATTTAACAGTAGGAAGAAAAAAATTCAATGAAGAGAGTCAAGAATCTAAGCATTTCTATTGTTAACCATGAAAAATGCTTCACTTTCTGCCCTTTAATTAAAATCTACATTCCTCTTATCAGTTTTGCTTTCTCCTTTGGTGCCCCAGTGAATATCGAGTTTTGTGGCTGATATACCAGACTGGTATAATAACTGGATAAGAAGAAAAGGGAATAAATTAAAAAGGATATATTCACTCACATAATTTGAGTTAAGGAGACCTTATTCTGTATGCATATGTACCCACCGTGTATGTGTGTGTATGTGTATGTATATGTAGCATCCAGTCCCATCACTTCATGGGAAATAGATGGGGAAACAGTGGAAACGGTGTCAGACTCTATTTTGGGGGGCTCCAAAATCACTGCAGGTGGTGACTGAAGCCATGAAATTAAAAGACACTTACTCGAAGAAAAGTTATGACCAACCTAGATAGCATATTCAAAAGCAGAGACATTACTTTGCCGACTAAAGTCCGTCTAGTCAAGGCTATGGTTTTTCCTGTGGTCATGTATGGATGTGAGAGTTGGGCTGTGGAGAAGGCTGAGTGCCAAAGAATTGATGCTTTTGAACTGTGGTGTTGGAGAAGACTCTAGAGAGTCCCTTGGACTACAAGGAGATCCAACCAGTCCATTCTGAAGGAGATCAGCCCTGGGATTTCTTGGGAAAGACTGATGCTAAAGCTGAAACTCCAGTACTTTGGCCACCTCATGCGAAGAGTTGACTCATTGGAAAAGACTCTGATGCTGGGAGGGATTGGGGGCAGGAGGAGAAGGGGACGACAGAGGATGAGATGGCTGGATGGCATCACGGACTCGATGGACACGAGTCTGAGTGAACTCCAGGAGTTGGTGATGGACAGGGAGGCCTGGCGTGCTGCGATTCATGGGGCTGCAAAGAGTCGGACATGACTGAGCGACTGAGCTGAACTGATATATAGTATAAATAAGTGTACGTAACCTACATTTTAACCAACTCCAAAAAGCTGTTAAAAGCTAAGGTTGCTTTTGCCAAGAGCAAAAGCTAATGGCCAAGGTTATAACTCTAGTGACTTTTTCTTTTTAGTAGTAACTGAGATACCAATATAGCTATTGCTAAGGTCTGGACCCTGCATCACTGAGTTAGACATCTATGGCTCTCACTCTGAGGGGGCAGATAATGACATACTCAAGAGGGCTACTCCAAGATTTTTGATACCTAACTAACCTGAAAAATAGCTTCAGGCATGATTGACCAGACCACTCCCTCCTAGAAGCCAGGTCTTTTTAAGGGTCACTGATAGTTGAAGGGGCAAACTTTCAAGGGAGAAGTAATCCACTCTTTTCTTGGGTGAATAATGATTCTTTCACAGTGGTTATAGGGCAATACTTTTCTCACTTTCCTTATCCCTTGATTTTTCATTTATGGAATGTAGGAGAAGGTTTGCGTTTTTGTAATTCTAGTCTTTTGCAGACTTACTGATTTATGTTTGTTAAATTGACCCTGAATATACTCATTTCTATAAATTCTTTAGCTTTGATTATTATGACACCTATTTTGTATGCTCATTAATATAGCATTATTAACCTTTTATATGATGTTCTCAGAAGAGGTCAAGGATGTAAGTACTATCATAAAAGGAAACAGAATAAAGTTCATGATTAGTTTAATGAGTCCCTGAAAAAGTCTGTTTTTCAAAGCAAGGCTGTGAGTTCTTTAATCAAAGACTGAGGGCAATGAAAGAAAATTACATTATGTCACTGCATCACTTATCTTGAATTCAAATGTGAAAAATGGCCTCGTGAAAAAAAAAAAAAAAGGTCAATTCTACATTTGATGAGATGAACGGAATTTTAAAAAATTTAATTCCCAGCTCTGTCATTGACTAATTGTGTTGGAAAGGCATCTTTCTTTGTCTCTCATATAGTATACATGTAGACAACGTACATTTTATAATCTTCAGCTATGTATTTTAATGGAGAGATTTCTAAATTATTACAGGTGCTATTGCATTAAAAGCAAAAGAAAAAGTCAGAGAACCTGAGCCATGTCCTGTCTTAATTGAAAATTGGAGAAGGAAATGGCAACTGACTCCAGTATTCTTGTCTAGAAAATCCGATGGATGGAAGAGCCTAGCAGGCTACATACCATGGGGTTGGCGTTGCAAAGAGTCAGATACGACTAAGCAACTTCACTTTCTTTCTTTCTTTTGGCCTGTAATCTTTGGAGAAAGTCACTAAAGTAAGATAGTCTTAAGTTAGATAGGGCTAAGATCAGAAATTAGTCACTGGTGACTTTGATTTCAGTGTTACAGTCATTAGCAAGTTTATTAACTTTTCTGAGATTTATTATCTCTGCCTATAAGATTAGGATTATATCTACTTTCTGGGTTTATTATAAGGATAAACTTGGTAACATAAAGTAATTAGGAGTAAAGCTATTAGTAGCTATATATC
Source organism: Capra hircus (assembly GCF_001704415.2). Taxonomy (NCBI): domain Eukaryota; kingdom Metazoa; phylum Chordata; class Mammalia; order Artiodactyla; family Bovidae; genus Capra; species Capra hircus. The sequence continues at coordinate 16,000,262 of NC_030815.1, forward strand.
TTAGAGGAATTTTATTTCTATTTCCTGAAAGTGTGTAATTTCTAAACTGAACAGAAATATACTCTCATATTGAGTTTCTTTTGCTCAGCTTGTCTAATTATCCAGGTGTGTGTGATTTACTTTCCATAAATTCTCTAGAAACTCTTCTTCTGTCCTCATGGAACAAAAGATATACTGGAATATTTTTTAAAGGAAAAGTAAACAATGTTAACATTACATAGTTTGCTATATCAGCTCTATCTATATTGAAATGACTAAAATCTTAAAAGGTACTATGTATCATTATATCAAAAACTATAATAGTTTTTCACTTATTATAAGAGCGAATGAGCAAATAAGACATTAGAAAAATGTTTTTCCAGCAAATAACTATTGGCTTTTTTATGTTAAAAAATTCCAGTAAAGATATCCATAAAAATATATTTAAAATCAGGAAAAAATATATGCTGCAGCCTAAATTGTACCAGAAAATTTCTAGACCTCTGGCTCATTCAACCCCAGTATTCCAGACCCTAAATATGAGTCACAAGGACACAAGAACAATCATAAACCAGCTTTCAGGGGAGAAGATTAGGGAGGGTGATTCTGAAGGGCTGGCTTTAATTAAAATTCCTATAAGAGCAGAGTTGTTGGCAAGATTTCTGCATCCACTTTAACTGTTAAGCACTTTTGCTTCCTCCCCAATATGTTCAAGACTTATATTAATGTATGTTTAATTAGATATTGCAACTGACACTCAACTTACATAACATTATATTAAATTTATTTAATTATGTGAAGTATGTGTTATGGTTCTCCAAGAAACAGAACCAATAAAATAGAGTAAAAATATATCATCTCTGTGTGGACTTCATATGTATAAGTATGATGTCTGTGTATATGTCTGTGTGTGTAGTGTAATACACACATACACATTCATAACAAAATAAGAAGAGGGGTGGAAATCATCTTATAGTTTTTGTTTCTGTAACTGGTCATGGCTGGTATTTATAATTTCCTTCTGTTATTCTTTGTGTATATCCTTTGCCTTGAGCAAGCATCTAAGCCGTTCTTGGTTCTTTAACTGCTAGGGTGATCCAAATCTGCATTTCTCAAGGTTCTAGGCCATTTGTAATCCTGCCTAAACTGGGTTGTTGTAATTTTCCTTTGACCTAAATTGCAGGGCATAGTAGTGCTGAGAGACTGTGGGATCTTCTGTATTCCAGACATAGTCTTCCTTATCCCCATTGTTGAGTAGCATGCCAATATGCCCTTGGGATTCAGGATTCTTTGCCCTAGTTCCTGCAGTAACTCCCTTCTTTCCCTATTGATTAAGAGGCATGAAGACTCCAAAGTAACTGGGTAGAAATCTTAACTTACAGTTTAATGGAATTGTGATTTCTCTCGGTGAAAGCATTTCTCATTTGGGAACTAAAATCTCTAGGCCAAGCTTAAGGTCACAGGAATAGGAAGCAAAAATGTTGCTAGTGGGTCACTAAAGCAATAGTGAGCAGTGCCCATTTCTGCCCCTTGATTCATGGACCTGTGAGTTCTGGCTATGGGAGAAGCAGCACCATGTGTTGGGCACTGCTTTAGAGCATACATCACCTTCTGGAGAACCTCGTCCCAGTCCTGCAAGGTATTGCCAATTAGCTGGCACTGTTACTGAGTTTCTAAAAGGTCATTCTACCATTCTTTCAAATTATCTGCTTCTGAATCATGGGGGATGTGATAAGTCCACTGAATTCCATGAGCACAGGCCCATTGTCATACCTTTTTTGCTATGAAGTGAGTTATTTAACCAGAAGCAGTGCTATGTGAAATATTGTTGATGACAGATAAGGCATTCTGTGAGTCTACAGATGGTGCTTTTGACAGAAGTATAGCATGAAGGGAAAGCAACTGTGTATTCAGAGTCTACAATTCCATTAGGAAAAAAAAAAATGCTGCTCCTTCCATGGTGGAAGTAGTAATTAACTGGCCATCAAGTAGCTGGATGATTACCTGACCCTAAGAAATGGTGCCTATGAGGACACAGTGTTGGTCTCGGCTGCTGGTAGATTGGGACACAGCAATAGGTGTAACCAAGTCACCCTTGGGAAATGGAAATTTGTGCTGTTAATCCTGTGCATTACCTCCATCCCTGCAGCCATGGCCATTTTTTCTCATAAACCCATTGGATGATGACAGAATTGGCTGGGGATAAAAGCTGACTGGTATGCACAGAGAATGTCATTCACTTGATTATTATAATCCTCCTCTTTTGAGAGCAGCCTTTGATGAACATTCACATGGAACACAAGTATCTTCATGTTCTTTGCCCATTCAAAGAGGTCCATCCACATATGTGTTCTTTAAGTTTCCTTGTTATCAACTTTTTTCAGCCATATTTTTTTCAAGTCCCTGAACTTCCAGCCAAATCATTGACCACAGTCCATGATTTAGTATGTAATTGCATATCTTGCCGTTTCTCTTTCCAAGCAAAGTGAACAACCAGAACTCAAAGGTCTGCCATCTGGGAGGATTGTCCTTCACCTATCCTTTGGGGATGTCCTAGGAAAGGTCTATGGTGTTATAACTGTCCACTATGGGATGGGGCCTTCATACTGTGCATAGCTATCTGCAAATCAGGCCTGTGTCTTCTCTTCCTCTGCCAACTGGTCTTAGAGAACTCATCACGATGCTGGTAGGGAGAGAGAGAAGGCAGTGGAGCAGAAGTGGCCTGAGCATTTGGGCCACCTCTTTATGTGAATTACTCATGCATTCAGAGCCTTCTTGGGCCTGGTCATGTATATATTGATTCCATTTGATGATGAAATGTTCCTATGCATACCCAGCTTTATGGTTTGGGGGTGTCAGAAAACATCCAGTTCATGATGGACAGCTCGGGTTGCATGGAAATTTGGTGGCCCCTATGGTTAATGTTAGTTTCTGTTAAGGCCCAATAGCAGGCCAAGAGCTATTTTTCAAAAGGAGAATGGTTTTCTGCAATGCACGGCAGGACTGTGTTCCAGAATCCTAAGAGCTTGCACTGTGATTCACCTACAGAGGCCTATCAAAATCTCCAAACACCAACCCTGTCAGCCACTTCTGCCTCATTTACCATTGCATCTGTTGGGTTACGTAGCTCAAGTAACAGAGCTTGCACAGCTTCCCGGACCTGTTGTAGAACCTTTTCTTATTCCATCCCCACTGAAAACTAGAAGTTTTTTGGGGTCTGGTAAATGCACCAGGGTAACATATCCAAATAAGGAATATATTGCCTCCAAAATCCAAAAGGCTCACCCGGTATTTTGCCTGTTTTTTGTTTGTTTGTTTTTGTTGGTTGAGTCAAGAGACAGATACAACAACTTATCTTTCAGTTTCTAATGAGTATCTCAATATACTCCATGCACCTAGATCCCTAGGAATTTTACTCAAAGAGGAGTCCCTTGAATTTTTGTTGCCTTTATTTTCCATCCTCTAACACACAAATTACTTACCAACAAGTTTAGAGGAATTGCTGCTTCTTGCTCACTAGATCCAATCTGCATAATGTTATCAGTATGAGGAACCAGAGTGATATCTTATAGAAGGGATCTCTATGAGCTAAAGTATGACTTGGTGCTGAAGAGTCAATATATCCATGGTGTAGGATAGTGAAGCTATATTCCTGGCCTTACCAACTGAAACCAAACTGCTTCTGTTGGGCCTTATCAACAGATATGGTGGAAAAAAGCATTTGCCAGATCAATAACTACATAACAGTTACCAGGGGATGTGTCAATTTTCTCAAGCAATAAAACCAACTCTGGTATAGCCAGGCTGCCGTTGGAGTCATCACCAGGTTAAGTTTGTGATAACCCACCATCAGTCTCCAAGATCCATCTGTCTCCTGCACAGACCAAGTAGAGGCGAATGGGGATGTAATGGTAATAACCACCTGTGCGTTCATCAAGTTCTTGAGAGTGACACTAAAAATAAAGTGTTGCTTTTGGTTTGCCTTTTCCCTAGCTAGAGATAGTGCTGGTGGAATCTGCTCGACCTTCACACAATAGCCCTCACTCCACAGGTCAGGGAACCAATGTGGAGATTCTGCTGTCTGCTAAATACCGTGTTCCCATTGTACATTCTGGAACTGGAGAAATAACCACAGAATGGTTTGGGAGACCCAGTGGGGCTCACTGTGAAATGGATGTAAACTAAAATATCATTGATCGCCTGAGCTCCATAAGACACTACTCTGATGGACTACAGTGATGTTTGGGGTCATCTGAAATCAGTGTCAGTTCAAAGCCAGTATCCAGTAGTCCCCAAAAGATCTGATCATTTTCTTTTCCCCAGTGCATAGTTACCTTGGGGAAAAAAAGCTATAAATCCCCCCCTTTTTAATGATTTTATTTATTTTTATTTCTGTCTGCGTCTTCCTTGCTTTGCTCGGGCTTTCTCAGGTCATGACGAGTGGGGGCCAGTCTGTGTTGTGATACAGGCTTCTCACTGTGGTGGCTTCCTCTGTTGCAGAGCACAGGCTCTCAATGTGCAGACTTCAGTAGTTGCAGCTCACAGGCTCTAGGGCAAGGGCTCAGTAGTTCTGGTGCATGGGCTTAGTTGCTCCTCAGCAAGTAGAATCTTCCCGGACCCGGAATCAAACCCATCTCCCCTACATTGACACGTGGATTCTTCACTGTGCCACCAGGGAAGTCCTGTAGGTCCCTTTGGTGAAGGTCCTGAAAAGACTGACAGTATAAAATTTGGGCAGTGTACCTGGATCCTTCCTCAAGAGGACCTATTCTCCCCTTTACTCAAAGATTTCTGGGTCTGCAAACTGGCTCAGTACTGGAAATTGAGGGGTCTTGAGTTTCAGTTTTCATGATTCAGGTTAGACTTGTTCAATTGATATAGAACTTGCCTGCCTATAAAGGTCAATTGAGAATTATAGTAGGTTTTCTATCCATTTCACTCCTAGGAACAGCATAACCCACCAGCCAATGCTATAAGGCTGGCTTGCTCCTTTGACTGCTGTCCATGGCACTAACTATGTCCACCTTTTCAGGCAGCTGAGTGCTGTCATTGGTCCCTGCCACCCCAGGATCCAGTTACTACCGTTGAATTTAAATATCCCAGTTACTGACAGTAGCTTTCATTGTACTTGAAAATTTTCACTGTTCTCCATTGACCTACAGAGAACAGTGATCATAAATCTCTTCAAAAATCCCAGAGCTCTGCTCATAAATTTCTATCTCATAGTAATGGTGAAAAGTATATTTTCGGGACCTTCCCGATGTGGGTGAGTATGTCTTAAATAACATCCACTCCGACATCTAATCTCCATAAACCTTTGAATCCCTCCCTTTGTATTAACGTTTCCCAGGTGGTAAAGAATCCATCTGCTAATACAGGAGATGCAAGAGATGCTGGTTGATCCCTGGGTTGGGAAGATCCCTTGGAGAAGGAAATGGCAACCCACTCCAGTATCCTTGGCTGGGAAATCACATGGACAGAGAGCACGCACGTGTGCACACACACACACACACACACACACATACACACTTTATCTCTCTCTCTCTCTTCTCTCTCTCTCTGTATTAAACCAAGTCAGATCAGGAACTTCTCATTTACTCACTAAGGAACACCTTTTTGGTCCCTCTTTCAGCCAACCACCCAACATGTTTGAGCCCTTTCTGACTCCTTGAACTACAACATTAAATGTAGAATCTCAGCTTGATGAGCCTATATCAATAAATTCAGCCTAATTCAACATTGTTTCTTCAAGCATTATCCATAACCTTAGTGTCTATTCCAACATGTGTCCCCCACGTCCGTCTTTATGTTTAAAAACTCATAGTTCTTTTGGAATAGAGAGCACCTCCTCATGGTTGTAGTAGTTTGTACCTCACCTTTAGATGCCTATTGGGACTTGAATCTGGGTATAGGTCTAGATTCAAAAATGGGTGGTGTATCCAGAGGAGAATCAGCATTGTTTTGGTTGACAACTCACTCAGAGGAGACCATTACTGTTTCCTCAAGCAATGAAAATTAATCCCATTAAAAGGAAATTCAGAGGCTGTGTATTACCCTGAGGCTGGGGAGGCTACTTCTACTGGAAGTGAGCACGCTACTCCCACTGCAGCTGGGAAAGCATCTTTGGCAAAGAAGATGCATCAGACTTGAAAGACTCAATGTCTCCACTTTCATCAGGGTCTTCCCATATGTCCCCAATTTACAGGATCCCATCATTTTTCAATCAAGGCTATTATTAAGTACCCTAAAAGACTGGAAATTCAGGTTTCTTTGTAATTCAGTCAGTCACAGAATGAGATTCTGCTTTTGATTTTCAAGAATTTCAGCCCTAAGGCTATAGGAAACAAAGGTCTCCTTCGGGGCACACAAAATTGGCTTCAGATTTTGTGTGTGTATGCAGTGCTTAAATTAGGAGTTGGAATCCCTGATCTCATCCTTTTATTTCTCCACTTTGTCCAGTGACATAGGGACAACAAGCTAATCTCAATAAGTCATTGCTCTTCTTAAAATGTTCAAAAGTGTCATGTACCCAGTAACTCAGCATGGTATTTCTTAATAAATGGTTGATAGAGAGGGTCTAGGGTTTCTTAGGTGGTGCTAGGGGTAAAGAAGCAGGAGACTTAAGAGATGCAGGGTTGATCCCTTGATCAAGAAGATCCCCCAGAAGAGGGCATGGCGGCCGACTCCAGTATTCTTGCCTGGAGAATCCCCAGGGACAGAGGAGCCTGGCAGGCTATAGTCCATGGGGTCACAGAGTTGGACACGACTCACGTGACTCAGCAAAGAGGGTTAATGGAGATTTTTGGCATACCCAGGTGTGAGATCATGCTGTGTATCATCAGTGCTCTCTTTACTCTGGGAAATGTCTTTAATCAGATTAGAGCATCAATTTGAGAAATCCCAGTAGCAATTCAGAAAACAAACCTAAATATTCTGTTCCTCTAGAACCACTCTCAGTACCAAAATCTATACTAGTCATAGTCTTCCAGGTAAACATGAACAAGTACGATGGATGGATACATGAATATATAGCTATATAGATTGATGTGCTGTGCTTAGTTGCTTAGTTGTGATTGCAACCCACTGTAGCCCACCAGGCTCCTCTGTCAATGGGATTTTGGGGCAAGGATACTGGAGTGAGTTACCAGTTCCTCCTCCAGGGGATCCTCCAGATCCAGGGATCAAACCTGTGTCTCCTATGTCTCCTTCTCCTCCATTATAGGCAGATATTTTACCTGCTGAGCCCCTGGAGGAGCCCATAGATTGATATGTAAATATACAAAGTTAATAACTAGCTTGATAATCCAAGATGTGCAAAGACCTAAAAGTTTGTTGCGTGTTTTTGGTGGATTCTGTTATCCTCTACGAAGTGAAGTACTAGATGTTAGTACTAGTACATTGGCACTAGGAGAAACCCTAGAGATAAACTATTTCTCCTTCCTTTAGGCATCAGACTTTATCAATTGCTAGCTGTGTACTAGGTTCTTGACTATACAGGCCTCTCTTCTTGGGGAGCTTACATTTCTGTGAAGGGAGGAAAATGACATCTAAGTAAGTAATGTAATTGATGAGATAATTATGGTTATGATAGGCTAGGGAAGAAACAAACAGTAAGATGGAAGAGAATACCTTAGTGATGTGATGGACAAAAGCCTTTTTGTAACAGTATGTTAAGACTCAGCTGTAGGAAGTTCTGAAGAACCATGTTTGAAATTGATGAAACAATCTAAGTAAAAGATCATCAGTATGGCTGAATGAGAGCAGGGGAAAGCTTGAAATCGGTAGAAGTAGAAGCCAGTGATGCAAGATAGGCCATGGGGCAAAATGTGAATTTCATTCTAAAATCCACTCGTGGCTATTGGAGGGTTTGAAGAATGGCAGTGATATGATTGATTTTGTTGTTGTTGTTTGGAATTTTACTTTTGAATAGATAATAGAGCCATAGAGTTCATAAATGAAATAATGCAAGAGGATTTTGTTTGTGCTCTCTCCATTTTTGTCCTGAGTCTATTTTTCTGTTTTCCATTGTATCTGCTCTCTCATGTGCTTCCCGTAAACTTGCCTTTTTATTTTTTCTAGTAATTTTACTTTTTTCATGGGAAAGAATTTTCTCCTGGATTCTACCAGTTCATATTTCATCTCTTCTCATTGTCCTAACATCTTTTCCTTGAGTTCTTATATTTCTTCTTTAAGAGCTTCTGTTCATGGCAATCACTTCATACATTTGTGTGTAGTGAAATAAAAACATTTTTTAGCGTGCTCCATGGTGACTCTTTTGAGTATATACTAAAATGGTATAGTGTGCTGCTTTTTACCACCTTCTTCATAGAGTATCTTTTTTTCAGTTATCTGCTTTATTTTTCTCTTTTTAAAAATGTTTACTTATTTGGGTGCATTGGCTCTCGAGTTGTGGCACTGAGCCTCTCGAGTTGTGGCTCACGGGCTCTAGAGCACATGGGCTCAGTAGTTGAATCACATGGGCTTAGCTGCTCTGCAACATGTGAGATCTTAATTCCCCGACCAGAGATTGAACCCACATCTCCCAGACTGTAAGGTGGACACTTAACCACTGTCGCACCTGGCAAGTCCCTCCATAGAGTATCTTGATGACAAAGCTTTATAACTATGCTCAGTGCTGTTTGGTTACTTGTTGTGGAATCCGCTATTTGCAAGAGGTTCCTGTTTGGTGGTACAGGTAGCTTTATAATCAAAGGGCTCCCCTTTCTTCTTTTCGATGTAGACTGTTTTTTCCCTGTGTAGCCAACTTCCTTTTGGCCCTCAAAGATTAAGGCATCCAGTAGTTTCTGTTGCCAGATCTACATTCCCTTGTCCCGGTTCCTTCACCACTCACAGGCATTAAGGGAAACATCCCTGTGGTCCAAGGCAATCTTCAGTTGTAGGTGGTGTTTTCAGTGGCACTGCCTTTGATACACTGCTACTATTAGATATATCACCTTGACAGCTGCTCTCAAAGGCCAGCCTCCCTAGAGCTCAGTCCTATTTATTGTATCTCCAATGTCAACTTTAAATTTTACATTTTAAGAAAAGTCCTCATACTTAGGGGATGTATGTGTGTTGTGCTTTTTGGAATCTGTTACCTCTGAGCCTCTAGGCACTTTGCACTCAGTTGCCTACACTTCCAGGTGGTTCTGCAAGATCTTAGCAGCAATAAAATATTACCTGGGATTGTAGCTTCTGTTTCCTCATATTTCTGGAAAAACACCAATTGACTAATTTTGGATTGGGTTTTTTTTTTTAATGTATATCTATTTATTTGTTCTCCTCATGCTTAATGGTCTCCAAGAAGAGTGATAAGTTGTTTTTAGGTAAACGATAACTATATGAGCTCCATAATCACATTATATTGATTTTCTTTCTCATTCTTTCTTTTTAATGATCCATGTGGCTGCCAAGTGAAAAATGAATTGTGGGAGACAAGAGTAGAAATAAGGAAAAGAATTTGAAATGACTTCAGTAGTCCAGCCTACAATAACTGTGGCTAAGACAACAGCATGGAAGCTAGATGATAGATAAGTCATTGGATTTGAGCTGTATTTCAGATCCAATAGGACTTGGTACATTGGAGTGGTATGTAGAAGAGAAAAGGTAATCCAGGAACACTCCTTTTTTTTTTTTTTTAAATTTTTAGGGACTAAGATAGATATAAGGTCTTTTTTGGATGCACTATTTTAGTATATTGAATAATATTTTAAGATATCTGAAAAGAAATGGGAAAATCTGAAAGTCTGAAACTAAAGTAATAGCTGTGGACTGGAAGTGTTAACTTGAATATCAGTACATTACAGATGGCATTTTTAATACAAAATTTGATGAAATCATATTTGGAGAGTATAATGACTGTAAAGGTCCCAAAACCAAACCCTAAAGGGCACCAAGATTTAAAAATAAATAAGACAGAGGAGCCAGCAAAGGAGATTGAGAAGTGGCATTCAAGTGGACAGAAAGCCTCATTTCACTCAAACAGACCTGCGTTCTCTGACTCATGCCTCCAAGTTGTCCTTCAGTGCTCTCCGAGCTTGTCTCTCAGCTTACTGTTCTTCTTTTCAGTGATCTAAGATAATTAATACTTCAGAAATTCATTCTCAGTGTGCAGGTTTACCTGACAAGTCATGTTAGAGTTAATTTCAAAAACTATCTGTATGTTGTTAGCTTCAATTTCATATATCTAGTACAGATTCTTCTCAGAGCTCATATATCATTCTTCTAATTGACAGCTCTACTTGAGTATCTAATAGGATTTGTATTTCCATAATTATAGAGTAGACATTTGCTATGGAAAAATAAATAATTATTTTCTAGTTTTTGATAATATACCATAGCAATAAATCCCTTCCCCAATCTAAGTATAAAATAAACCATAGTTGCATAATGTGTAATATGCTATTTATATATCTAGTATTTCCTTAATAGTTATACATATTCAAGAATAACACAATTAAATATTTCATATCCTTTTTTGTTCTTTTGTCGTCTTAATCTCTTCAAAAGGTTACTTATGAATAGGATAGTCTTAGCTTTCCTGAACAATTCTGATCTAATAATCCTCTTCTTAGTAAATGTCAGCTGCTTTGTGATTTGATATAATGAGGCAAATACCTATTTCTGCCTTCCTCTCTATTTTGTGACTTGTAAGTTGCTTATTCTTAATGCATTTATGTTTCTTAAAAACTGTGTGCACCAAAAGCCTTACCCACAGCTCACTGATTTTTCTTTATGAATGTGGAGATTGCCTTCTGATGGACAGGAGTGTCTGCTCACATTGACGTGATGTCTGTTTGGAACAAGTTTCTGCTGTTTATATTCACAAAAGTGCCCACTGCAAGCAAACAGGTCAAGGTCAGTTTTTTTCGCCTTGAAAAGCATATCATCCAAAGGAAGGGCATGAGACGCTCTGGGACCCAAAAAACAAAAAGTACTTTCCCCTTCATGGAACAACAGACTTCAACTCAGTCTTTTCATTGAGTCAAAACACAAAAACTGAAAGTGTTTGTGTTTTTATTACATGTGAAAAACCTGACTTGTTAAAATGATAGACTTTGACAGAAAGGAATAAAAATGATTAAAGAAGTGACTAGATAACTTAAGTTGTACTTGAAAATTTACTATGTAACTTCAGGAAATCTAAAGAACTGGCCATAGAGATGAAGGTGGTCTAGTTGAAGTACATGAAATGGTTACCACTCTGACAGCCATATCCCATGGCATCTGTCTTCTTGATTTAGAATGTCTCTTTAAATCATACTTTTGATGGGAAGATATAATAGGGTTTGGGAAAATCACATTTATTAAACTCTGTGAACAATTTTTTTAGAAAGACATTATCCCGTTTTATTTTCCAATAGTTCTACAAACAGATATAACTCAGTTTGTATATTTATAGCCCATTTATGTTGGGCTATAATTTTGAGATGCTTTTTAATAGTTCAGTCAATAAGCTAGAAAACAAAATCAGGGTCAGTGGAAACATAGATGGTAAATATATAACATAGGAAAAGATCATACGTACATAGGCAAACTTTACAGTTACATCTGCAATCTAATATTAGCTTTGCAGTCTAATGTTAGTAAAAAAGTTACTAACATTGGACTGATTATTTATTTTTAAGCTTTTTGGCTCTAGTATAACCATGTTTCTTTTACAGTGGTTGAGACTGAAGTTTAGAGAAGTTACCTAATTTGCCCAAAGATACAACTGTTGAATGGCAGAGCTCAGTAATAGGGCTAAGATCTGATGTTGGATTTCAAGCCTTCGTCCCTCAAATCTATGCCCTTTCTTTCACAGTGCCTTGAGGAGTTTTCATCCTAGGTCTATCTTTCCTATTTTGCTCAATTCCTTTTCACTCCACAAATGTAAATTTCCCTGAAAGCCTCTTGGAGGTGTGATGCACTTAACAAATTTTGTTGCCTTTGACTCTTTCCAGTAGAAGGACTCATCCCCCAGATGGTGGGTCAACTACCTACTATCATTGGAATCTGTGAATGAGGTTGTATTTAAGGACTTTTGCCCTCCAGCATCTGATTATTATGTGGACAGACCAATGTACATGAAACCATTTTAGAACAGTTACCAGCTGAACTCTTTTATTTATGCATCTATAAGTATAATCCATCTGTTATTTGCTTTTTCAGCCTTAGATCGTCCTTCTTGCCTATATTATATTTAGTTCATGAAATATTTATTAAGCACATATTACGCTAGCATTTGGGGGAGATAAAAGAGATATTAAGTGAGATAGTCTTTTGAAGGAGTATGAGTATTTAGTCAGTGATGAGCCAAATGCAAGCATATCAAATGGGAGATTAAGTGAATAAAATAAATAGAAAATGCAGTAGAAATTTTAAAGGAGAAAATGTTCAGAAGAAAAACACAGATGGTTATTTTCTCTAGACCTTAAACAACAGTGTGGGCAAAATGAAGAGCATCTGGAGCACTACTCTCAAGGTCACCCCTTGGTCACTAATCAATCCTGGATTTTTTTTTTTTTTTCTGAATCTGAAGGTGACTTTAAAATCTTTGCCTATACATTCACTTCAGTTCACTTCAGTCACTTAGTCGTGTCCGACTCTTTGTGACCCCATGAATTGCAGCACGCCAGGCCTCCCTGCCCATCACCAACTCCTGGAGTTCACTCAGACTTATGTCCATCGAGTCCGTGATGCCATCCAGCCATCTCATCCTCTGTCGTCCCCTTCTCCTCCTGCCCCCAATCCCTCCCAGCATCAGAGTCTTTTCCAATGAGTCAACTCTTCGCATGAGGTGGCCAAAGTACTGGAACTTCAGCTTCAGCATCATTCCTTCCAAAGAAATCCCAGGGCTGATCTCCTTCAGAATGGATTGGTTGGATCTCCTAGCAGTCCAAGGGACTCTCAAGAGTCTTCTCCAACACCACATTTCAAAAGCATCAATTCTTTGGCACTCAGCCTTCTCCACAGCCCAACTCTCAAATCCATACATGACCACAGGAAAAACCATAGCCTTGACTAGACGGACATTAGTCGGTAAAGTAATGTCTCTGCTGTTGAATATACTATCTAGGTTGGTCATAACTTTTCTTCCAAGGAGTAAGCATCTTTTAATTTCATGGCTGCAGTCACCATCTGCAGTGATTCTTGAGCCCAAAAAAATAAAGTCTGACACTTTCCACTGTTTCCCCATCTATTTCCCATGAAGTGATGGGACCAGATGCCATGATCTTTGTTTGCTGAATGTTGAGCTTTAACCCAACTTTTTCACTCTCCTTTTTCACTTTCATCAAGAGGCTTTTGAGTTCCTCTTCAATTTCTGCTATAAGGGTGGTGTCATCTGCATATCTGAGGTTATTGATATTTCTCCCAGCAATCTTGATTCCAGCTGTGTTTCTTCCAGTCCAGCGTGTCTCATGATGTACTCTGCATAGAAGTTAAATAAGCAGGGTGACAATATACAGCCTTGACATACTCCTTTTCCTATTTGGAACCAGAACATGTTGTTCCATGTCCAGTTCTAACTGTTGCTTCCTGACCTGCATACAGATTTCTCAAGAGGCAAGTCAGGTGGTCTGGTATTCCCACCTCTTTCAGAATTTTCCACAGTTTATTGTGATCCACACAGTCAAAGGCTTTGGCATAGTCAGTAAAGCAGAAATAGATGTTTTTCTGGAACTCTCTTGCTTTTTCGATGATCCAGCGGATGTTGGCAATTTGATCTCTGGTTCCTCTGCCTTTTCTAAAACCAGCTTGAACATCTGGAAATTCATGGTTCACGTACTGCTGAAGCCTGGCTTGGAGAATTTTGAACATTACTTTACTAGCATGTGAGATGAGTGCAATTGTGCAGTAGTTTGAGCATTCTTTGGCATTGCCTTTCTTTGGAATTGGAATAAAAACTGACTTTTCCAGTCCTGTGGCCACTGCTGAGTTTTCCAAATTTGCTGGCATATTGAGTGCAGCACTTTGACAGCATCATCTTTCAGGGTTTGAAACAGCTCAACTGGAATTCCATCACCTCCACTAGCTTTGTTCGTAGTGATGCTTACTAAGGCCCACTTGACTTCACATTCCGGGATGTCTGGCTCTAGATTAGAGATCACACCATCATGATTATCTGGGTCATAAAGATCTTTTTTGTACAGTTCTTCTGTGTATTCTTGCCACCTCTTCTTAATGTCTTCCGCTTCTGTTAGGTCCATACCATTTCTGTCCTTTATCGAGCCCATCTTTGCATGAAATGTTCCCTTGGTGTCTCTAATTTTCTTGAAGAGATCTCTAGTCTTTCCCATTCTGGTCTTTTTCTCTATTTTTGCATTGATCGCTGAAGAAGGCTTTCTTATCTCTTCTGGCTATTCTCTGGAACTCTGCATTCAGATGCGTATATCTTTCCTTTTCTCCTTTGCTTTTCGCCTCTCTTCTTTTCACAGCTATTTGTAAGGCTTCCCCTGACAGCCATTTTGCTTTTTTGCATTTCTTTTCCATGGGGATGGTCTTGATCCCTGTCTCCTGTACAATGTCATGAACCTCATTCCATAGTTCATCTGGCACTCTGTCTATCAGATCTAGGCCCTTAAATCTATTTTTCACTTCCACTGTATAATCATAAGGGATTTGATTTAGGTCATACCTGAATGGTCTAGCGGTTTTCCCTTTCTTCAATTTGAGTCTGCATTTGGTAATAAGGAGTTCATGATGTGAGCCACAGTCAGCTCCCGGTCTTGTTTTTGCTGACTGTATAGAGCTTCTCCATCTTTGGCTGCAAAGAATATAATCAATCTGATTTCGGTGTTGACCATCTGGTGATGTCCATGTATAGAGTCTTGTGTTGTTGGAAGAGGGTGTTTGTTATGACCAGTGCATTTTATTGGCAAAACTCTTAGTCTTTGCCCTGCATCATTCCAAATTCCAAGGCCAAATTTGCCTGTTACTCCAGGTGTTTCTTGACTTCCTACTTTTGCATTCCAGTCCCCTATAATGAAAAGGACATCTTTTGGGGGTGTTATTTCTAAAAGGTCTTGTAGGTCTTCATAGAACCATTCAACTTCAGCTTCTTCAGCGTTACTGGTTGGGGCATAGACTTGGATAACTGTAATATTGAATGATTTGCCTTGGAGATGAACAGAGATCATTCTGTCATTTTTGAGATTGCATCCAAGTACTGCATTTCAGACTCTTTTGTTGACCATGATGGCTACTCCATTTCCTCTAAGGGATTCCTGCCCGCAGTAGTAGATATAATGGTCATCTGAGTTAAATTCACCCTTTCCAGTCCATTTCAGTTTGCTGATTCCTAGAATGTCGACGTTCACTCTTGCCATCTCCTGTTTGACCACTTCCAATTTGCCTTGATTCATGGACCTGACATTCCAGGTTCCTATGCAATATTGCTCTTTACAGCATCGGACCTTGCTTCTATCACCAGTCACATCCACAGCTGGGTATTGTTTTTGTTTTGGCTCCATCCCTTCATTCTTTCTGGAGTTATTTTTCCACTGATCTCCAGTAGCATATTGGGCACCTACTGGCCTGGGGAGTTTCTCTTTCAGTATCCTATCATTTTGCCTTTTCATACTGTTCATGGGGTTCTCAAGGCAAGAATACTGAAGTGGTTTGCCATTCCCTTCTCCAGTGGACCACATTCTGTCAGACCTCTCCACCATGACCCGCCCGTCTTGGGTTGCCCTGCAGGCATGGCTTGGTTTCATTGAGTTAGACAAGGCTGTGGTCCTAGTGTGATTAGATTGACTAGTTTTCTGTGAGTATGGTTTCAGTGTGTCTGCCCTCTGATGCCCTCCTGCCACACCTACCATCTTCCTTGGGTGTCTCTTACCTTGGACGTGGGGTATCTCTTCATGGCTGCTCCAGCAAAGCACAACCACTGCTCCTTACCTTGGACGAGGGGTATCTCCTCACCGCCGCCCTTCCTCACCTTCAACACGGGATAGCTCCTCTAGGCCCTCCTGGGCCCACGCAGCCACTGCTCCTCCCAAACTCTGTGAATTTACTAGAGTTGGCAACAGAGAGCAAAACTCTTTTGTTTTTTTCAATCTTCATTGTGAGGAGAGATGGAGGAAGGTGGGACAATCAGGATGGAAGAAGATAAGGAAGTAACATCAATCAATGTGAAGATGGGAAAGCATAGACATACTGGGGAATTCTAAATATACCAGTTTGGCTATTGTACAGGTTCTAATTGGAAAGAAAGAATCGAAACAAATATAGATATGGGCCATATTTTGAAAGTCACTGCATAGGGACATGTATGCATAAACTTTTTCCTGAAGCCAAACTGAACTGCCTCTCAGAATCTGAACTTTTCCCATCTCTGAACATTTGGTCTAGCGTATCTGCCAACAGGAATGTCTTACTCTGCTGAATTAGCCCAAGTACTAGCTAAATTAGCTATAAGATAAAGCTCCCTTCCTCTTAAGATAACCCTCCCATTTTTTAATTTCCATACAGTAGCACAAACTATGATTTTTTAAATGATTTTTATTATGTACTTTATGATAGCATTGGTTTTATTAGCATGTTTACGTGGTCTCTTTTTCCAGCTAGACTGTAAACTCCTAGGGGTAGGAACAATACCCTATTTTTACAGATAATTCTAAAAGATTATTGTTATAGGACACATGGGAAGAGAGTCACAAAAACTTGAATTTAGATCAGGAAGAAAAAGAACTAAAGGTTAGCAAATCTGGCAATGCCTCCTAACATACACCCTCCATGTGGAGGCTTAAATACCTTTTACAGTCTCAGTCAGAGGGAGAATCAAATAGCAGACTTATGGGTAGCTGACCTTCTTGAATCCAAAAGTAACACAGTCACAGCTGAACAAATACAGTTGAATCAGAAAATAAGCAGCAAGTTTCAGAAATCTGATGAGGAGTCTTAAGATCTATTTTAGAGGGTCTGAAGTTCAAACCAGCACCTAAAATGGAGACTTTTCTAAATCTAGAAAAGTCCTCTATTGCACATGGGAATCAAGGTTAGAAATGACAAAATCCCCAAGAGTTTAGCTGAAGATAGATAAATATATTTATGGGCCCCTGAAACACATGAAGGGGTCTGAAGAGTTTATTCTGTGACTTCTTGCATTTTAAGGGGAAAAAAGTCAACTAAGATAGAAGTCCACAGGAACATGAGTTTTTATACTGGAAAGGTTCCTATGTTCTGGGTTAAATTAAAAATCTCTTTATTTTCCACTCTATAAAATGCAAAACACACTTTTCTCTTATCTGCTTTTTTATTTTCCAAGTATTAAACATTTTTTAATTTTATAAACCAAAATTAGAATAACAATAAAAATTTATTGCAGTGTATTTTTCAATTACCAGAAATATCTCTACACCAAATACCTGTATGTTTGATCAAAAAAATTTTCCAAATTTACATTTGGACAACTAATAGAAACTAATTGGGTGTTTAAGTTTTCCTTTTGCCCCATATTGCCCTAGTTCAGGCAGTTGAGCCAAAGCTTACGAGAAGATGGGTACAGTGCATATGGGGACAGTCAGGTAAATGGAGTAGATCTGTTCACCTAGGGAGGGTCTGTCCTATTTGGGGGACTATTAGGAGGGAGAGGATTGGATTAGCTGTTCTAAGCATCTGACCAAGAGTGTCCCCTTGGGAATCTCTCATTAGATGTGCGCCTGGACACCGTTCCAGAAAGCAGGACACTTGGAGGAAAGGCAGAGCCCAGGCTTCTGGGAGTGCTCAGTTACACGATGGCACAAAAACTGCACAAAGGGAATTCTGTCATCTGGCTTGTCTTGCTGATGGTGAGAGCTGTGTGTCACCAGGATTCACGGTCACCACTGGCCCCGACCGAAGGTCAGAGACTAGTAGAGGATGGGTCCAAGAGATCAATAGCCAGATTTGGAGCTCCACATCCTAGGAAGACTAAACCACTCTAAAAAGCCCTTGCCCAACTTTGGCTGAGAATTTATAAATATTTACTCCTTAAGTTAGGTCTACCCTTAGAACTATGTACTATAGTAAGTTTTAGAATTAGGAAAAATAAAGCCAGGGGAAGTATAATGGGGCTGATATTTGCCTCCTATACACACAAGAAAAATGCTAATTTGATTTATTTAATTGAACCTGTGTGGTGTTTGGTGATAAGCTTTAATTTGGGTGCAGTACTAATCACCAGTACAAATCAGTGCTATTTCAAGTTAGTCTCTTTTTTCACCCGAGAAAAACTTCTGATCAAAAGACCTTTACTGAGGAGTCAGAAGACCTTGGTCTTGGTATCTGTCGTGTCACTCACAAGCTGGGTCTCCTTGTACAAGCCCTTGTCTCTCTCGGATCTTCCTTTACCTGTGAAATAAAAGGGTGGAGCCAAATAAACTCCAGGGGTATTTTTTCATCACCCTGTGAATCCATGAAGCAAGACTGACATCTGACTGGAGTGTCCTAGAAAGTTCACTAATGCACACCTTAGTTGAATTTTACATGTGGAGATGAGGAAAAGTATAAATCTGATTAGACTGTTTAAATGGAGACCCTCAATGAAAAGGCTGTATGACTGAATTCCCCTCTTGACTTTTGAAGAATCATGCTTTCTTCTTTATTCCAACCTTATTGTCTGATCCAGGTTTCTTCACTCTCCTCCTGTCTAGGATTTTTTCCTTTAAGTTCCTAATTTATCACCTCTAATTTTGGTTCAGAGTTACAGGAGCATGAGCAATACACAATAATAATGACAATCGCGTGGAGATACATGCACATATACTCATAGGCAATCTCTTTTAATCTTCACAAGAACACCACAGGTTAGACATCATTATCCCCGTTTTGTCCATAGAAGTCAGAGAGGTAAAGGAATTTTCTAAGGTCACAGAGTGAGTCAATGGTGAATCACTATTCCGGCCAGGACTTTCTGACTCCAAACTCTGCAGCAACTCAGAAGAAGTACAGCAAAACTGTTATTGTACATGCCAGGTTTATTTCCATTCTGTGGAATGGCTTTAGATACGGTCAAGGACATGGGAAGGGACCACCATAGAGAGAAGGCTTTCCACACCCCAGAGCTTGTATTCCTTATGCTTAGATTTCTTATCTGATCTTCCCTCTGAGCTTCCCAGGTGGCACTGGTGGTAATGAACCCAGCTGCTAATGCAGGAGATGGGTCCAGCCCTGGTGGATCCAGGGAATTCAATGGGGAGATGGCGTCAGCAAGGAGAGACTTATTTATTTAGAGGTATACAGAGATTAGGAAAGAACAGTGTAGTGGAGAAAATAGAGGATAAAAGAGGCTGAAATTCCTTGGTTTACATAGAAAGCCAATAAAGTTCCGAGACAAGGAACTTGAACCATCTACATAGGCCACAGGCACCCGCTTGAATAGTGGAGGGTGCCCCACCTTGGGCTCCCTCTCCCATGGGTCTTAGAAGCCCAGGCAAATGAGTAGACACGGCAAGCCTCTATGCTCCAGATGGGAATTCAGCCTGCAAAGGGAGAATAAGAAAAGAACGTCATGGGGGAGCCAAGCATCGGTGCAAGACCCACAACTTTATTTTCAAAGGCAGCTTATATTCCCCAAGTTGTACATAAAGAAATAATGGAATATGCAGAGTTATGCAGGGGCAGCAGTCCTGATCCTTATTGAGACCAGGCTTTCTTTTTGCATACCTTCCCGTATACAAAAAGTCTCAGGTGATTGACATTATCTTCTGGCCAAGAGGCCTGTTAACATTTTTATGGCTCTTTTCCTAGATAAATGTCTATCAACCAGAAAACTCATTTTCCCTTCAAGTGTTTTTTCTTTAATCTGCATCACCCTCAAAGTACTAAATAAAGTTACATTCCTGTAGAACAAAGGTGCAGTGGATTATAACAAAGAAAGTACTTAACTCAAAGATCTAATGTTGCTAGTGCTAGGACTACTACCTGTTTTTTCTACATACCAACTATATCAACAAATAAAAGATATGAACACTTGGCAGCAACTATTGGCTCAACAATGAAACCCTTAATCAGTCCTATTCTAATGATTTTGACTCCTCGGAAGGCCCTATATTCCTAGGATGTTTTAAGCTTCCTGTACCTCTCTCGGTTGGGAGGACGCGAAAAATCACATGCACAGCTGTAAGAGTCTGGATAAACCTGTCAGGCAGGCTATAAAGCCATCAGAGGGGGTTTTAGATTGAAACACTCTTGTTACGTCCAGGAGACTTATTAACTGCAGCTCCAAGTTAACTCCTTTTAGAGTAAGGTGGTGGGGGACAGCCCCCCCGTAATGTCAGAAGAGTAGGTGGAAATCATAACACAGTAAAGCAGGCAGACTCTGGTTTTGGGGGTAGATGCTCAAGAAAGTCCAGGGGGACCCCTGAGGCCTGATCCCACCTTTGCGTTTGTCAGGCCCCTTTCCTCATGACCTTTGCCACGGGCGGGATTCCCCATGCTGGCTCCCGGCACCCTGGAGTAGGAAATGGCAGCCCATTCCAGTGTTCTAGCCTGGACAATCCCATGGACAGAGGAGCCTGGCGAGCTACAATCCATGGGGTCCCGAAGAGTTGGACACGACTGAAGTGATTTAGCAGCAGATCTTCCCTCTATCCCCTAACTCTGTGTTTTTGGGATTGCAACTATTAAGTAATTTTTGGTGCATTATCTACATCTTCTCTCCAAGGAAATTTCTTCAGGGTAGTGTATAGTGTGGCTTTTGAAAATCAAGTGTTACGTTTTCAGTTTCAAAAGTTCAACTCTTGCTATAGCTACATTTTTCAGTTGACTGAATTCCAGTATCATTATCCAGAAAGTCCTGCCAACACAGCTTAAGAATTGAGAATGAGGCTCTGAACTCTGGACGTAACGTTTTGATCTTGGATGTACAACTTTCTAGCTGCCAAGCACATTTCTGTGCCTCCCTTTCCTTACCTGTAAAACAGGTATTAAAAGCAGTACCCACCTCACAGGGTTGTTTTGAGGATAAATGCTTCAAAATGATGCCAGGCACTTTGTAATTACTCAGTGCATTCTTGCTTAAAATGACAAGAACCTTTAGAAAGGTTCTTTTCCACTGCTACATGCTGAGTACCCCTTTGACTCAGCCTAAAGTTTCCTTACTGAATTCATAGTTAAAGTATAAATAAAAGGAAGTGAGTACCACAAAAGAAGAAATAGAGTTTTGTCATCTTTTTCAGTTATCTATTATTGTATAACAGACCTCTCCAAAACTTAGCAGCTTAGAACAACAGTGTCCATTTTTTTGCCCGTAATTCAGCAAGCTGGTCAGGGCTTAATGAGAATAGCTTATCTCTGCTTCATATGGTAAAGGTTCTGGCAGCTTGACTGGGGCTGTGCAGTCTCTCATCTCCAGGAATTATCTCCTCAACAGCAGAATTATACTTTATATCGTGACTGTCTTCTGAGAGTAAAAGCAAACAATCTCCTGAAGCTTGACCTCCAAAGTCCCACTATATACTATATGTATATTCTGTTGGCCAAAGCTGTCACTAAGCCATCCCAGATTCAAGGGAGGGGACAGTAGTCTCCACTTCTAGGTCAAAGCTGTGGCAGGTACATAGCGTGAAGGAAGGAGTTGTCAGTGGCCAGTCTTGTAGACAGAATCAGGCAGGCCTGAGCTCCAATTCAACTTCTCCCACCTAGTACTTAAGGAACTTCAGTGAGTCTCCTTTTCCTCTTTATTGTTTTTTTATTTGGAGTATAATTGTTTACAATGTTGTGTTAGTTTCTGTTGCACAACAATGCGAATCAGCTAGAAATATACATATATTTTCTCCCTCTTATATCTCCCTTCCACCTCCTGTATCCCACCCGTCTAGGTTATCACAGAGCTGAGTGGCATGTGCTATATAGCAGATTCCCACTAGCTGTCTACTTTACACATAGTAGTGTATGTATATCATTGCCACTCTCTCAATTCATCTCACCCTCTCCCCCCAACCTAAGATGTTGGGAGAAAATATTTTCAAAAGAAGCAACTCACAAAGGATTAATCATCTCCAAAATATACAAGAACTCATGCAGCTCATTTGGAGAAGGAAATGGCAACTCACTCCAGTAATCCCATGGACAGAGGAGCCTGGTGGCCTACAGTCGATGAGGCCACTGTAAAGTGGGAGATGACTTAGTGACTAAAACAACAACAAACAATGCAACTTAATATCAAAGAAAACAAGCAATCTAATCTTTAAAATAGCTTTTACTAAGATAGTACAGACTAATAGATAAAGGATGCTTGTAAAGTATCTAAAACAGTACTTCATTCACAAAAAAAAAAAAAAATGCTAAAGACCTATTTTCTTTTCTTTTCCCTTTGTACCCTGACCCTAAGAACAAACCAAAATAAAGGTAGGGAGCATCCTTTCTATTAATGTGAAGTCGCTCAGTCGTGTCCGACTCTTTGTGACCCCATGGACTGTAGCCTACCAGGCTCCTCTGTCCATGGAATTTTCCAGGCAATGGTACTGGAGTGGATTGCCATTTCCTTCTCCAAGGGATCTTCCCAACCCAGGGATCAAACCCAGGTCTCCCACATCATAGACAGATGCTTTACCATCTGAGCCACCAGGGAAGTCTCCTTTCTATAAAGGAGAGTAATATCTTATTCCTTACCACTGTTGTCCAGTTGAAGAGCAATTAACCATACCAACAAATTTAACACCCCAAAAAACTAGCACTAATACTCTGATTTTTGATTTGTCACTTCCATTTCAAATTGATGTTTGTTTGCTCTGTCTGTGACCTGTGAATGCCTATGGCAAGTCTCTACCCACTGAGCATCCCAAGCCTCTAATTGTGTGACTGCCTCTTGCTTTGAGGCACCCCCAGGTAACCCCAAAGTGAACGTAATCTCTGCCTACTAGCCTTTAGTTTAAGTCAAACCATCTCAAACATGTAATTCATATTTAGGAATATCATGTAAGAGTGGTTTTTCACATGGACATGGAAATAAAGGGATAGAAACATGTTTAAGGGAGATTCCCTGTAAGATGGTAACGAGCTTACAGTGGCTTATCTCAGTCTTACCTGATTAGTCAGGCTGGTCTTTCACTCCTTATAGCCGTCGTTTTTGGCTATGTTCTTTCGATTGGACCTCCTCCAAATAGCCTGACAGATAGGACTATTCTGTGATCATTCCAGGTCATTTATATGGTGGCCACAGCTCATAAAATATAGGTATTTTGAATTTTGAAACTTTAGAAATGAATTTTTATCATAACTCATTTTGTTGAGATATAGCACATAATATGATAACTTCACATACTTTGGCTACAAAAAAAATGACAAGAGGAATTAACATCACACACTGGCAGAGGGGAGAGATTCTTCTGGCCCTTCATCAAAATTATTCTTCTTGAGGTTATTGAGCTGCTTAATACTTAAAGCACTTCATTTAGGTCAGCCACGCTCAGATTAATTTGAATGATTAGAATTTAAGATCCTGTTGGTATGGAGAACAGGGGTAATTTGGTGGGTACTCAATTTTCACTGGAGAATATTTATCAGAAATGATGGGATAAGTGTGCTGGTAATTAGAGACATTTGGGGAATATAAAAACTGAACTTCTGGAAGTGGGTTTGGAAGTAACTGCTCTGTGGTCAGTGATTGGTCAGCCTCAGGCAATATTATTATTTTTCATTAATGTCAACATTTAGTTTCATGGGTTCAACCCAACATCCTCTTTGTTTAAACACACATAGACACACAGACACACACACAGACACACACACACACACACACACACACACACATATCACTCCTCAGTTTCTTCTTCTGTATCTCTTTTCTTACTTTCCAAGTCCTGGGCTTGGATATCTAAGTGTACCTTAAGGATTTGTAACTGAAATATCTGTCCCAGGGACAAAATTCTGAGAAAGCTCTATAGTCACTAGCATATGGTTATAAGGCTGGGTCTAATTTGGCTCCAGAAAAGTACTAGGGGAACCATAGACCCAGCTTCAGCACTTGGGCAGACATTTTGACCATAATCTATTTCCAGACGGCCACTGTAATATTCAACATGTAAGTTGCTAAGAAGAGTTTTTATATGTGTTACATTTGAGTTGTTCGGTTTACAGACCCTCTCACATTTGTAAATATATGAAATAGCTATTGGTCTGAGCCATCTATTACATATCTCTAGTTGTGGCAGAAACCACATGCCCCACATTTTCTTTTAAACCAATGCATTTTCATGTTTCTTGGGCTTTTGAAAGGTCTTAAGGAATTTATTGGGCTTCCCTGATGGCTAAGCAAGTAAAGAATCTGCTGGCAATTCAGGAGACACAGCAGACGCAGGTTCAATCCCTGGTCCGAAAAGATCCCCTGGAGGAGGAAATGGCAACCCATTCCAGCATTCTTGCCTGGGAAATCCCATGGACAGAGGAGCCTGGTGGGCTATAGTCCATGGGGTCACAAAGAGCTGGACATGACTTACTGATTAAGCAAGGAATTTATTGCCCCAGTTTCCCTCTGGCACCAAGAAGCTTAAATAGCCTGTGGATACACACATTTTTCTTCCTTCTCTGCTCTTTCCAGTATTTTTGTTAAAGAATATATATGTACTTGACTGTATCTTCTGGCTCCAGAGTTCTGGATGATCTACCAGAAGTACAACTCCCTTTGACACTGAGAGATTTGAAATGGCCTTCCAGAGACTGCTCCCTGCCAACCCTCCTTCTTTGTGGGTATCTATCTCATCCTGTAGGACTAGTGAATAATACACAGCCCTCTGTTTAATGACACAACATGTCATCATCTTTTGAGCAGTTGTCACTAAAATATTGCTGGTATTCTATTTTTTTCACTACGGATTGCTTGAATTGAATAAAAAGCCAGGGTAAGGACCATAGAAGGAAGGCAGCTACTTTCCTCTGTTCTTGTTTGTTTATTTGTTTGTTTGGCTTCTGTTTTTCCTTTTCTTATTTTAACTTTCTTTTTTATATTGGAGTATAGTTGGGGTAGTTCAGGTGCATAGAAGAGCAACTCTGACATACGTATACATGTGTCCATTCTCTCCCAAATTTCCCTCCCATCCTGGGCTGCCACATAACATTGAGCAGAGTTCTCTGTGCTATACAGTAGGTCCTTATCAGTTATCCATTTTAAATATAGCAGTGTGTACATGTCCATCCCAAACTCCCTAACTATCCCTTCCCTCCACCCTTTACTCCAGTAACCATGAATTTGTTCTCTGTGAGTCTGTTTCTTTTTTGTAAACAGGTTAATTTGTATCGTTTCTTTTTAGATTCCAAGCATAAGAGATATCATAGGATATTTCTTTCTCTGACTTCACTCAGTATAACAATCCCTAGGTCCATATATGCTGCTACAAATGGCATTATTTCATTATTTTTAATAGCTGAGCAATATTGCCCCTTTTTTCTTTCCTGCATATGCTCTACCTCTTTCTAACAGCTGGTGTGTGTCCCAGCACATCCATTGCTAATGCATGTTAGCAGCTGCCTAGGTAGTGATCCCATTTCTCTGATAGCCAAGGGGTATTACCAATGAAGCTAGTATTTTAACTCATAAGAGGAAAGAAGTTTGAGCTCTGTTTACTCAAAGGTAAATAAAAAATTATATCTGAACCATATGTGTGAAACTGTTCAAAAGAGAAGGAAAGAACAAGATAAATATAGTTTGTCCCCCAGGTCCTTTCTTCTCTTTTAATAGGAATGTGCAGATGGTATACTGTGTACCATTATATATGTAATATGTTTGTGCTCAAGAAAAACTTTTTCTTTGCCACTGTTTGACTCTGAGATTACCAGGGATGGTAAACAATTGAAGTGCAATCTTCTATGCCTATAAAAAGAAATTAAACTGGTTCTCCCAAAGTCTTATCTTAAATCTTATTCCTAAACTTTAGTGCATGATTTTAACAGGCTAACTTCAAACATAGTTCTTAAAGTAATACAGTGGTATCAGATTTCTAGAATCCAGATGGGGTAGGAACTGTCAATTATGACCAAGGTTAATGGCTGCCAAGCCATAAGACTTAAGACTCTTAGCAAGAAAATGCTTCAAGGAATAGGCCCTTGGGTCAGGAAGATACTTTGGAGAAGGAAATGGCAACCTACTACAGTATTCTTGCCAGGGAAATCTCATGGACAGAGGAACACAATGGGCTACAGTCCATGCGGTCGCAGAAGAGTCACACACGACTTAGCAACTAAACAACAGCTGGAAAGTCATGCCTTGAGAGAATCCACGGTAATATGCCAACTATGAATGACGTCTCCATCATAATGGGGGTTTCTATTGCCAGAAATAGACTAAGACAAGGCCTATCCCGTAAGATATCCCATAATTTTATTGTGCCTTTTCCATGCTAAGAATTGTAGTTTTTAAACGTCATTTTGGGGAATCTCAAAGGATACTTATCCTACTTTTATAAAAAGGTTCACAGTTTGTTTAATTTCAGTAACAAGGTCAATTACAAAAGCATCTTGAGTGCCAAGTGTGTGCTAGACATCACGCTCTGTGCCCTGAGGACTACATAAGTGAGTGTATTCTTGACTCAAAGTAGGCCTTTTATCTTCAAAAGGTATCTTTTCTCCCAGAAGGTGCAGGTTTGGGAAGCATATGCCTGCAACAGAGATAATAGAGAGAAGAGACATTGCTGATCATACAGATCAGTGGAGTCAATGCCAGAACCAAGTGTATGTTGCCCTCATATTCACAGGGAAGTAAACCTAAGCTTTTTAATCAGTCTTTATTGAAGTGTAATTGACAAATACAGATGTAAAATATATAACTACAGCATAGTAAATTGGTGTACATACGTATTATGGAAAGATTCTCCCATTCAATCAATACATCCATCTCCTCACATATCGTTTACTGGTTTTGGTGACAATTAATTTCTACTCTCTTACAAACTTCGATTATACAAGACACTGCTATCAACTATAATCACCATATTTTACATTAGATCCTCAGATCTTAATCCTCTTATAGTGAAAGTTCGTACTTTTTTACCACCTTCCCCCGATCTTCCGCACTCCCCAGCCCCTGACAGTGACTTTTCTACTATCTCTGTGACTTTAACTTTTTTTTTTTCAGATTTGAAATATAAATGCAGGATTTCCTTCTTTCTGGCTGAATAATACTGCATTGTGAGTTAATATTTCTTCCCATCCCACATCTTCTTTATTCATTCATTCACTGATGGACAGCTAGATTATTTCCATATTTGGCTATTGTGAATAATGCTGCAATATAAATCTAAGTTTATACTCCATTTAAAAAATATTTATTGACCTGGCTATGTGGAGTCTTAGTTACAGCATGTGGGACCTTCAGTCGTCTTTGAAGTATTCAGAATTGTATCATATGAAGTCTCAGTTGCGGCACATGGGATCTAGTTCCCTGATCAGGGGTCAAACCTGGGCCCCCTGCATTGGAAGCATGGAGTCTTAGCCACTGGATCACCAGGGAAGTCTGTATAGTCCGTTTTCTAAAGCTGTTTACTTCTGCATATTTTGTTAATTAAATTGATTTCCTTTTTGAAACATTAATATGAGCTCCTAATTGGGCTTCCCTAGTGGCTCAGATGTTAAAGAATCTGCCTGCAATGCAGGAGAACTGGGTTCCCTCCCTGGATCGGCAAGATTCCCTGGACAAGAGAATGTCTACCCCACTCCAGTATTCTTGCCTGGAGAATTCCATGGAGAGAGGAGCCTGGTGGGCTACAGTCCATGGGTACAACTGAGCAATTAACATGTTCTTTTACTTTGAAGATTATCTCTTTGAAGCTAGGAGCAATAGTACTCTTTTTTAGTTACAATTTTAAACAGCCTAACAACTGTGAAGTGGTGTCTTCCCTCTCTTCAGTGTTATTTAAGCCTCTTCAACTATTTGATTCAACTTGGGTCCCAATTTAAAGAAAAAAAGAAAAAAGGCTCAAGAATGAAAAAAGAAAATATTGATGAGAAATAAGAAATAAGAGAAATAAGAAAATAGCTTAGTGTTTTTTTAAATGGTGACTATGTGATCCAAAGGGTTAAAAAAACAGAAAATAAATTGTTTGTATGCCATATATTATTGTATGCCAATCCATTCTGAAGGAGATCAGCCCTGGGACTTCTTTGGAAAGAATGTTGCTAAAGCTGAAACTCCAGTACTTTGGCCACCTCATGCGAAGAGTTGACTCATTGGAAAAGACTGTGATGCTGGGAGGGACTGGGGGCAGGAGGAGAAGGGGACGACAGAGGATGAGATGGCTGGATGGCATCACGGACTCGATGTGAGTCTGAGTGAACTCCGGGAGTTGGTGATGGACAGGGAGGCCTGGCGTGCTGCGATTCATGGGGTTGCAAAGAGTCGGTCACGACTGAACGGCTGAACTGAACTGATGTCATATATATATATATATATTCTGACTGATGGAATATTTCTAATCCTAGCATCAGAAAACACAGACACCAGAAGCAAGTATTCTCCACACCTCCTTCATAATAAATTTCTCAGGAATAAAGAATTATAACAGTTGCAAATAGAACTCTCAAAAGCACATGAGATAAGCTACACACATTATAAAACATAACCTGTGTTTTGTTAATACTGTGATGGTGGTGTGGAAGTGGAAAAGTCAAGAAGAAGGCCAAGTTGTCATCATTTGGGGATGGCTTGCTTTTTATTCCCAAGAAGTCAAGAAGGAGGAATGATTGCACAATTTTCATAATGAAATATATTAAGTCACTCTTCTGTAGCATGGTGGGAAAATAAAGGTTTAGGAACCAAATACGTCTGATTCTAACTCCATTTAGGCCTCTATGTCTCTGGGAAGCTTAGAGAAAAATTCTGATTCCCCGTTTTCTCCTTTATAAAATAATAATGGTGAAATCCTACAGAATGCATGTTTCAGTGAGATTTTATATTTATCTGAAACATAGCAGACACTAAACATTTGTTATTTTCCTTCTCTTAATCCTCATGTTTGTATATATAACTCACTATAAATTCTTAACACATCTTCACTTTTTTTTTTTTTTTCAAAAAAACCTTTGTAGTGCTAATAATAATGCATTAGAACTTGCATTTATCTTTCCTAACAATTATTTTTAATGGCTTTTCAAACTAGCTATCTGTCCCCTGAGCTGGAACTTAAGAAAACATACATACCACTGAGTGTTTTTGTAAAGTGTTTATAAGTGCTCTCTTATATCTTATCTCAAAATATTTGAAGATACTGAATTTAAGAAAGTAAGTAAAGAGAAGTATCATTTGCTAGTTTTATGAGACCAAGAATTCTGTCCTCTCCTAGCTGTGATTTTTTTGTCCAGGTAAGTCCATTCATTTGTTAGTTTATCTTCTCATATATAAAATGAAAATGGTGGTATTTATTTTGGCAACGCTGTGAATTTTTCAATCCGTATCAACTTAAAAGACCATTAAGTATTACATTTTCTGAGATATTTATTTTTAATAGCACAAAAGCTGTATATATAATTCAGTAGTTCTGAAGTTTTCATGCTTCTTTTCACGGATTCATATTCTAGTGGAGTAATGACAAGAAATTGGATTTTTTAAGTGCCCAGTTTTTCTTTATTCACTAGTCTTTAGACAAGCTTCTTTTTTTTTTTTCTCCTTTAAATAAAACAATCTTCTCAAAGATATATTTCATAAACCTTGGAGTATTTCTCTGAGGAACATTCTTGTAAGAGACATATTTTGGATTCTATTGTCCCGTTGTCGTTGTGGCTTACTGCCAAGAGGCCCAGCTGATTTCATTTAGATTGCCTATCTACTAGCTGCAGAAGCTCCAAGCACAAAAGGGACAGGTCCCTTTGTTTTCCCGAAGGTTCCACGGGAGTGCTACCAAGTCCAACAACAAAAAAGACAGAAACTCAGAAGGAAGTAAGGGTAATCAAAGATAAAGGATTTAAACTTGGAGGAGGTTAAATTCCTTTGTGAGAACAGGAAAAGAGCCAAAGTCCTTAAAGAGCATCTTAGGGTTATTGCCTTCCATGTGGGTGAAATAAAATCAAAGACATTTACTAATATTCAAAAGCTACTTTCAGTTTAGTTACAACTATATAAATTTATCAAAAAATCTATATGCCCCTAGGAAAAAAAAAGCCTCTGTACTGAGAGATTATAGCCTGTACACATACTCTTTCTAGCACTTTATCCCCATGTTTCTTTTCACTTTATTCTTATTTCTTTATAGTTTACTTTACAGAATGCTTTTGTCATAAATTTACAGTCTGGATTCTATTTTGGCCAGGGGACTGCAAACTTGTGTATTAATGTACCTAAAATATTTAATTTTAGGAAAAATAAGACAAAAATTGAAACAATTTTTGAAACAAAAGTTGAAACAATCTAAATAAATTGATATAGGATGGATCTTTTTGAATATACTAACGCGAGATTTGGTTTCTTTTTTAAGAATCCAGGCAGGTTTGCTTCTTGCATTTTCTTCTATTCCACACAAAATACTCACTATGGTGAGGCATTAAAGAATACCTCACAAAAGCACCTACATAAAGCTCTCTGGTCTGGGCAAGAAAATCTTCTAAATTGAAAGAATAAGCTTTTCCCCATAAGCTGGTTTGAGCTGTCAGAAAAATAGTGATGGGTTGCTTCCAGTGGAATTGAACAAAGACTTACATTCATTATTTTTTTTTTCCGTATTAAAACTCAGATTGCTGTGACTGATAATCACTGTATTACTGCATCAGCTGAAAATCAAACTGCTATTTGGTTTAGCATTTGAATCCCATGGAGCAAAGGAGGGAGCTTACAATTTGACTTTAAATTGCAAGCCCCAAAACAGGACCCTCAAACGCTAAAAAGCTCCAACAAATCCTGTGTTCCCAAGTTTTTCCCCTCTAGGTAGCCAGTTTTCTTGGGCATTCAGCCACGGGAAATTAAGACCCAGTTTCCCTGGCAACAATAACAGTGCACAAGTCTTCACAAGAGCTCTCCCATTTAGATTGTTAACTATACAAATAAAGTTGCTCAAAGAGATTGCCTGAGCGTAAAAGAGTAAGAGGAAGACCATCACCATCTATTGTGACAGGCGTTAAGGTATTATTCACAGTACCTCCAATTGGACAATGTGTTTTTGTGATGAACTGAATTACTTTAGATTGGTTTTCCACATCTTTTTTTGTCCCTGGGATAGCAGCCTAGGCTTTTATAGTGTATTTAGTTCCCACCTCAGTTCCATTAGCATAAATTCTATTTTTTTCCAGCTTGTTTTAGGGGAAATTTTCTTGTTAAATTGCCATATTACCTTTTAAGGAGCCACTCCCCACTGAAATTTAAGCATAGCTCAAATCTTTCAAAGTTAAGCTGCATTTTAAAAATGTCTTCCACTTTCCCCCTGTCTTTTCTTCTCCGCAATATGTATATGGGAAGAAAGGAAACACAGTATTTTAACTGGGAGTTTGAGCTATAAAATAAATGAATTGAGGTTATATTGGTTCAAAGAAATCTAGACCCTATATGCAAGACAGCAAAAGAGACACAAATATAAAGAACAGACTTTGGGACTCTGTGGGAGAAGATGAGGGTGGGATGATTTGAGAGAACAGCACTGAAGCATGTATATTACCATACGTGAAATAGATGACAGTCCAAGTTCGATGCATGAAACAGGGCACTCAAAGCTGGTGCACTGGGACAACCCAGAGGGATGGAGTGGGGAGGGAGGGGGAGAGGGGTTCAGGACGGGAGGACACATGTACACCCGTGGCTAATTCATGTCAGTGTATGGCGAAAACCACACAATATGGTAAAGTAATTAGCCTCCAATTAAAACAGAGAAATTAATTTTTAAAAGAATTTTTAAAAAAATCTAGAGCGTTTTTTTGCTTGTTTCTTGCAGCTCATTTACTCATATTTCTAGGAGTAAAATAAAAGAGGTGATTGGATTAAAATTTTTACTAGAGACAACTTGACAAATGTATTTTAGACTTTTAATTAATCAAGTCCTCTCTATGTTTACCCTCAAAAGCAAGACTATGCATCTGCAGTCCTCTAGAGGTAATAAATTCAGGGGGTAATTAATTCATGGTTCTTAGAAGGAAGAATTAAATATCAAGTACAAGGTATGATAAAACTTAGTATTCATTAAGTGTTACTCTGTGCCAGCCACCATGCCAAATACTTCTCTTAGATACCTTATTTAATCATATGTCTATCATTATTATAGTCACTTTGGTTATATAAGCCTGCTCAAGATTACACATATTTTAAATAGTAAAGCTATGATTTAATTCCAGAGAGTTAAGTTCTAGAGCCTATGCTTTTAACTACTACTTTATGACTAAGTAATCTATTTTTAAGAAATTTTTCAGTTAAGAAATGAGATATTTTTAGTTAACCTGTGTAAATACTTTCTTGTTTTCTTTCTGAGAATGAGACCAGCTAGTGATAGCAGCTTATGCATTCAAACAATCTAATATGAACAATTTGCATATAATTTGAACCCTTAACCCCAGCCTTTTCAACATGAGTTTCATTCTCTGAGCCAACACAGTACTGCATTTTATACAGACAATGACTAATGCATTCACCTTGGAATTCCAAGACAGGTCCAGAGGGACTGACTGATAAACAGAACTTAATCCTGTAAAATTTTCCAGTTAATCATTTGCATTCATTCCATAGGAATTCAGTTCATTCAGTCTAAGAAATTCAAATTTGTTTAGTCAATAAATTATTTCTAAGCCTTTAATGTGTACAACGGAGAAGGCAATGGCAACCCACTCCCGTACTCTTGCCTGGAAAATCCCATGGATGGAGGACCTGGTAGGCGGCGGTCCACGGGGTCGCAAAGAGTCGGACACAACTTCACTTTCTTTTTTCACTTTCATGCCTTGGAGAAGGCAATGGCAACCCACTCCAGCACTCTTGCCTGGAGAATCCCAGGGACAGCAGAGCCTGGTGGGCTGCCGTCTATGGGTTCGCACAGAGTCGGACACGACTGAAGCAACTTAGCAATGTGTACAAAGACTTAGACTTATGGGCATACTAGAATGGCCCAAATGTGGCTCTGGCCTTCAAAGGGGCAACAATCAGAGCTTTTTTTAAAAAAAAAAAAAAAACAAAAAACAATAATTTCATTTATTTGTTTTTGGCTGTGCCGGGTCTCCATTGCTGCTTCAGCCTTCCTCTGGTTGCTGTGAGTGGGGTTATTCTTCCTTGTGGTATGCGGGCTTCAGCAGCTGCAGTGTAGCCCGTGGGCTCAGCAGTTGCAGCTCCTAGACTAGAGCACAGGCTCAGTAGCTGTGGTACACAGGCTTAGTTACTCTGTGGCATGTAGGGTCTTCACATATCAGGGATCAGCCTAGTGTCTCTGAATTGGCAAATGGATTCTTTACCACCAAGCTACCAGGGAAGCCCAAACCCTTAGGACTTTTGAGTGACACAGAATACAAGGGGAAAAGAACTGAAGTAGAAATAAGGACATCTGGGTGGATGTTAAATGGCTACTAACTACCTGGGTGAGCTTATGTTACGGCTGTTGGACCTCCGTTTTCTCATCTATAATGAGATTTTCTGACTTCTTTTTTTCCAATAGCCTCTGGCTCTAGTGTTCTATGATTCAGAGTTTTCTAGGTTAGCAGCCTTGACTAGGTGATCAGGTTTTGTGGTTGCTGTCCTAGGTTCTGAAATCTTTTGATTGACTTGAATAGAATTTATTCAAAGTATGTTCTGTTATCACAGGTTCATAGAAGAAATAAGCCTCTTAAATACACACACATACTATTGTTTACTTGATTGCCAAAAGTGAAATGCTTTAACCAAGATTTTCTTTAATTCAGGGTAGTAAAAATTCAAGGATTGAGGGTAAATTATTTTCAAATTAATTTCAAAGCCCTCACCATAAATATATAACATTAAGTTTTATATAAGATGGCAAATAATTTAGAACTTTTTGCCTTAGGTTGCTAAATAGAAGATTCTTTTCCAGTTAAGATCCCAGACTCATGACAAGGATGGTTTCTGTCTTGCAAAACATTCATCATATATTTGTAAATTTGTGCTGTACTTAATGTCCATATATTTTGGTAAGAGCTTCACATTATACATTTGAGTTAAATCTTCAAAAACTCAGCACAAAAATAATGAATACTTATGTAGGAGTATATATGTTTGATGGTACCGTAAAAATTAACTGTGTGTGTGTAACGCAATTAGAACTTAAGCCTATTTTGGTTTTCTATGAAGATAATATCTTGATTACTAAACCTTCCAAAAATCACAGTGAAACATCTTCTCATCATGCGTGCGTGTGTGCTAAGTCATTTCAGTCATGTCCTACTCTCTGTGACCCCATGGGTTGCAGCCTGTCAGGCTTCTCTGTCCACGGGATTCTCTAGGCAAGAACACTGGAACGAGTTTCCCTGCCCTTCTCCAGGGAATTTTCCTGACCCAGAGATCAAACCCATGTCTCTTACATTTACTCCTGCATTGGCAGGCAGGAGTGCCACCTGGGAAGCCCTGTTCTCATCATGCCCACTGTCAAACTCTCTGTTCTACACACCCACACTGTATCTACTTGCCACCCCCCAAACTGGGTAGCTTATTGAGTGTTACTATACTGTTAAATGAAGAAGGAAATGGCAACCCACTCAAGTATTCTTGCCTGGAGAATCCTAGGGATGGGGAAGCCCGGTGGGCGGCCGTCTATGGGGTCACACAGAGTTGGACACGATTGAGGTGACTTAGCAGCAGTAGGAGCATACTGTTAAAAGCACTGCCTTATCTTTATTAAACTAGCATTATGCTTTTAATTTTGATGGAGAAAACATCATTAAGGTTTCTGGAGAAGGGATAGGCTACCAACTCTAATATTCTTGGGCTTCCCTTGTGGCTCAGCTGGTAAAGAATTGCCTCCAGTGCAGGAGACCTGGGTTCTATCCCTGGATTGGGAGGATCCCCTGGAGAAAGGAGAGGCTACCCCTTCCAGTATTCTGGCCTAGAGAATTCCATGGACTGTATATTCCATGGGATTGCAAAGAGTCGGACACAACTGAGTGACTTTCACTTTAAAGGTTTCTGAAAACTGAGATAATTTGATACTTTGCATTGTGTGTATTATATGACATTCAAGTCGGTTCAAGTCACTCTAAGTAAAATCTGCTATTCAGAGAAGCAAGACCTGCAGTATTTTCCTGCCAGTCCTGCGTACTCAGCCTACACTCATTCATTCTCTTGACACTTTGATTCTTCACACCTTTATTCTTATAGTTCCCGTGTGTTGTTATTGTTATACTTTTCAGCCTGGTCTTACTAATAAACACTTACTCATCCTGTAAGATGTGGCTTAAATATCACCTTCATATATCATGACTTCTCCAGAAATTATTTATCCCTCCCCACTATGTGCCTCTAAAAATCCATGAATATCTCTATTGCAGCATTCTTTCCTATTTTTGAAAATGAAAGATAGCTGCACTTCATTGAACAATTAACATGGAAGCCCTTTACATGTTACCTTATTAAATTATGTTGATTGCACTATAATTATCTGTTTGGTTTTTTTTTTCGATCTCCCCTATTTCTAGTAGATTTTAAGCTCCTTGAGGAAGGGGACAAATATTTGTTGAATGAATAAATGAATAATTAGAAGAACAATTACTCTGAACCAGCTACATTCATTCTAATTATTCCCTTCCTAAAATATGATTATAAGTTAATGAGACAGCTGGTCAGAGTTAAAAGTTCCCTAGAGCCACTTTTCCCCTTGTGATTCCTGTAAGCTCACAAAGGAGAAATTCATGATCTTGGCCCTCTTTTCTGGTATTTTTTTTTTAACAGCATAGAGTGGGAGACAAAGCATGGGCGTAAGATGGGATGACTTTGAAGCTGATCCCCAAGTATGATCCTTAGCACATTAGTATATCTTGCTATGACTCAGTTTCCTAGTCTCTATTTAAAAAAATAGATAAGGTAGCTATCTCACAGGGTTGATGCATTAAATGGGAAAATCCAATAAAGTGCTTAGAATGCTCTTGACACTTAGTAGTCAAGGACTATTAGTTTTCATCCTTTGAGACTCTTGCTGCCAGAAGCTAACAGTCCCAGGTGGCAGTCTATACTATTTATTGTCTTTTTTTTTTTCATTCCTAACACACCTAACAGGAGAAGTAACTTAGGCAGCGCTGAGAAACCTGTGGTTCCAAAAACTTACACTCCTGAGTAAGTCTGATGCTTCTTTCTCTCGCTTCCCTCTTGGCTGGGTTGACATGACTAGCAGACATTTCTAAATGAGATGAAGGTGCCATGAAGTGTGTATAAAAGCTCAGGGCCAGTGCATGGAGAAAGGAATTTTCCACTGTGCCCTCCTTACGTGGAAGTGTACCAGAGCATTAAATCACTGCATCAGGTGTGACATGCTGTTTAATAGCGGGAGCACACTTGGCTGCCTGAGACTCTTCAAAGGTAATTTTATCTGAGAAGAGAGAGTTGGCTTATATACCCCTTTCCTCCAGCCTTTTCATAAGGGAAACAACCTAATTACAACTTTAAAGGGACCTCAGAGTCTGTGTTCCCTTTCAAAGATGGCATTTGGTATTGAGTAGCTGGGTATTGTAGCCGCAAGAGAGCTTTCAGAGTCACGGGCAAAGGGAAGGCTCATTCAGGGAAAGCTTTAAGGCCTCTATCTGCACCCATTTGAACAGGGCTCTGGCAGTGCCACTGGCTTTTTGCTTTCATTTGTGTCTGAGCATCAATGGACTCGCACTGCTGTTTTTCTCATATCTGTGTTCCTTTTAGAGCAACCCTCACAGACTCGACTTTAGGCTCTTCAGTTCTGTGTCCTGAAACATGAAGTGGGTTTCTAAAATGGATTCCTTTTTCTGAGAAGGGATGAGTGTAGGGGGGGTTGCAGTAGCTTTGAATTTTAGACTTTTATGACTCGCCTATTTTCAAAAGTGGTCAAGCATATGGGATGTGTCATATCTAGGGGGGAAAATGCATGTATTGCCCCTAAAAATGAAGCACGAATAAGGTTGAGCAAACCCACTGACTGAAGTTTACATCTGAGATTGTCTTGGTGAATTAGCCCTGGTCCTTCTTGCTTTGTTCTCTACGCAGCTAGGAAAAGGTTTAGGTTTTCAAATTACTGTTAAGGAACACTCTGTCCTGTAACTATTGAGGGTAAGTGGGCAAACACTGGGAGTAAAGTCGAAGGAATTATTGAAACAAATGAGATGGAGTGGCTCAGAAATATGCAAAGTAAAAATAGTCATAGATTTGTAGCTGCAGAAGAAACCTTAGTTATTATTAACCCAACCCCATGATTTACAGACTAAAAATAATCAAGACACAAAATTAAGTACCTTTCCCAAGGTCACATTCTACTCTTAAAGATGACATTTGTATAGGCAATTTTGCAGAAAATTATTAAAATGAAGGTTTTTAAATTTTTTGTCACCTTTCTATACTAATAACAGTGATACGTGCTATGGATATAATAGGGAACAAAATAAATATAATTCTGGCCTTCGTAAAAATTTGACTCTTGGGTGACAGATACTGAACAATCGAACAAGTGTGAAGACAACTGTGATGAGTGAGAGGTGCCTGGTGTTAGGAGGACCTACAGCAGAAGAGCCAAGTGAGACCTGAAAAACCTCAGAGAGTTCACGAGGCAGAGGGATTAGGGAGTGGAGGAGGGGTACATGCAGTATCCCAGATAAAGAAATACCTTTTGCAAACACCGTGAGAAAGCCTAGGCTCTTTTGCTTGCGTAGGACTAGTTGCACAAGCATGAGAGACTAGACTAAGATGGGAAAGGAGGAATAACAGTAAATAAAATAGCACTCATTTTCCCATGGGCAAGGCACTTTTACTTGTATCATATTAGCTATTCCTCTGTGATCTAACTATTCTTTCCCAGTTATAGCTAAAGGAACTAAGATCCATACAGTTTAAATAACTGGCAAAGGCTTTGCAGATAGTGAGCAAAACTGTTTCACTGGCAAATTTCAGATTACATTGTGGTTCCTCTGGGGATGGGGAGGGGGAAGAGAGTGAGCAAGCTGGGAAGAGATGAAGGAAGAAGTAAGTTAAATAGAAGCAATGAATTGGGAATGTGGATGTGAATCAGGAATACACATAGCACTCCAGAGTCATGTAGCCTCTACAGCAAATTCCTAGGTCAGAAGTGGGATGAAATAAGGAGTTGTCTGTCTACTCAGACTTCTTTATTCTCTCACAGTATTCATTTAAGAAGGGTGGAGTGCACTGGGCCAGGAGAAGACAATTAAACATTTTCAAATGTATAGTAAGAGCAATCGCCAGGCCTGAATACTTTGTGTCTTTGTGTCAACTTAGAAAAACATAAGAGTTGTAAGGAATCTCTTTAAAATTGTGTGAGCTTTCCTCTTGTCTCACTCTGCTTGAGTTGCCATAACAAAACATCACCAGTTGAATCTAAAAAGGCCTGACTCTTAGAAATGAAGGCTAGAATTGTGGTTACCAGGAACTAGGGGTGGAGGAGATGGGGAGATAGCGGTCAAAGTGTAGGAACTCCAGTTATAATATGAGTAAGTTCTTGGGATGTAATGTATATCCCAATCATGGTGATTGTGGTTACTCATACTATATTATATGCTCGAAGGTTAAGAGTAGGTTTTCAGTCTTCTCACCAGAAGAAAAAAAATAGGCATGCTAATTATATGACCTGATGGAGGTAGTTACTAATACTCTGATGGTCATCATTTTGCAATATAGAAGTATATCAAATCAACATGTCCTGCACCTTAAAAATATACATTGTTGCATCATCATGTTGACTGAGGAATCTATTTTATCTCACTAAAACTGGAAAAAGAGTACCATAGACTGGGTGGCTCAAACAACAGAAATTTATTTTCCCACAGTTCTTGAGGTTTGAAGTCCATGATGACGGGCAGAGCCATTCCCCAGTCTGTGCACTTGGTGGGGGGTGAGAGGGAGAGACCGAGATCTTTCTTTCTCTTCTGCACAGAGGGCCCCAGCCTTTGGGCCATCTCTACCCCCTGTCAGATCAGTGCCAGCATTAGATTAAAAAGAAAACATACAGTAGTAATGGGCTTGAAACCATCCCCCCAACCTCAGTCCATGGAATAATTGTCTTCCACCAGACTGGTCCCTGGTGCCAAAAAGTTTGGGAACTGTGGTTATAAGGACATCGATCCTGTCAGATTAGGGCCCCATACTTACGACCTCTTTTAACCTTAACCCCCTTATTCTAAAGCCTATCTCCCAAAACAATCACATTAGTGGATTAAGACACATGAATTTAGGGGAGACATAATTCAGCCCAAAGTACCTCTCCATCTTTTCTTAATTTAATCCCCCTATTGAATTTTCTGTAAACCATTATTGAGTATTTTTCTCATTTGTCTATTTGTCTTTTGTTTTCGTTATAATTATTTATCTTCATAGACTAAAAGCATCATCAGAGCACTATTTTGTCTTGTTCATCGTGATACTCTCAGAGCATAGCATAGTGCCTGGCACAAACAGGAGACCAGAGAATATTTGCCAAATAAGAAAAAGAGCTTATATTCTATGAGAGCTTCACTGGCATTTTCTGAACACTTCCTAATAATGTGACTTCTCATCAGGATGAGAAAAATCACCCCCTGGTGTTTCAGAACAGTTCTTGAGAGGGTAAACAGAAGTAGAGTATTTTTGTCTTCAGCTGTTTTGCATATTCTTACCTTTCCTCTAGATCTCCATTACTGCATACCCAGAGAATAAAGTGTGCCAATCTGACTTCCACACTCTAATTGCAATCATGTTGAAATGATGAGTAAGTCTGGGTCCCCATGCCTCAGAGGATATGCATACGGCAAATTGATCAATGCCTAAAAGGAGATGTTTTCAATTATATAGCAAACCCAGCAGTTAACCTATTATTGGCACATTCATTTTTCAAGGTTTTCCTGCACCCCATTTTTAAAGTAGTCATAAAAGCTACAAGCTATTATGAATAAAAGCTTAGAAAACTAGTTGCTCAGTCATGTCTGACTCTTTGCAACCCCATGAACTGTAGCCCACCAGGCTCCTCTGTCCATGGAATTCTCCAGGCAAGAGTACTGGGGTGGGTAGCCACTCCCTTCTCCAGGGGATCTTCCCAACCCAAGGATCTAACCCGGGTCTCCTGCATTACAGGTGGATTCATAAACATCTGTGCCACCAAGGAAGCCCAGAAAACATGCTGATGAACATGTTTTTCTTTCATATGAGAGATAAAAAGGGATCAAAGTTGTAGGTCTCTTTATAGTTTTAGATTTCCAGTTTATCACTGAGGCTGTGGGTTTTAAGTGTCTGTCAAATATGAACTGAGCTTATTTTTAAGCTGCTCATTAAAAAAAAAAAATTTGACCCCTTTGCCTTCCCAACTACACTCTCTCACATTAATCCTTGTTTTGAAACTAATTAAACACATACAGCATATTTAAAATAAAATTGTTGATCTGTTTGCCCTCTTCTCCCATCTGTAATACCTTGCAGATATTCTCTTGCTTAAGGCAGATTTGGGTTTTAGAAACTAAAGATCTCTTAAATGAATTCATTTTTTTTTTACTTCATTCCTGGAAGCTTGGGATCCCCTTCTCTGGCTTGTGCTTTTCGATCAGAATGAACACTTGAATCTAAAATATTATTGTTATTTCTACCACAATCTTCCTCACTGCCAGTATCTCACATGGGTGTTTAGATCTTTCATTCAAGCATGTATGCAGTTTAAAATTGAAAGCTGTCTTTTCCCTTAGTCCCACCAGAAATATTTTATAGAAGAAAATACAACCTTTCCCAGGACTTCATCTAAGCTGATTTTAATTGACTGCTCCAGCCCAGGGACAGAGCAAAACCACTGTGATTCCAGCACGGTCTCTGTGGCAGCCCACTAAAGCATTCCAAACACTCAGTGGGAGGGATCAAGGTGAGTTGGAGGCAAAGTTGACGGAAAATTGGAAAGCAGAGGCTTGTATTTTTCATACCATTCTATGTGGCTTTTCACCAGGGTTTATATTCCTGGCGCATAATCCTAAATGTCAAAATAAATTATCCCAGAGAAAACAAGTGAGTTATCAAGGTTGACTGTTCTTGACTTCCTGACTTTTCACAAACTCTCTTCCAAAACTAAATTTATCGTTAGTTCAGTTCTGATGGCAGGGTAATATAAGCTGTGCTTGCTTTGTAGCAGTGTGTGCTGATAAGGGACCATCACTGAGAGATCCAGCATATACAGGAATAGCCAGGACAAACTTATTAACATAGTTTTACTCTCCTAGAGACAAAAATTCCCTTGTCAGTGGGCATTCTTGCAACCACTACCCAGGAGATTTAATTGAAAAGCTTAAAACACATAGAAGCAGTGGGGGAAATCTCCAGGAACTTAGGAATGATGAAAAAGTTTAATCTTTGTCAATGAAAAGTTGTTCTAATTTACTCTTCACACTGTGAAGTATTGGACTGTGCAGCATTAACAATAGCAAGCAATTAGAAGCCTTTTTCTCCCCTTAGCCATAGCCTTGAAGTGACCTAGTTAAAATCATGTTTATAGTTCATGTTGAAGTGCAGTCTTACTTTAATTTTGTAGAATAACATTTGGTTGCTCTGTTAGTAGAAATACATAGCCTCTAGCAAATTCAGGACTGATGAATCAAAAGCTGAGAACCGTTATCTATACTCAGGATTTGCATCTAGGATGAATACTGCATAATGGCATAGACGGATACCCCACCTCTGATGTAGGCAATGACTATCAATAGAGAGAATTAGTCCAGAGGTGAGAGGGGATAGTACTCGTATTAGATTAGAGAGGGAGCTAGTATTTATAAAAAATGAGCATCATTGTACTGCTTTCTCTCCTTGTCTCATTGCCTCAGTTTTACGATGCCTCCAGTAACTTGTTTTTACCCTTTTTTGTAAAACAATCATATTTGAACATAAATATTACTACCGCCACCTATTTTAAAAAGAAAAAACAAAACTGTAATTGTGGAAAGTATTCAGGAACTGTTGCTCCCTCAGTCTCCTCTCACCTCCTCCCCCGGCTCCAGGTCTTTTTTACTCATATATTGGCTGAGGCATTGGCTCCAAAGTGCTGTCAAAATGGACTTTTCAGGTGTGGGGGGAGAGAGCAGACCCCATAGCATAACTTAGAGTGAGGGAAATCCTAAGCAAAGCTCAATCCCAGTAGAGCCCTCAACATTAGGTATGAGTTATTGAAAGAGTTGATGGGATGGGAGTTGAGTCAACTCACTGAAGACAAAAGAAGTGAGACTGGAGGCTGAGAGGTGATGTTCCCTGGGTTAAGGGAGGTAACCGTAGCCTCAATTTCCACAGGGCCCTACTTGCTTTGGTTCTATATTGATAAGGAGCCATTAATGGCCACAAACAAGTGAGATAGCAGTTTTGGCTGATGAGACTTGACTTCTTCTGAACACTGAATATTCTGTTAATTTTCTTTGCAAGACTCAGGCGTGACTACGGTTTACATCCTTACAGAAGAGTGGGCTTTAGTTCCTTGCTCAGCACATGTTCACTTCTCTGTGGTCCACCAACATTGTTCACATCTTCATGTTAGCATTAACTGCATTATACTCTGTCTTCTCCATTTACTGCTTCTTCTGCCTACCCCCCACTAAACTGGAGTTAGCTATTGGAAAGCAGGGAGCATTGCCTTTTCTCTGTGTAAATAGTTCCTGACCCACCCTGAGACCCCATAGCAAGAATCACGTGTTCTATGCTGAGTGATCCAGCTAGTTAGCATATGAAGAGGGGCTCTCATTAAGGCATGTACTCTTTACTGATTTTTTTAAAAATATTTTATTTACTTATTTGGCTTTGCTGGGTGTTAGTTGTACCATGTGGGATCTAATTTGCTCACCAGGCATTGAATGATGCCCTTTTGTACTGGGAGCATGGAATCTTTTAGACACTGGACTACCAGGGAAGTCCTTCTTAACTGATTTTTATTCATTCCCTCACTTGTCAAATAAGTTTTGAACTCCTATTATGTTTTAAGTATAATGCCAAATGTGAAACAAAAATGTGAGTAATGAAGTCCTCCTCCCTGCAGTTTACAGCCTAACCAAAAAATAAATAAAACAAGTTATTCCACAAATATATTTTGACTTTAATTGTGTTAAGTGCTAAAAGGAGAAGTACATGGAGTTATGAGAAGTACCGTAGATTCTGAGGCCAAGAATGTGGGCTTTGTGGAAGTGATAGGGCCACATTTGAAGAATACACAATGGTGGGCCAAGTGAGGAAATAGTAACAGAATATTCCAGACAGAGGGATCAGTGTGAGGGAAGGGTCTACACTGGATGAGAGAGTAGGAAGGGCTAGACCATAGTGACTTCAAGGGAGAAAGTTTGCTAGAATTGGATTATTCTTGGCCTCAAAAGCCACTTTATCCACATAAGTCAGTATCCCAACAGGATAGTTAGGGGTTTCGAGTGTTAAATAGAATCTTATTTTAATTCTTAAGATCGTGCTGGAGAGTGGAGCAAAAAGACATGTGAGGTGACAGGTCGGTGACATGCAGTGGTCTTTTGAGCCAGGGTAGTGGCAGTTAAGATGGAGAGAAGGGACAGTAACATATGCCAGTGGGCTAAATCAGCAAGACATATTCACTGATTAAATGTAGGCATTAGGGAGAGGATGGAGCTTAGTGTCCTCTGTTCTTCATCCACACAGTATGTAAGCCTCCCTCATGGAATTCATAAGAAAACAAAGGAAAAAAGCAAGAAATCTCAGATAAATTGCACAAATACTTTACAAAGATAAGTCTTTTTGTTTACTGAGACTTTGTCATAATGTTTCAAATGCCATTTTAAAACCATTGCTATTATTTTGCCCCACTGATATTCTTAGCCTCAGAACATATGATTGTATTGAAGAGGTAGCAACATAACCAAAATAATCACCTTGACCTTTCAAAGATCAATTTGAAGAATCCATGTGTGTATATTCTGTAATTTAACCAGTAATACTGTTACTACTGCTATTGCCCTGCCTAGTACATATGATCTTTTTATAGTCTGAGCACAATGGTTTGATTTCCAAGTAAGTGTGACCTATAGTTTCTATGGCTTGTTTTTAATATTTTGTGTCCACTAGTATCATTGTAGCATGAGATATATAACCTTAGCCTGAAAAATTATATAAAACAGTCCATAATACAAATATCTTTGCCATTTCTTCCCATCACAGTATCATCTCATTATTGAAACATTCTGTCTCCCAAATAAGCTATGCACCCTTGTCAATATGGTGCAAGCTTTAGCTGCCTTTGTTGTTGCCGTGATCTTCATTTTTTGAATGTTGAGTTTTAAGCTGGCTTTCTTCCATCTGCTCTTTCACCTCCATCAAGAAGCTCTTTAATTCCTCTTGCCTTCTGCCATAGTGGTGATGTCATCTGCATATCTGAGTTTAGTGATATTTCTCCCGACAATCTTGATTCCAGCTTGTGCTTCATCCAGCCCGGCATTTTGCATGATATACTCTGCATGTAAGTTGAATAAGCAGGGTGACAATATACAGCCTTGATGTACTCCTTTCCCAGTTTTGAAACAGTCTGTTGTTCCATGTCTGGTTCTAACTGTTGCTTCTTGACCTGCATTCAGGTTTCTCAGGAGGCAGGTAAGGTGGTCTGGTATTCCCATCTCTTGAAGAATTTTCCACAGTTTGTTGTGATCCACACAGTGAAAGACTTTGGCCATAGTCAATGAAGCAGATGTAGATTTTTTTTTCTGGAATTCTCTTGCTTTTTCAACGATCCAACGGATGGTGGCAATTTGATCTCTGGTTCCTTTGCCTTTTCTAAATCTAGCTTGAACATCTGGAAGTTTACAGTTCACATACTTTTGAAGCCTAGCTTGGAGAATTTTCAGCATTACTTTGCTCACATGTGAAATGAGTGTAATTGTGCGGTAGTTTGAGCATTCTTTGGCATTGCCCTTCTTCAGT
Source organism: Capra hircus (assembly GCF_001704415.2). NCBI lineage: Eukaryota > Metazoa > Chordata > Mammalia > Artiodactyla > Bovidae > Capra > Capra hircus. The sequence goes on from NC_030815.1 coordinate 16,045,146, forward strand.
ATTGGAATGAAAACTGACCTTTTCAGTCCTGTGGCCACTGCTGAGTTTTCCAAATTTGCTGGCATATTGAGTGCAGCACTTTCACAGCATCATCTTTTAGATTTGAAATAACTCAGCTGGAATTCCATCACCTCCGCTAGCTTTGTTCATAGTGATGCTTCCTGAGGCCCACTTGACTTTGCACTCCAAGGCGTCTGGCTCAGAACTCAGAGGTATTTTGTTTTGCATATTCATGGAGGGCTCTGCCCCAGAGCTGCACTATTGTTTCTTGACTGCTCCTCCTTTGTTTCTGCATTCCATCCCTTCCCTAATAAGCAACTATTTGATCCTCTCTTTGATACTGAGGGAAGTTCAAGGAGGCTAAATTAAGGCTATTTCCTGAAAACAAGAAACACAGGGCATAGGAAGGATTTGTACCCAAGAGGAACCCACAGGGTCTTGCTCTGTTTCACAGTTCCCCACATAAAAATACCAAAATTACAGGAGAACACTAAGCACACAGAGGGAAAGAAGACCCATGCTCTAAGCATATAATTGTATCAGGAAAGGCTGGGTGCTAAGAAGTATATATAATCCAGCACTAGGGCACCATGCAGGGTTCACAAAATCTGGTGATGTGCATGCCAAACCAGTGGGGCAAATTTAAGAAAACAGTGACAAAGAAATATGGAACCTAATAGACTTTTAAAAATACATTTTTAGAACAAATGAAAAATTGACCAAAGCCTGTTTGTAGATATTCCTTAAACTAAATGTCCAGCATATCTCACCACCTTCCAGGCAGCTCCCCCAAGTTTTAAACCCACTTTGGTAGCTGGCAGGGAACAGATCCTCCCTGCTGTGCTGAGTCCTGAAGGCAGAAGATTTCAGTGATTGTGGGGCCCTCCTGGAAGCTGTATGGATTCTTATGCTAATATATGTATATTTGTTTTCAGGGGTTTTGTAGGTACAGTGAAAGTATTATTATGCCTTCTAGGATAAATAGTATATTTAATTTCTTCCAAAAATATGAACAGGAAATTTCTAGAGTTCAGACATAGTGTAAATGCTAAACTTTTAATTGTAAAATTCTAATTAGAGTGTTATTAAATTTTTAAGATATCATGTTATTGGTTTAGATATGTCTGATTATCTTCTAATTACTTCTGAAATGGGTTTTATGCATCTAGTCTCCACCTATGTCCTATCTCCTATTCCTACTAAGAGACCACTTAGGGCACATTATGCTTCCAAACAACCTTAATTTCGGTGGAAGGACTTCCGCTACAGTACTGTACTATAAACTTCACAATGAACTTTGAGAGCCTAATAGAATGGGAGAACAGTTATGGTACAGGGAAGTCCTACTTTTCAGTATTGTTTCAACTGAAATGTTAATGAAAGACATGGAAACTAAGCACTGTTTTAATATGTAGTTTATTGAATATATTAGGGTGCCTAGTGGAAAAATATATTAATATTCACCTGTAGCACACATACGGAGAAGGCGATGGCACCCCACTCCATTACTCTTGCCTGGAAAATCCCATGGACAGAGGAGCCTGGTGGGCTGCAGTCCATGGGGTCACGAAGAGTCGGACACGACCAAAGCGACTTAGCAAGCAAGCAAGTAGCACACATAAGTCCCTTCCCTTAGGCAATTAGATACATGGAATCATATTTTTAGAACAGATTTTCCTAGTCTAAAATGTATAAATAAAATAAAAGATTTGTTTTCCCCCTTTTCTCTCTTTGTTGCTCCATCATGCAAAATGCGATGGGGACTTAAAACAACAGTCACAATCTAAAAGCTGAGAGTACCGTTTAATTCAGTGGGAATTTTTAGGACTTCAAGCGCAGGAGACAGCATCTCAAGTAACCCTGAGAGAACTGGACCAAGGAGGTAGCAGGGGATGGGGGAGCAGGGGGCGGGTTGGGAAGGAGTTAGATTATATAGAGGTTTGAGAAAAGGACAGGCAGTCTGAACATCAAAAATATTCTTGTGAATTAAAACCAGATACCCCAAGTTAAGGAATTTAGCACTTTTCTCTGTATGGGAAGATGCAAGAGACTGGGCTCCCTGAAATAATTCCTGTCATGTGCATCTCAGCTATCTGTGTTATCCTGTCTTTTTCACATCCTGAGTTACTCAGTGTTCAACATAGGAAGTGGCTACAGCCTCACGGCTGCCCGGTCACAGGTACTATTCTTCTTCCTGGGCGCCTTTCAGTTCAGTTGCTCAGTCGAGTCTGACTCTTTACGAACCCAAAAATTGCAGCACACCAGGCCTCCCTGTCCATCACCAACTCTCGGAGTTCACGCAAACTCATGTCCATTGAGTCAGTGGTGCCATCCAGCCATCTCATCCTCTGTTGTTCCCTTCTGCTCCTGCTTCCAATCCCTCCCAGCATCAGAGTCTTTTCCAATGAGTCAACTCTTCACATTAGGTGGCCAAAGTACCGGAGTTCCAGCTTTAGCATCATTCCTTCCAAAGGACACCCAGGGCTGATCTCCTTCAGAATGGACTGGTTGGATCTCCTTGCAGTCCAAGGGACTCTCAAGAGTCTTCTCCAACACCACAGTTCAAAAGCATCAGTTCAAAAGGACACCCAGGCTGATCTCCTTCAGATGGACTGGTTGGATCTCCTTGCAGTCCAAGGGACTCTCAAGAGTCTTCTCCAACACCACAGTTCAAAAGCATCAGTTCTTCGGTGCTCAGCTGTCTTCACAGTCAACTCTGAAGTCCATACATGACTACTAGAAAAACCATAGCCTTGACTAGACGGACCTTTGTTGGCAAAGTAATGTCTCTGCTTTTTAATATGCTGTCTAGGTTGGTCATAACTTTCCTTCCAAGGAGTAAGCGTCTTTTAATTTCATGGCTGCAATCACCATCTGCAGTGATTTTGGAGCTCAGAAAAATAAAGTCTGACACTGTTTCCACTGTTTCCCCATCTATTTGCCATGAAGTGAAGGAACCAGATGCCATGATCTTCATTTTCTGAATGTTGAGCTTTAAGCCAACTTTTTCACTCTCCTCTTTCACTTTCATCAAGAGGCTGTTTAATTCCTCTTCACTTTCTGCCATAAAGGTGGTGTCATCTGCATATCTTTAGGTTATTGATATTTCTCCTGGCAATCTTGATTCCAGCTTGTGATTCTTCCAGTCCAGCATTTCTCATGATGTACTCTGCATATAAGTTAAATAAGCAGGGTGACAATATACAGCCTTGACGTACTCCTTTTCCTATTTGGAACCAGTCTGTTGTTCAATGTCCAGTTCTAACTTGCTTCCTGACCTGAATATAGGTTTCTCAAGAGGCAAGTCAGGTGGTCTGGTATTCCCATCTCTTTCAGAATTTTCCACAGTTTATTGTGATCCACACAGTCAAAGGCTTTGGCATAGTCAATAGGGCTCAGAAATTCACACTCGGAGGGTCAGCATGACTAATGCCATGATACTCTTGTTTACTGACCTGGCAGGAAATACTCCACTTCTCAACAGCTTCATAGGTATTCACCAAATTGAGAGGATATGGTCAAGCTATCTTTCATATAGTGTAAGCTCTGACATATACTGAATATACTGTGGGAGATTCTGGGTGGTGGAGGTAGGGGAGGGTTCTTACAAAGATATAGACACATTACTTCCGATTACTTCTTATAGCTTATTAAAATGTGAGAAATGGTAGGGAAGTATTCAGTTGGCAACATGTAGCTAGCATTGTCTTCAGCATCTTGTCTAGGTACTTTTAAAATTAAGTTACTCTTCCTCCATTGGTAGTCAATTTATGTATCTCTCAGACATTTTCTTCCCTAAGTGGGTCACATCCATTATACCAAATTTTTGGAAAACAATTGTAGTTCTGAAGAGATATTTCAGACTAATTATAAATAACACATAGCCAGTTGATCTTTCCCAAGAACTCCTAGTTCAAAACCTACTAATTGCGTATCTGTGGTGTACGAGGTCCTCTGCTGGGTACCAGATCCAAAATACATTAGAAAATTCAGCATTGTCTTCCCCAAGCATGTATCTTTATTATGAGTGCCTAAAAAGTGCCTCTGACTGGATCTTCCAAGTTATGCATGGTTGTAGATGGTCAAATAAAAAATGTCTAGCTGCTGGGAAAAGCACTCGCATTTCAAGATCTTCCCAGGACGTGGTCAGCAGCCCTTGCTTTCTCTCCTGGCTCAGTCTGCCAACACTAATGCTCCTGGGTTAAGAGTGTAAAAATGATGGTCTAATGGAAAGCAATTATTTAGGCTAGCCACATATACTGTATTTTCAGCCTAGAAGCTAGGGCTTTTAACATACTATTTTCCAGGAACAAAAGGGTGTCTACAGTGTTGAAAAGTGTCATAATGTGACTGACATTAATATTTAATTGGAAAAATATTACAAGTTTTGGCAAAAGTGATAGTTGAAGAAAATGGATGTTTAATGAGTACTTACTATGTGATAATTACTGCAGTAAATACAGTTCGTGAATAACTTCTTTTAAGTCTCACAGTGACCCTAAGATCTTGGTATGCTGAAAGCAAGCCACATTGCAATGTCATAGTCTGCCTCACCCAAAAGCCCATCTCTGTCATTATCAGAACAAAGAAACCTTTGCTTCTTGTCAGAGATTGCCACTAATGCTCCTGGTAATGACCAGGGATTTTTTTCCACAGAGGTGTCTGCAGCACTGTGACAAGGAAATGAGTCCTTTCATTCTGAAAGAAAATGTACTGTATAAATTGCCTCTTACATGCCTATCTCTTAGGCAGCGGAGTCTTCAAATTCATCTCAGAATTCACAGAAAGGCAGAGCCGCAGCCCCACTGCACACTGCAGCCAGGGTAACTAGCCGAGAGATGAAGAGCAAGTGCTTGGAGGTCTAACTACTCGAGTTTTAAATCTTACTGCTATCAATGACTACCTCTGTGACCCTGGACAAGTTATTTAGCCTCTCTTGGCATCGCTTACCCCTCCATAAAATGGAAATGGTGATAGCACTTAACTCATAAAGTTGTGATACGAATTAAAAGCATATAAAACACTTAGTCCCATGTCTGGTGCATGACAAGGGCTCAATAAACTAACTATTTTTATTACCCTCTGTTATAAAATGTTCACTATCATTAAAGGATGTGACATCCTTATTAATCACACAAGTAAGGAAAGAAGCTGCTTGGTCTTAGTCAAAACTGCCTTCCAGTTTTTTTCAAGATTTGATCTTAATTCTATACTAAGGTCATTGTTTGTATGGCCATTACCATGCTCCACACTATGTTTATCCAAACCCAGAGGACTTAGACATTGAGGTGCCAGAATTTTGTCCATGGACCACAAGGTGGAGAGTGGGGACAGGAAGCCAGAACCAGTTTTGTTGTTGCTCAGTTGCTCAGGAGTGTCTGACTCTTTGCGACCCTATGGACTGCAGCATGCCAGGTACATCTGTCCTCCACTGCCTCCTGAAGTTTGCTCAGATTCATGTCCATTGAATCAATGATGCTATCTAACCATCTCATCCTCTGCCACCCCCTTCTCCTCCTGCCTTCATTCTTTCTCAGCGTCATGTCTTTTCCAGTAAGTCAGCTCTCTGCATCAGGTGGCCAGAGTCTTGGAGTTTCAGCGTCAGTGTCTGTCCTTCCAATGAATATTCAGGGTTGATTGAGTCCAGCTTGATTCATCCAACCTCATATTTCCCATGCTGTACTCTGCATAAAAGTTAAATAACTCAGGTGCCAATACATAGCCTTGTCATGCTCCTTTCCAGGTTTGAATCAGTCAATTGTTCCATGTCCAGTTCTAGCTGTTACTTCTTGACCCACATACAGGTTTCTCAGGAGACAGGAAAGGTGGCCTGGTACTCTCATCTCTTTCAGAATTTTCCAGTTTGTTGTGATCCCACACAGTCAATGGATTTAGCATAGTCAAGGAAGCAGTAGATGTTTTTCTGGAATTCCCTTGCTTTCGCCATGATCCAGTGAATGTTGACAATGTGATCCACTGTAGTCCTGCTCCCATTTCTAAATCCAATTGTATATTTGGAAGTTCTCAGCGTACATACTGCTGAAGCCTGGCTGGAAGGATTTTGAGCACACCCTTATTAACATTTGAAACGAGTGCAATTGTACAGTAGTTTGAACATTCGTTGGCATTGCCCTTCTTTGGGATTGGAATGAAAACTGACCTTGTCCAGTCCTATGGCCAGAACCAGATGGAATACTGATTACTATGGCATTTGTAAAGATAAAGTTTGCAGCTAAATATTCTTGTAGTAGCTTGACAGTGAGAGCCAGAATATGTAGGGCACAGAAGTTTCAGCTAGGGTCTAAATGTGAAGTCTAGAAGCAGGTGCAGTATTTTGCTAAAATTTATCTGAACCTCAGCGGTCATCTCTGTTGCTGTTATTTAACCCTTAATTATACTAAATGATTTTACATACATTTGACCCTTGAGCAAGGTTGTGGGGAGAGGATGGTAAGGTGCTGACCCTCTGATAGTTGTAAATCTGTGTGTAACTTATAGTCAGCACCCATATCTCTGGTTCACCCACATCCCTGATTCAACAAACCACAGATCATGTAGTGTAATAGCATTTACTATTGAAAAAAATCCACGTGTAAGTGAACCTACTCTAGTTCAAACTGGGTTGTTCAAAGGCCAACTGTATATATATTTAAAAGAAAATCTTCTACAGACTATTTATTAATCTGGTAGGCTGGTATTCAGCAAGTCATGAATTGAATTCTTTGCTGAGCAGACAAGATGATTTGTTCTTTTCTAGAGCCAACATAGAATGTTGGTTAAGCTCTGGTTTGCAGATGTCTGGATAGCCCCTACACCATTGGGACTGCTGCAACCAAAAGGCTCCTCCCACTGGTATTTACAGCTAGACACTCATGTCACAGATCTGGAAACATGAACCGATAAGATGCCCTTTCAGATGTGATTGTCTCAAGAAGTAGGTAGAGGCCCTCTTAAAGGCCTTCTGTGTACTTGGCTCAAAGCTGCTGACAAAGACATGGGAATAGGTGGGGAGAAAGGGACAAAGATGATTGTTGGATCCTCTTGGCTCTTCCTGTGTCTGAGTGCTGGACTTTATATATAGGGATGTATAGTGCATAGTCACTCCAGGAAAAAGATCACCAGAGAGGACTAAGACTGAATATTTAGAGAATGGAAGAATACAACTTTAATTGACAGGTAACTTTTCAAACATAGGGAACCCAAGAGAAAAATAATTTTCTCCTAAATGTATTCCACTTACATGTATGCTATGTGTGTGCTAAGTCGCTTTAGTCATGTCTAACTCTTTGCAACCTGTCAACTGTAGCCCGCCAGGCTCCTCTGTCCATGGAATTCTCCAGGCAAGATCACTGGAGTGTATTGCCATGCCCTCCTCCAGGGGATCTTCCCAACCTAGGGATCGAACCTGCATCTCATGTCTCCCGGATTGACAAGTGGGTTCTTTTCCACTGGAGCCACCTAGAAAGCCCCATTCCATTTATAATTCTGCTTAGGAATGCTATTTTTCTTGAAGAGAAATATTCATAAAAGTGTTAAGTAGAACAAATGCTAGTACAACACAAAAAAACTTTTACTGCCTGGTTTCCTTACTGTATAATTTATGCATTGTCACAATAATCCTGTGTAACAAACAATTCACAACTAAATGATTTAAAACAACAACTGGCTATTATTATTCATAAGCCCATGGGCACTTCTGATGACCCAGCCTGGCCTCAGTTAATCTGTGTATCTCAGCAGAAATGCAATAATATACAGTATTTGTTTTTCTTTCTTTTTTTTTTAATTTTAAAAACTTTAATTCTTACATGCGTTCCCAAGCATGAACCCCCCTCCCACCTCCCTCCCCATAACATCTCTCTGGGTTATCCCCATGCACCAGCCCCAAGCATGCTGTATCCTGCATCAGACATAGACTGGTGATTCAATCCTTACATGATAGTATACATGTTAGAATGCCATTCTCACAAATCATCCCACCCTCTCCCTCTCCCCCTCCCTCTGAGTCCAAAAGTCTGTTATACACATCTGTGTCTTTTTTGCTGTCTTGCATACAGGGTCGTCATTGCCATCTTTCTAAATTCAATATATATGTGTTAGTATACTGTATTGGTGTTTTTCTTTCTGGCTTACTTCACTCTGTATAATCGGCTCCAGTTTCATCCATCTCATCAGAACAGATTCAAATGAATTCTTTTTAATGGCCGAGTAATACTCCATTGTGTATATGTACCACAGCTTTCTTATCCATTCATCTGCTGATGGACATCTAGGTTGTTTCCATGTCCTGGCTATTATAAACAGTGCTGCGATGAACATTGGGGTACATGTGTCTCTTTCAATTCTGGTTTCCTCGGTGTGTATGCCCAGCAGTGGGATTGCTGGGTCATAAGGTAGTTCTATTTGCAATTTTTAAAGGAATCTCCACACTGTTCTCCATAGTGGCTGTACTAGTTTGCATTCCCACCAACAGTGTAGGAGGGTTCCCTTTTCTCCACACCCTCTCCAGCATTTATTGCTTGCAGATTTTTGGATCGCAGCCATTCTGACTGGTGTGAAGTGGTACCTCATTGTGGTTTTGATTTGCATTTCTCTAATAATGAGTGATGTTGAGCATCTTTTCATGTGTTTGTTAGCCATCCGTATGTCTTCTTTGGAGAAATGTCTATTTAGTTCTTTGGCCCATTTTTTGATTGGGTCGTTTATTTTTCTGGAATTGAGCTGCATAAGTTGCTTGTATATTTTTGAGATGAGTTGTTTGTCAGTTGCTTCATTTGCTATTATTTTCTCCCATTCAGAAGGCTGTCTTTTCACCTTGCTTATATTTTCCTTTGTCGTGCAGAAGCTTTTAATTTTAATTAGATCCCATTTGTTTATTTTTGCTTTTATTTCCAGAATTCTGGGAGGTGGATCATAGAGGATCCTGCTGTGATTTATGTCGGAGAGTGTTTTGCCTATGTTCTCCTCTAGGAGTTTTATAGTTTCTGATCTTACATTTAGATCTTTAATCCATTTTGAGTTTATTTTTGTGTGTGGTGTTAGAAAGTGATGTAGTTTCATTCTTTTACAAGTGGTTGACCAGTTTTCTCAGCACCACTTGTTAAAGAGATTGTCTTTATTCCATTGTATATTCTTGCCTCCTTTGTCAAAGATAAGGTGTCCATATGTGTGTGGATTTATCTCTGGGCTTTCTATTTTGTTCCATTGATCTATATGTCTGTCTTTGTGCCAGTACCATACTGTCTTGATGACTGTGGCTTTGTAGTAGAGCCTGAAGTCAGGCAAGTTGATTCCTCCAGTTCCATTCTTCTTTCTCAAGATTGCTTTGGCAATTCGAGGTTTTTTGTATTTCCATACAAATCTTGAAATTATTTGTTCTAGTTCTGTGAAAAATGTGGCTGGTAGCTTGATAGGGATTGCATTGAATTTGTAAATTGCTTTGGGTAGTATACTCATTTTCACTATATTGATTCTTCCGATCCATGAACATGGTATATTTCTCCATCTATTAGTGTCCTCTTTGATTTCTTTCATCAGTGTTTTATAGTTTTCTATATATAGGTCTTTAGTTTCTTTAGGTAGATATATTCCTAAGTATTTTATTCTTTTCGTTGTAATGGTGAATGGAATTGTTTCCTTAATTTCTTTTTCTACTTTCTCATTATTCGTGTATAGGAATGCAAGGGATTTCTGTGTGTTGATTTTATATCCTGCAACTTTACTATATGCATTGATGAGCTCTAGTAATTTTCTGGTGGAGTCTTTAGGGTTTTCCATGTAGAGGATCATGTCATCTGCAAACAGTGAGAGTTTTGACTTCTTCTTTTCCAATTTGGATTCCTTTGATTTCTTTTTCTGCTCTGATTGCTGTGGCCAAAACTTCCAGAACTATGTTGAATAGTAGCGGTGAAAGTGGACACCCTTGTCTTGTTCCTGACTTTAGGGGAAATGCTTTCAATTTTTCGCCATTGAGGATAATGTTTGCTGTGGGTTTGTCATATATAGCTTTTATTATGTTGAGGTATGTTCCTTCTATTCCTGCTTTCTGGAGAGTTTTTATCATAAATGGATGTTGAATTTTGTCAAAGGCCTTCTCTGCATCTATTGAGATAATCATATGGTTTTTATTTTTCAATTTGTTAATGTGGTGAATTACATTGATTGATTTGCGGATATTGAAGAATCCTTGCATCCCTGGGATAAAGCCCACTTGGTCATGGTGTATGATCTTTTTAATGTGTTGTTGGATTCTGATTGCTAGAATTTTGTTGAGGACTTTTGCATCTATGTGCATCAGTGATATTGGCCTGTAGTTTTCTTTTCTTGTGACATCTTTGTCAGGTTTTGGTATTAGGGTGATGGTGGCCTCATAGAATGAGTTTGGAAGTTTACCTTCCTCTGCCATTTTCTGGAAGAGTTTGAGTAGGATAGGTGTTAACTCTTATCTAAATTTTTGGTAGAATTCAGCTGTGAAGCCGTCTGGACCTGGGCTTTTGTTTGGTGGAAGATTTCCGATTACAGTTTCAATTTCCGTGCTTGTGATGGGTCTGTTAAGATTTTCTATTTCTTCCTGGTTCAGTTTTGGAAAATTGTACTTTTCTAAGAATTTGTCCATTTCTTCCACGTTGTCCATTTTATTGGCATACAACTGCTGATAGTAGTCTCTTAAGATCCTTTGTATTTCTGTGTTGTCTGTTGTGATCTCTCCATTTTCATTTCTAATTTTATTGATTTGATTTTTCTCTCTTTGCTTCTTGATGAGTCTGGCTAATGGTTTGTCAATTTTATTTATCCTTTTGAAGAACCAGCTTTTGGCTTTGTTGATTTTTGCTATGGTCTCTTTTGTTTCTTTTGCATTTATTTCTGCCCTAATTTTTAAGATTTCTTTCCTTCTACTAACTCTGGGGTTCTCCAATTCTTCCTTTTCTAGTTGCTTTAGTTGTAGAGTTAGGTTATTTATTTGACTTTTTTCTTGTTTCTTGAGGTATGCCTGTATTGCTATGAACTTTCCTCTTAGCACTGCTTTTATAGTGTCCCACAGGTTTTGGGTTGTTGTGTTTTCATTTTCATTAGTTTCTATGCATATTTTCATTTCTTTTTTGATTTCTTCTGTGATTTGTTGGTTATTCAGAAGTGTGTTGTTCATCCTCCATATGTTGGCATTTTTAATAGTTTTTCTCCTGTAATTGAGATCTAATCTTATTGCATTATGGTCAGAAAAGATTCTTGGAATGATTTGATTTTTTTTAAATTTATCAAGTTTAGATTTATGGCCCAGGATGTGATCTATCCTGGAGAAGGTTCCATGAGCACTTGAAAAAAAGGTGAAATTCATTGTTTTGGGGTGAAATGTCCTATAGATATCAATTAGGTCTAACTGATCTAATGTATCATTTAAAGTTCGCATTTCTTTGTTAATTTTCTGTTTAGTTGATCTGTCCATAGGTGTGAGTGGGGTATTAAAGTCTCCCACTATTATTGTGTTATTGTTGATTTCCCCTTTCATACTTGTTAGCATTTGTCTTACATATTGCGGTGCTCCTATATTGGGTGCATATATATTTATAATTGTTATATCTTCTTCTTGGATTGTTCCTTTGATCATTATGTAGTGGCCTTCTTTGTCTCTTTTCACAGCCTTTGTTTTAAAGTCTATTTTATCAGATATGAGTATTGCCACTCCTGCTTTCTTTTGGTCTCTATTTGCGTGGTATCTTTTTCCAGCCCTTCACTTTCAGTCTGTATGTGTCCCTTGTTTTGAGGTGGGTCTCTTGTAAGCAGCATATAGAGGGGTCTTGTTTTTGTATCCATTTGGCCAGTCTTTGCCTTTTGGTTGGGGCGTTCAACCCATTTACGTTTAAGGTAATTATTGATAAGTCTGATCCCGTTACCATTTACTTTATTGTTTTGGGTTCGGGTTTATACACCCTTTTCGTGTTTCCTGTCTAGAGAATATCCTTTAGAATTTGTTGGAGAGCTGCTTTGGTGGTGCTGAATTCTCTCAGCTTTTGCTTGTCTGTAAAGCTCTTGATTTCTCCTTCGTATTTGAATGAGATCCTTGCTGGGTACAGTAATCTGGGCTGTAGGCTATTGTCTTTCATCACTTTAAGTATGTCTTGCCATTCCCTCCTGGCCTGAAGAGTTTCTGTTGAAAGATCAGCTGTTATCCTTATGGGAATCCCCTTGTGTGTTATTTGTTGTTTTTCCCTTGCTGCTTTTAATATTTGTTCTTTGTGTTTGATCTTTGTTAATTTGATTAATATGTGTCTTGGGGTGTTTCGCCTTGGGTTTATCCTGTTTGGAACTCTCTGGGTTTGTTGGACTTGGGTGATTATTTCCTTCCCCATTTTAGGGAAGTTTTCAGCTATTATCTCCTCAAGGATTTTTTCATGATCTTTCTTTCTGTCTTCTTCTTCCAGGACTCCTATAATTCGAATGTTGGAGCGTTTCATATTGTCCTGGAGGTCTCTGAGATTGTCCTCATTTCTTTTAATTCGTTTTTCTTGTTTCCTCTCTGATTCATTTATTTCTACCATTCTATCTTCTATTTCACTAATCCTATCTTCTGCCTCCGTTATTCTACTATTTGTTGCCTCCAGAGTGTTTCTGATCTCATTTATTGTGTTAGTCATTATATTTTGACTCTTTTTTATTTCTTCTAGGTCTTTGTTAAACCTTTCTTGCATCTTCTCCATCCTTGTCTCTAGGCTATTTATCTGTGATTCCATTTTGATTTCAAGATTTTGGATCATTTTCACTATCAATATTTGGAATTCCTTCTCAGGTAGATTCCCTACTTCTTCCTCTTTTGTTTGGTTTGGTGGGCAACTCTCCTGTTCCTTTACCTGCTGAGTATTCCTCTGTCTCTTCATCTTGGTTATATTGCTGCGTTTGGGGTGGCCTTTTTATATTCTGGTAATTTGTGGAGTTCTCTTTATTATGGAGCTTCCTCACTGTGGGTGGGGTTCTCTCAGTGGCTTCTCAAGGTTTCCTGGTTAGGGAGGCTTGTGTTGGAGTTCTGGTGGGTGGAGCTGGGTTTCTTCTCTCTGGAGTGCAGTGGAGTGACCCGTAATGGGTTATGAGACATCAAAGGTTTTGGGATAATTTTGAGCTGCCTGTATATTGAAGCTCAGGGGAGTGTTCCTGTGTTGCTGGAGAATTTGAGTGGTATGTCTTGTTTTGGAACTTGCTGGCCCCTGGGTGGAGCTTGGTTTCGGTGTAGGTATGAAGGCATTTGATGAGCTCCTATTGCTTAATGTTCCCTGAATTCAAGAGTTCTCTAATGTTTTCAGGCTTTGGATTTAAGCCTCCTGCTTCTGGTTTTCAGTTTTATTTTTACAGTAGCCTCTAGACTTCTCCATCTATACTGCACCAATGATAAAACATCTAGGTTAAAGATGAAAAGTTTCTCCACATTGAGGGACACTCAGAGAGATTCACTGAGTTACAAGGAGAAGAGAAGATGGAGGGCGTAGTTAGAGGTAACTGGAATGAGATGTGGTGAGATCAAAAGAGGAGAGAGCAAGCTAGCCAGTAGTCACTTCCTTATGTGCACTCTATAGTCTGGACCGCTCAGAGGTATTTACAGGGAAGAGGAGAGGGAGGAAGTAGACAGAGGTGACCAGGAGGATAAGAGAGAGGAATGAGAAGGAGAGAGACAAATCCTGCCAGTAACCAGTTCCTTAGGTGTTCTCCACCATCTGGAACACACAGAGATTCACAGAGTTGGATAGAGAAGAGATAGGGGAGAAAAGAGACAGAGGCCACCTGGTGGAGAAAAAGGAGAGTCCAAAGGAGGAGAGAGTGGTCAAGCCAGTAATCTCGTTCTCAGGTTAAACTTGGGTAGTGAAGTTTGGGTTTTTAAATGTACAAAATTGACAACAAAAACCTAAGAGCAAAGATTAAAAATCTAGAGTAGAGGTTGGATTTTCAAAGATACAATATTAAAGAAAAGCAGACGGAAAAAGGAAGAAAGAAAAGAAAAAGAATTATTTAAAAAAAGAAACAAACAAACAAAAAAAACCAACCAAACAAACAAACAAACAAACAAAAAAAACCCCACCAACAACCATCCAAAGGCTATATATGGTGTTTGCCTTTAAAAAAAAAAAAAGTCTTTTTTTTTTATTAAATAGTAATAGTAGGTTATAGAAGACTTAACAATTTAAAAAAGTTAAAAAAAAAAGAAAAAAGAAAAAATACAAAAAACATAAAAACAAACAAACAAAAAAGGAATGATTTTAAAAATAGTAAAAATATAACTGGCCCTTCTCTGATGTTGTGGGCCGTGTGGGATCACTTCCAAGGTGGTTCCCTCTGTTTAACTTCTTCTGTTTGCTGGTTTTTTAGGCTCACTAGTTCAGTCGCGCTGTGGGGAGGGGGGATGCTGCAAACAAATATCACTGTCTTCTGCACACAGTGTCTCAGCCCAACTTGACCTGTCCCTTCTCGCGGCGCACAAACCGCTCTGGCTCTATGATGCTCAGCTGGGAACCGTCTGGGCCAGGCTGCGTGCACTTCCCCGGTCCTAGCCGCTCAGGTTCGGCGCTCAGGCAGCCCTCAGAGGCACAGATTCAGCTGGGACTGCACTTTGTGCCCTTCCCAGATCCGAGTAGCTCAGGAGTTTGGCGAGCACGATCGCCGCGGCTTGTCTCCTTTTCTGCTGCTGCTGCTCAGCTTTCTGGGTGGACCGCTGGCGCCTCCCGTGAGGCAGACTGTGACTGTCCAGCAACCCCAGAAGTCTTAGCAAAGGAGCCTGCTTGCAGTTAGGTAAGTCAAGTCTCTCCGGGTCTGCAATTGCCCCTTTCCAGTCCTTATGGCTCTGGCTGCCTGTCCCCGGCGGGGGATGATCTGCAGCCGGCTTTTTCTGCTCCGTCCTTTGTTCTCTGCTCAGTCCTGGCGGTGTCTTATGTTCAAGCTTTTCGCGTGGTAGCTATCCCACAGTCTGGTTTGCTAGCCCAAGGTAGATCGTTCTGGTTGCGCGTGGGGCGTTCCTGCCCGATTCTTACAAAGCACTGCAGCCCGCGCCTCCCACGCGTCCCTGCCCTGCCCCCACTTCCCAATGGTGGATGCAGGCGTCTGTGCTGCTTTTCCGCTGGGGGAGTTACTGTTGGGCTTGTAATCTCTTGGTTTTAATTATTTATCTATTTTTCCTTCCTGTTATGTTGCCCTCTGTGTTTCCAAGGCTCGCCACAGACTCGGCAGGGAGAGTGTTTCCTGGTGTTTGGAAACCTCTCTTCTGAAAATTCCCTTCCCGGGACAGTCCCTTCCCGGGACGGAGCTCCCTCCCCACCTCCTTTGTCTCCTTTCTCGTCTTTTATATTTTTTCCTACCTGTTTTTTAAGACAATGGTCTGCTTTTCTGGTTGCCTGATGTCCTCTGCCAGCCTACAGAAGTTGTTTTGTGGAGTTTGCTCGGCGTTGAAATGTTCTTTTGAGGAATTTGTGGGGGAGAAAGTGGTCTTCCCGTCCTATTCCTCCGCCATCTTTCCCTCTCTCCTGTTTTTCTCTTTCTGACTTCACTCTATGTGGAAGTCTCTACATCCATCCATATCTCTACAAATGACCCATTTTTGTTACTTTTTATGGCTAGGAGATGGTGATGGACAGGGAGGCCTGGCATGCTGCGATTCATGGGGTCGCAAAGAGTCGCACATGACTGAGTGACTGAACTGAACTGAATATTCCATTGTGTCTGTGTGGGTGTGTGTGTTTGGGTGTGTGTGTGTATAAACACACACACACATCACATTTTCTTTATCCATTCCTCTGTTGATGGATATTTAGGTTGCTTCCATGTCCTGGCTATTGTGAATAGGGGAAAGTAGACTTTTAATGAGAGGAAATTAAAAGTTATGGGCTTCCCTGATAGCTCAGTTGGTAAAGAATCAGCCTGCAATGCAGGAGACCCTGGCTTGATTCCTGGGTCAGGAAGATCCACTGTAGAAGGGATAGGCTACCCACTCCAGTGTTCTGGCCTGGAGAATTCCATGGACTGTATAGTCCATGGGGTCACAAAGAGTTTGAAACAACTGAGTGACTTTCTTTTTCACTTAAAAGTCATATCACAAGGATTATGGATACAGGGAGAGAAAGAATTGAAGCCTTTTTTTGCAATCAATTTAGCACACTTCCTATTTAAATTTTCCCTATGCTGAAGGAAACTTCAGTAAGATGATGACCTGGAGGTAGGTTATATGAAGACTGAATCTAGTGATCCCACGGAAGTCTCAGAAGCATGTGGCTAAGGTAGAACTTGAATCTTCACTCCCCCAACATTCAGGCCTGGCTATACTATGCATGATCCTACTTGTGATTTTTTTTAAAATTATCATCAAGCTCACTTTGGACATAAATGAATTCATAGTTGTTAACTTCAAGATAAAGTATATCTGAACTAGCTTTAAAGTCTCTTTACTTTTTATTAGGCTGGAGAAATGATATTGGGACCTAATCAAGCTCAACTTGCACGTATACGAATATCCATAAATCTATTCTTTGATTCAAATGAGGCAAAGTGATGGAAGTGTTTGAGAAGGCAAGGCTGAATTTTCAAGTTAGTTATATTGGCTGCCTGTCTTGTAAAGATTGCAATTCAGGACACATGGCTTTGAGTGAAGCAGTAGAATGCAGGCTGCTTCTTTTCTCTCTAGTTTCTGAGTTTATCCTCTATTTTGAATCTAAACCAGCATCATTTTTTCATCCTGAAAATAGTGTAGCATTTTTCCAGGGTGTTTGTTTTTTTGGCTCAGAAACATCTGTTTACATAAACACATAGATGTTTTCTTTAATTATTAAAATATTTATTTTCAGATAAGGTAGTGCGTGCTTCTTGTGGGACATAAAGTGTTTTAGTGAAAAGCAAGTCCCCCCTACACTGCTCTCTACCAGCCCCTTGTCCAGATGTAAATTGGACATATCCCTTCAGAGCTGTCCTGTGCATATAGCATGTATATAGTACATATAAGCAAAAGCAGATATTTTATACAGCTGTTTACATCTCTTATTTTAATATAAATCTGAATGCGCTGCACATGTACATTTTTTAAACTTGTTTCACTTACTAATTTGTCTCAGAGATTTTCTCATCTCAGTGCAGAGAGAGAAGCTTCATTTGGGGGCAAGTTCGTGTGTCTGACACACTGTGAGGCCAAACTGAAACACTGGAGTTTGGAAGAGAGAAAGGTTTATTGTAGAGCCATGCAAGGAGATGGGTGGCTCATGCTCTAAAAGCCTGGAGCTCCCTGAGGATTTTGGCAAAGCACTTTTAAAAGCCAGATGAGGGAGGGTGGTCAGAGGGTCTGTGATCAGCTTGTTCACAGCTCTCTGATTGGCTGATGGTGAAGTAACAGGGCAGTGTCACAGGGGTCTTTGTTATTAGTCAGGGGCTCCGGGAGGCCTGGGGCTATGTGCTCATGGTCATCAAGTAGTTCTTCTATTTGGTAGGGGGTTTTCTCATCTGCAAAACAGCTCAGGACATTTGCATCGAATACTATCATCTAGACACTTCAGTAAAGTAATGCTCAAAATTCTCCAAGCCAGACTTCAGCAATACGTGAACTGTGAACTTCCTGATGTTCAAGCTGGTTTTAGAAAAGGCAGAGGAACCAGAGATTGAATTGCCAACATCCACTGGATCATCGAAAAAGCAAGAGAGTTCCAGAAAAACATCTATTTCTGCTTTATTGACTATGCCAAAGCCTTTGACTGTGGAAAATTCTGAAAGAGATAGGAGTACCAGACCACCTGACCTGCCTCTTGAGAAATCTGTATGCAACTCAGCAAACAACAGTTAGAACTGGACATGGAACAACAGACTGGTTCCAAATAGGCAAAGGAGTGTGTCAAGGTTGTATATTGTCACCCTGCTTATTTAACTTATATGCAGAGTACATCATGAGAAACACTGGACTGGAAGAAACAGAAGCTGGAATCAAGATTGCCAGGGGAAATATCAATAATCTCAGATATGCAGATGACACCACCCTTATGGCAAAAAGTGAAGAGGAACTCAAAAGACTCTTGATGAAAGTGAAAGAGGAGAGTGAAAAAGTTGGCTTAAAGCTCAACATTCAGAAAACGAAGATCATGGCATCCAGTCCCATCACTTCATGGGAAATAGATGGGGAAACAGGGGAAACAGTGTCAGACTTTATTTTTTTGGGCTCCAAAATCACTGCAGATGGTGACTGCAGCCAGGAAATGAAAAGACACTTACTGCTTAGAAGGAAAGTTATGACCAACCTAGATAGCATATTAAAAAGCAGAGACATTACTTTGCCAACAAAGGTCCGTCTACTCAAGGCTATGGTTTTCCAGGGGCCATGTATGGATGTGAGAGTTGGACTGTGAAGAAGGCTGAGCGCCAAAGAATTGATGCTTTTGAACTGTGGTGTTGGAGAAGACTCTTGAGAGTCCCTTGGACTGCAAGGAGATCCAACCAGTCCACTCTGAAGGAGATCAGCCCTGGGATTTCTTTGGAAGGAATGATGCTAAAGCTGAAGCTCTAGTACTTTGGCCACCTCATGTGAAGAGTTGACTCACTGGAAAAGACTCTGATGCTGGGAGGTATTGGGGGCAGGAGGAGAAGGGAATGACAGAGGATGAGATGGCTGGATGGCATCACCGACTCGATGGCCGTGAGTCTGAGTGAACTCCGGGAGTTGGTGATGGACAGGGAGGCCTGGCGTGCTGCGATTCATGGGGTCGCAAAGAGTCGGACACGACTGAGCGACTGAACTGAACTGAGACACTTCAGAGAGGAGCTAGAGAGAGGATTCAGGGAAAGACCTCTCCTTCCTCATCAAAGCTCTGTGAGGTCCTGCTCAGTTACATTGTTCTACTTATAAGCACATCCCATTTTCTAAGTTTTCTGCTGCCTGGTGACACATTTGCTAGGTGCTCCTTACTTCATTTCTCTTTTTCTGTTTTCCAAATGCTGTTCTAGGGGATTTCTGTTTCCATACTGGGGACTTTATCTGTCCTAAATGGATCCTGCCATCTTTTTTTTTTTTTTTTTTTGCAATGTATTTTTATTTTTATTTTTTTAATTTTTATTTTTACTTTATTTTACTTTCAATACTGTATTGGTTTTGCCATACATTGACATGAATCCACCACGGGTGTACATGCGATCCCAAACATGAACCCCCCCCCACCTCCCTCCCCCCAAATCCCTCTGTGTCATCCCCGTGCACCAGCCCCAAGGGGAATCCTGCCATCTTGATAAATCACATGAGGTAGCAAGATATCCATCCTTCTTGCCATGTCCCTCTTTCTGGGAGAGTTGAAATGACACAGGGCTACTCTGTTTCAGTGTTACCTCTGAGTCTGAAACTGACCAGCGCTGGTTCCAGAAATGCAGAGATCACTCACACTGGACAATCTTGCTTCTCCATTTCTGACCCAGTACGATTTCTTGTTTTGCTTTTGGTACATCAGAAGTGTATTTCATCAGTGCTAAATTATTTTCTAACTCTGCTGGCTTATTAAAGCCAGACTGTGACAGCTCTAGGTCCTCAGATTCCCTCAGAAAAGATGCTGTTTAAGATTGAGATGTCAAAGATATACTTCCTCCATTCTTGTGTATCGCAAAGGTTTTGAAGATACCTAGGGTGGGTCAGTTAGAAGTTACCCTTCACCTATTGTTCTTATGGTCTGGGAGCTCCAGATAAAACAAGACTTCTAGGGTATGACATTTACATCTCAATGCAACCAAATTTTTGGTGAGCATTATATATTGTAGACTGTAGTGTTATGTTAATTTAAAACTCTAGTACAATGTTCATGAGCATAAAATTTAGGGTCAGCTGGACCCTGGGTGACCTAAGTCATTACCTGACTGTTTTAAGTCTCTAAGTCCTCATCTATAAAAATTATCAATAGTACTTCCTAGCACAAGGGCTAGTTTGAAAATTAAATGAGATATTGTGTATAAAATGGTAACAGAATGTCTGATACTAGAGTCAATCGGTAGTTATAACCTTGAGTCAATGCCAGTGTACCAGCTCCTGCAAAAAATGCTTTCATATCTTCATCCCCCACATACTTGCAGCTATTAGAAATCCATCCTAGCCCCTAACTTTCTTCATTCTAAAGGGAATCATATATCCAGACTGTGACTCAGAGACCGCAACAATGCCCGGTAGTCCTAAACAAAGCATCTATAATGTGCAAGGCAATTCTTTGGCATTACACAATTAACCAAGAGTTTCAAATATATATATATATATATATATATATATATATATATATATATATATATTAGGTCAAAGACCATAGTATAAACATAATTTGGCACTGGGAGGTTTAGATTTCATCTCTTTTATCTATTACTGTGTAACATTGGGCAAAATGAGGCTTAGTTTCCTCGTGTGTTCAATAGGAATAAGAATATCTACCTCATATGTTTTTAATAAAATGTATTGGTTAGGTTGAGGAATTAAATAATATTGATGAGTAGTAGTGTAGTGAAGTCGCTCAGTCGTGTCCGATTCTTTGAGACCCCGTGGACTGTAGTCTACCAGGCTCCTCTGTCCATGGGATTTTCCAGGCAATAGTCCTGGAGTGGGTTTCCATTTCCTTCTCCAGGGGATCTTCCCAACCCCCAGGGCTCGAACCCGGGTCTCCCGCATTGTAGACAGACGCTTTACCGTCTGAGCCACCAGGGAAGCCGAGATTGATGTGTACCTGCCACATATTACCTGCCTGCTAACTGATCATTTCCTTCCTTCACTTCAGCATGTGTGACTGATATCTATGCGGTTAGTGTGTTGAAACAGAGAGATACCCTGTTTGCTTAGTTGTTTAGTTGCTAAGTTGTCTGGCTCTTTTGCGACCCCATGGACTGTATGTTGCCAGGCTCCTCTGTCCATGGGATTTCCCAGGCAAGAATACAGGAATGGGTTGCCATTTCCTTCTCCAGGGAATCTTCCCTGACCCAGGGATCTACCCTGTATCTCCTGTATTGGCAGGCAGATTCTTTATTGCTGAACCACCAAGGAAGCCCATTTGCTTATTATAAACATTTTATTTATAGTCTATCCTCCTGCCCTAAGTTGTCTGGTGAGTGTTTAGTACTTGAAGGTGTAAATAATAGATGCCAGGTCATTGATACTTCTAAAATTTTTTGAAAAGACAGAGAAAACAAAGAGTTGAACTAGAAGGATTCTGCTGCTAACAAAGGTTGTCTCTTTTAGGAAAAAATGTAACCCAAACCAGACTGTAACAAAAAATTACTTAAGTCAGTATGCTATGGAGTCTGTGTGTATAGCCACACCCTCTTTCTCCCCACCCTCTCCTTTCAGAATGCACCAATTCTCTTTTAATTAATATTTCACCAGATAGTGCTCTAAGATCCAAGAAGGTCCGGGAAGATAGACACAATGGAGTAAAAACGACAGCATAATCTTGATTAGTTAATTAAAAACTGGATCCTAATCTTGATGTGACACTGAGTACAATTTTTCATATTATATGAATTTCCCAACACATGTGTCATCTTAACTGTGCTTTATTCACTTCCTCACTTTCAATTCCAGGCTTTGCCATTATTATAGTTAATACTTCTAAAGAAAAAGTGATCACTATGGATTTAAAAAAAAAAGTCTGATGTCCTTCTCAAGGTCATTCATTCATTACCTTTGGTATGTATGCTTTTAATGTGACAGTAGTATCCAACACTGAGAGAGAAAAAGACCTCAGCTTGGTTAGTTACTCCATGTGAGGCTTTGTACCTGATATTTCCTATGTGTTCCTTTGTATTTTATCTTCAGAGGCCAACACTAACCTGGAACTGTATAGAGAAGGGAAGTGTCATTTCAGGCTTTCCGTTTGTGATGCAAATGAAATTTTTTAATGGCATAACACTAATGTCAATTCAGTAATAAACAGACTGCAGTGTCAAGTATGAGGAGGAAGTGGCATCTTTTCTTGAAATCTGACCACTCTGGAGAAGAGTCTTTTCATACACAGAATGGAAACATCTTCTAGAAGTAGCTTCTAACCACCAACCAGTGGCTCTGGCATGAGAGCACTGACCACTCAAAGCATCCAAACGTGGTCTATGGAACCAGAAGAGGACGGAGGCCAAGCCAGGGATGATAAAGCCCCATAGGGCTACGTTCGAGCAAGTACTAGTCTGATACTCATTCTCAGACTTCTTACCATAGGGAGGTCCTTGTGCTCACCAAAACATGCCCTGTTAGAGAATCTTGCTTACAGACATGATGGTTAGAAAGACGTGCAAGTATAATCCTGTCTTTAAAGATGGGCACTGAAACCTGAGAGATGCTTTTTTTCTCTCTCTTTTTTTCTTTTTTGCTCTATTTCTCTCTCTCTCTCTCTTTTTTTTTTGCACTGGGTCTTCATTCCTCTTCGTGGGCTTTCTCTAGTTGCAGTGAGCCAGCGGGTTGGAGGATACTCTTCATTGCAGTGCTCAGGCTTTTCATTGTGGTGGCTTCTTTTGTTATAGCAGATGGTCTCTAGGTGTATGGGTTTCAGTGGCTGTAGCAAACAGGCTCAGTAGTTGTTGCATGGGCTCAGGTGCTCAAAGGCATGTGGGATCCTCCCCGACCAGGAATCGAACCCATGTCCCTTGCGCTAGCAGTCAGATTCCTAACCTCCGGACCACTAGGAAAGTCACTCAGAGGTGCTTTCCAATGAGTGGGGAAGCAGACATGGAAGGGTAAAGTTACAATATTGATATCATGGGTCAGGATCAAGACAAGGTGACCACAGGGTGCTTTTGGAGCACACAGTATACCTGGAGAAAGTGAAGTCGCTCAGTCATGTCCAACTCTTTGCAACCCCGTGGACTGTAGCCCACCAGGCTCCTCCGTCCATGGGATTCTCCAGGCAAGAGTACTGGAGTGGGTTGCCATTTCCTTCTCCAGGGGATCTTCCCAACCCAGGGATCGAACCTGGGTCTCCCGTATTGCAGGCAGACACTTTAACTGCTGAGCTACCAGGGAAGCCCATACCTGGAGGTGGGGACAATAAGTGAAAAATTAAGTTATTGTGGTGATTCCACAGGGAAAATTGGAGCCCACCTACTGAGGCCATATAAGTTTGCACAGTTGCTTAAAGGGCATCTAGAATTCTGTCTCTGATTTTCCTGCCTGAAGGATGATGAGATGGTAGGACCAGGATGATCAGTACAAAGAAGAAACCTGCCTGCCAATGCAGGAGACACAGAGACACAAGTTCGATCCTTGGTCAGGAAGATCCCCTGGAGGAGAGCATGGCAACCCACTCCAGTATTCTTGCCTGGAGAATCCCATGGACAGAGGAGCCTGGTAGGCTATAGTCCATAGGGTCACAAAGAGTCAGACATGATTGAAGTGACTTAGCACTAAGAGTCAGAAAAATTCAGAGTGAGAGGAAGAGATCCAGGGAGGGAGGGAGGGAGGGAGTGATAGAGTGGAGGTGAGAGGGGAGAGAGCGAGAACTTGTCCTTTTCTTAACGGGAGTGTTCCCTACTATGACAAGGAGGCTAGAAAAGAAATTAAATAATACAACTCAGATTAGACAACTAAAAAACACAGGCTTTGATTGCCCATTTTAAAGCTTTCAAATCTCTATTATTTGCCACTTATCTCCTGACATTTTCAAAATGTTTCTTTGGAAAGCCCTGCCCAAATGTTATGCCCATGTTTTATAGCTGGAAGGCATATCCACTCACTGTAAGGAAAGAGAAGTTTTGTTAAGATGTGACTTATTTTTGTGCTGAACCACTAAGGCTTTATCTTAAATCAGACAATCAACAGCAAGTTCTGTGTTGTTGTTGTTGTTTTTAATCTGACACTTCCTAATCATATTGAAGTTTTTGTTCTGTTTGGGTGTGAATTGGTTATTGTACTTGTGTGCGTGTGGCATGCTACTCTGCTGTCAATTTGAGATGAAGTCTTTCAAAATCAGCATCTGAAGATGATAGCCTTAATCAGAAGATGATTTTCTATTTTATTCACCTTTGATGTGCTTCAAAAGCCAAGGTGACATAGGAACCACCCCACTTACTTCTTGCAGGAAGACATACCTCGACAAAATGAAATTATTAAATCAGAATTTGAAAGTGTTATAGCACATGTCAAGCATAAAGAGCAGAGCTAATTAAGAAGGTGTCTATGATCAAGAAGTCCAATGTGTAATCAGCAACCATTGCCTTCATTGGTACTTGACTCCTGTAAAATTCTATTTTGTATGGGAATGATAAAGACATCCCTTCTGTGCTTTCTATGCATATCGATTCTGTCCCAGTATACACATTTATATTTGCTACTTTTGTATGGCGGGAAAAGTACACTTACTTTGAGGGGGGAGATTGCCACCATTCAAAGAGAATGTGTTCTGTGCTATACACTCAGCCAGGTCGTTTTCATGCATTACTTCATGTAATCTTTACAAGACTTCTAAAAGAAAGGGATGATATTTCCCACTGTACAGAGGAGGAAACTGATGTTCGATTCCATTAAGCAGATTCACCTAAGGCCACATGGCTAGCAAGTAGCAGAGCTGAGGATCAAAACAGCTGTCTCCATCTATGTTTTCTGTATGCTCTCTATTCAGAACCTCTCAGCTTTGTATCTGAAAGGACCATGAATTGTCATTGGATAAAATACCCTTCTTAAGTTCTGAGTGTTAGTTACAGTTGAGCCTGAACTAACATTCCCATTACATACCATCATAAAAGCCACCACCAACTCTAAAATTCAGATTTTTAAAAAATTATTTTATTTTTGAGGATTTTGCAGTGGTCCATCATAAGAAGTGATTTCTTCCAAATAATTTTGTGTATTAGCTAAATGTAAATAAAATGCCAATGTCAAAAAAAAAAAAAAAACACAAAAAAACAATACCTCCTTTACAGTGTGAAGCTCCATTAGAGATAATTTGCCTCTCCTCCCTTCTGGGCCAGTTTTGGTTTCCACAACTGGAAAGGTGTGGTTGAAGCTGACGGGCAGAGGCCAGAGATGCTGTTAAACACCCTACAATGTCCAGAACAGCCCCCACGACCAAGGATTATCCAGTTCAAAATAACAAGAGGAAAACATCCACTTAAACACCTTGAAGCAGAGAATTCCAGGCAAAGGGAACAGTCTAAAGCAGGAACAAGTCTGTAGTGTTCTAAGAACAGAAGCAGATCTGATGTGGTTTGATTCTGATGAAGAAGTGAGAGCGAGAGAAAGAGCAGCTGGAAACAACCCAGCAGGCCAGACTGTGTAGGGGCTCATGTGCCTTGGCAGAAATTAAGATAGTCTTTTCATTGCAATAAAAACCTGTTAGATTATTTCAAACAGGGATATAAGAAGATCTGATGTGTGCTTTGAAAGATAGCTTTGGCTACACTTTGGAGAAGTTTCCTAAGGGAGGTATAAATGGAATTGGAGAGACACATAGAAGGTTTTGGAAATAAGGGGAGATTTTATGGGTTTCAGTTCAGTCGCTCAGTCGTGTCCGACTCTTTGCGACCCCATGAATCGCAGCACGCCAGGCCTCCCTGTCTATCACCATCTCCCGGAGTTCACCCAAACTCATGTCCATCAGGTTGGTGATGCCATCCAACCATCTCATCCTCTGTCATTCCCTTCTCCTCCTGCCCCCAATCCCTCCCAGCATGAGGGTCTTTTCCAATGAGTCAGCTCTTGGCATGAGGTGGCCAAAGTATTGGAGTTTCAGCTTCAACATCAGTCCTTCCAATGAACACTCAGGACTGATCTCCTTTAGGATGGGTTTAAACTATGGCATTTCAGTGAAGATGGACAAAATTGATTGCTATCATAAATTGCTTTGGAGGTAGAGCTGACAGACTTGATGATGGGCAGGTTGGAAGGAGAAGACGATATATCAAAAGTGATAACTGGGTGCGCAATTGGGTGGAGGATGATGCTATCCACTGAGATGCATACTCCAACAGCCAAACAGAAGAGAAGGAAAGATCACATGATGTGTTTGGAGCTGTGTTATGTCTAATGTGACATTCAAGTGAAGATGTCAAGGATTCAGGATATGTGAATCTGAAGATCAATGAAGAAGTCAGAGATGGAGGTGTAATTATGGGTATCGTGTTCATAAAAATGCCGTTAAAAACTGACCAGAATTATCTGGGGAGCATATGTTTATAGAGAAAAGAAAGGGACTTAGAAAGAAACTTGAGAAAATCCAGCCTCCAGGAGCCAACATTTACTCTTTTTTTAATATAAATTTATTTATTTTAATTGGAGGTTAATTACTTTACAATATTGTATTGGTTTTGCCATACATCAACCTGAATCCGCCACAGGTATGCATGTGTTCCTCATCCTGAACCCCCCTCCTTCCTCCCTCCCCATACCACCCCTCTGGGTCATCCCAGTGCACCAGCCCCAAGCATCCAGTATCATGCATCGAACCTGGACTGGTGACTTGTTTCATATATGATAGTATACATGTTTCAGTGCCATTCTCCCAAATCATCCCACCCTCTCCCTCTCCCATAGAGTCCAAAAGACTGTTCTATACATCTGTGTCTCTTTTGCTGTCTTGCATACAGGGTTATCATTACCATCTTTCTAAATTCCATATATATGTGTTAGTATACTGTATTGGTGTTTTTCTTTCTGTCTTACTTCACTCTGTATAATCGGCTCCAGTTTCCTCCACCTCATTAGAACTGATTCAAATGCATATTTTTAATGGCTGAGTAATACTCCATTGTGTGTATGTACATTTATTCTTGATAAAAAGGGTGCAAGTATTAACAAGTAGACGTGGAATTAGGTGGAGCAGAGGAGCTTTGGAAAAATTTTATGCTTCTTTAGTGTGCACTGAACTAAACAAAAGAATGTGTGTGTGTATAGGGAGAGGGGGAGAAGTTTTAAAAACAAAGAAGTAGTATAATCCATAACAGCATTATTTGTACTTTTAGAGTAACTGAAAGGAAGAGTATAGGAAACCTGAAATAAAAAGAAATACCTGACAATGCCTTTGAAGAGTTTAACTTGTACTGACAGAGTCTTCTTGGGGTCTTTTTGATGCAGACAGTAGAACTGAATTTCATTGTCACATTCTTGTATTGAATACACACTCTTTGAATACAAACACTTTGGTGCTTTCACCTTCTAAGCTGATAAACTTTACTAAGTCATGCTTGTATTCAAGTGTTACACTTCCCAGTTATCTGTATTTAATTTCATCTTTCCAGTCTGTTCAGGGTGGTTTTTTTTCATTCTGCCATAAAAGATATTAGTATTCTTTCCAGTTTCTTGTTACTTGCAAATTTAACTCATGTTTCTTAACCCAAGCCTTACTAAAACTGTTGATCAGACAAGGACCTGAAGGGCTTTACCGTTTCACCAGGGATTTCCCTCCTTTAAGATATTACAACAGGTTTTGACTACTGTTCATTATGTATCCACCAAGTGTTGAACTATGTTTTCATCTTTATTCTGTCCCCTTTAAAACAAACTCTCTAACTGAAGTATGTTCCCCATCTATCTATAAGAAGTCACTAGTAGAAGCATTTAGAGATTTTTACCTCCAAATCAAGCAAGGTCAGTTATAATTTATTAGAGAATATTTGGCAGCTCCTATGATTGCCATTCCATTTCTAATTACTCACAGAATTCTTTTTTAAATAGTCTATTTTAAAATCATATTGAGAAGTTTACTAAGTTTTTTTTGGAAATCAAGATACTGTCCCATTCAGTCCTTTAGTACCTATTCTCTACATATTTCTCAAATATTGCTGTCAGCAATCTTGCAATCTTACCCCAATTCCATCTGGGAAGGAGACGCTCACTTCTTGAAAATTATCTCATCTTGACTGGGCCTCCATAATCTCACACTAAGGCGAGGCCCTATCTTACCAGCCTGACCACCCTTCTCGTTGGTACAGATGATTGACCCAAAGTAGAAGTAAGGGAGTTAAGTTTTCTTCTGTCAACATATCACCAGCATAGGCAGGCACCATATTTGTTTTATTTGTTATGCTTTCAGTTCTGAAAAATACATACCTTTAACCACCACTTAACTATAATGATATATGTGACATAAATTACAATTACTTCATTCTCTAAAGTTTAGGCTTAATCATAATCAAATTAGGCCTGTTCTTTCAAAGAAATGGTAGGATAAACTGACTTGACAAAGGGAAGTACCTGAAATTTGAATTGAGTTTATCATCAGATTGAGGATACTTTCTTCATTTTCTAAAGATATCTCCCTTCTTCCCTCCCTCCCTCCTTTCTCTCCTTCCTTCCTTCTGGAATTTATATCAAAGAATATATGAAAGCCTTGTAAAAATATCTGGGTAGCATTGGGATGAGTTTAAGTTATTAGTTTTTATAACTCATTTACTCAGTTTAGCTGGCATTTTAATGAAAGTATTTTTCCCCAATGGTGCTTAAATAGCACACTTATGTTGTGATTCCTTCATAGACTAAGAGGTTTCTGTTTGCTCTTTCTGTGAAAAAATAAGGGGATGGCTTTGATTAATTTAATTGAATAGCAGTATGGATTCCCAGAACACAGAAGACCTTAGTATTTTTGAGTGAATGAATAAATCCATGAGTGAATAAATATAGCTAGTAAAATTTGAAAAATCTATAACTTATATACAAATTCTTCAGCTGTCTAACACCTATCCTTTACTATGGTGGTGGTGGTTTAGTCACTAAGCCATGCCTGACTCTTGCAACCACATGGGGCATAGCCTGCCAGGCTCCTCTGTCCATAGGGATTCTCCAGGCACAAATACTGGGGTGGGTTGCCATTTCCTTCTCCAGGGAATCCTTACAACCCAGAAATCGAACCCAGGTCTCCTGCATTGCAGGCAGATTCTTTACTGACTGAGCTATGAGGGTAGCCCATCCCTTTAATACTATAAGATAGTATTCAAAAATGAATATATTTTATTAAAGTTCATTTGGTCATGTATGGATGTGAGAGTTGGACTGTGAAGAAGGCTGAGTGCTGAAGAATTGATGCTTTTGAACTGTGGTGCTGGAGAAGACTCTTGAGAGTCCCTTGGACTGCAAGGAGATCCAACCAGTCCATCCTAAAGGAGATCAACCCTGGGATTTCTTTGGAAGGAATGATGCTAAAGCTGAAACTCCAGTACTTTGGCCACCTCATGAGAAGAGTTGACTCATTGGAAAGGACTCTGATGCTGGGAGGGATTGGGGACAGGAGGAGAAGGGGACGACAGAGGATGAGATGGCTGGATAGCATCACCGACTCGATGGAGGTGAGTCTGAGTGAACTCCGGGAGTTGGTGATGGACAGGGAGGCCTGGCGTGCTGTCATTCATGGGATCGCAAATAGTCGGACAGGACTGAGCAACTGAACTGAGCAGATAAAAACATATTTTATATGTAATTTTTAGAAATCAGTCATACTGAATGCACTCCATCTCTTTATTTTGACTTAACTGTTTTTTCTTATAGAACATGTTGAAGTATTTAAGCTGAATATTCCTTCATTTACTCTGCAAATGAGCAGTAAGTCTATACCAGTTAGTGGGAACCCATCTTAGTGTTCCGTGGACTGTCAGTGCTCATGTTAATTTCAGACTTCTCTGGTAATACATCTATATCAGCAAGTGATTTTGTCTTAGAGTGACTCATTATAGTTCTGTTATGAGATAAAACCCTCTGAGCTCTGCAGTCACACTTTATTCAGTCATGTGAAAACTGTTAGTGAAAAGTGTTCCTACTTGCCATGGTCGCTGAATAACTCCTATTTCCAACTTTACTACATAACTTCAGTGTCTTTTGTTGAAGATCAAAATGAGAGAGCAGAGTTTAGAATTTCAAGGAAGGACTCCTTGTTTAGCCCTCAAAAGCAGCCAGAGAGAAAACTTGGTTCATAAAGCATCTGCAACAAGTTTTTACAGGTAACTTTTCAGCAGAAGTTATGGAATCCAGGTGATGATTGTTGTATCCTTAATGGATACAAAAGAGAACTATCAATCGAGAATGTGAAACCCAATGGAACTGTCTTTTTCAAGAACGAGAATAAAATTAATTCAATGATAGAAAATTTTAAAAATTAGAGTTTGCCAACAAGAAATATATCCTTCCAAAAAATGTATTTCTTTGAAATATATATTTCAGAAAGATACCAGAGTAAAATCTGAGATTAAAAAAAAGGAAAATGAGCAAATAAAATGACATGTATGTTGATAGATTGAAGTAGATATCCTTTGAAAAAATAAACATAATAATGGTAAATTTCCAGAACTAAAAATAAAATTTGTTTTTAATTTTTTTTTTTTATTGAAGGATAACTGCTTTACAGAATTTTGTTGTTTTCTGTCAAACCTCAACAGGAATGTATACCTACGGCTATTCATGGTGTGTATATATATATATATATATATACAGGTATATATAGGAATATATATATATACATATCCCCTCGCTTTTGAACCGCCCTCCCATCTCTCTCCCCATCCCACCCCTCTAGCTTGATGCAGAGCCCCTGTTTGAGTTTCCTGAGCCATACAGCAAATTCCCTTTGGCTATCTATTTTACATATGATACTGTAAGTTTCCATGTTACTCTTTCCATACGTCTCACCCTCTCCTCTCCTCTCCCCATGTCGATAAGTCTGTTCTCTATGTCTGTTTCTCCATTGCTGCCCTGTAAATAAATTTTTCACTACCATTTTTCTAGATTCCATATATGTGCATTAGAATACGATATTTCTCTTTCTCTTTCTGACTCACTTCACTCTGTATAATAGGTTGTAGGTTCATCCACCTTATCAGAACTGACTCAAATGCATTCCTTTTTATGGCTGAGTAATATATTCCATTGTATATATGTACCACAACTTTTTTATCCATTCATCTGTCGATGGACATCTAGGTTGCTTCCATCATCTAGCTATTGTAAATAGTGCTGCAATTTTAAAGAAAGTTTAAGGTAAACTGTTGAGAAGCAATTTAATGTAATCCAGGAGAGGGTTAGGAATTTAAAGTACTCTAAGATCTTTTTATTATTTGACAGGAAGTTAAAGACACTGATTAATATTAGACTTTTAAGTATTCTTAGGCTTCCCTGGTGGCTCAGACAGTAAAGAATCTGCCTGCAATGTGGGAGGCCCAGGTTCTATCCCTGGGTGGGGAAGATCCCCAAAAGAAGGGAATGGCTACCCACTCCAGTATTCTTGCCTGGAGAATTCCACAGACAAAAGAGCCTGGTGGGCTACAGTCCATGGGGTCGCAAAGAGTCAGACATGACTGAGAGATTAACACTTTCACTTTATTCATATTCACACTTTAATAGGGTCAATTAACAGAATGAAATTAATGAATAAAATTTCAAACCATTAGAAGGACAAACTGGAATTAAAAAAAAAACCTGATTAATTGAATTCATTTCCAAGTAAATCCTAATATAATTGTAAAGGAAGAATTGTATAGAAGAACAAAGGATCAGTGAAAGTTAATTCATGA
Organism: Capra hircus; assembly: GCF_001704415.2. Taxonomy (NCBI): domain Eukaryota; kingdom Metazoa; phylum Chordata; class Mammalia; order Artiodactyla; family Bovidae; genus Capra; species Capra hircus. The sequence continues at coordinate 16,076,580 of NC_030815.1, forward strand.
AGAAGAAAATGCAGGATTAGTTGTAGTATTAAATACTAAAACTAAATATCAAAACTTGATTAGAAACAATATTATTTAGGACATGACACACAGGTGAATGAGTATGCAAACAGGCCATAGAATAATATGAGAGACATAATATTGCAGACCACTAGGCAAAAAATTATTCAGGCAATATTACTGGAGCAGTTGTTAATTTCTATGGGAAAAAGAAACCCCTAGGTATTTCCCTCAAACTAACACATGATGCAGAACTCAGAAATCATAAAAGAAAATATATTTGACTATCTTAGAATTGTAAACTACTTATCGATATATAAAAAATGAGTAGCCACAGAATGATAGATGATATTTATAATATGTAAAACCAGAAAGGAATTAACATCTATGATACATAAAGAGCTTTTTCAAATTAATAAGAAAAAGACAAACTACTTAAAAACACTTAAAGGCAAAAGAACAAACAAGTATTTCACAGAAGAGAAAATAGAACATTCCAATAAATACATTAAAGGATATTGTCTCATTTTTAACCAAGAAAATGCAGATTAATACCACAATGAGCTACTGTTAGACACACCAAATTGAAAAATGTTTTAAAGGAGGATAACAGGTCTTGATGAACAATGGAGAAAGGAGATTTTTCATATGTTTCTGGTATATGTATAAATTATCCAGTAAGGTTGCTGATGTGGGCATTCAGTGACCCAGAAATTACTTTCCTATATATTTAAGCTAGAAAGAGTTCTACATGTGTACAACAGAATAAATGTACAGCATTGATTATAATACTAAGACCTGGAACCAACAAATGTCCATCAACAGAATGAATAGAAAAAATTTGGTTCAGTGTTAACTAAACAGCAGTGAAATGAATGAAACAGCGCATTTTATCAGCATGAATCTCATCAACACAATGTTGAACAGAGAAAAAATTGTTGTGAGAATAATACATATGCTTCAATACCCCTCATATAGCATTTAAAAATATGTAGAATTGAACAGCATTCCAGGATACACACATATGCATAACAGCTATGAAGAAATGCCCAGGGAATGATGAAAGCTCTGAATGCTGATGACTCATTAGGGGAAGAGAGAGCAGCCCCTGAAGAGGCTTCAGGGATAAATGAAATGTCCTGTTTCTTAATGTGGATGTCCTTCTAGCACTTTTCATGGCTTTTATACATAATACATTATAGATATATTTTCTTCAGTATAAATTTGTCTGTAATTAAAAAATAAAATTGCATAATTTAGAAGAATTTTTCAAAAGGTGAAATTACTCATACTGTACCCTATCATGTATCCATATATAAAATAAAGCCACCAAATGAAATGAATTCATTACAAGTCTTCTTTTAGTTAAATTTCTTAAAATCAGTGGTTTTCATCTTTTTCACTACTATGGATTCCTAAATTATTCCAGGACCAAAAAAAAACACTCCAACATATAGTACATACAGTTATCACTATTTTTGCTAAGTTGCTTCAGTTGTGTCTGACTCTGCACCCCTATGTACTTTAGCCCACCAGGCTCCTCTGTCCATAGGATTCCCCAGGCAAGGATCCTGGAGAGGGTTGCCATGTCCTTTTGCAGGGGATCTTCCTGACCCCCAGGGATCAAACCTGCGGCTTATGTCTCCTGCACTGACAGTTGGATTCTTTACCGCTAGCCCCTCCTAGGAAGCCCATTCATTGTTTAGTGAATGTGGCTGACCTTGGTAAGGTACTGTTTTCCCAGTTTCTTCATCTCTAAATTGAGAAGCTCGGATCAACAGACTACTCTAGAAGTAGTCCTGCAGTAAGTTTCTGTGTACCAGTCTGGTCTATAAATTGAAAGCCCTCTCCATTGGGTTAGGAGCACTCATTACAAGCTGTGGTTTCTGAAAGGCAAAAACTATGCCTTCCAAGGGCATAACTGCAGGGCATAGGTATGAATTATCTGACATATGGTAGATGACCAAATAAAGTCAGTGGAGTAGAGGATTCTGGCATGACATGCCAGTGAATCCTGGGCATGCTAAAATCTCTTCATATCCTGAAGTCATTGCGAAACCAGTTGGATGGTTTTACACCACCACTGCAAGGATCATGGATAATAAAGGATCAAAAAGAGGAGACATCCATCAATTCTCACATTTTGTTTTCTCTAAAATCAAGGTAGATCTTGTAATAGATGACACCCTTTTCAACTATTGTCAGCTAGGCAGCACTTGTGATGCCCTTGTCATTGCCTGATTATCAACTTTGTTATCCTGATGGTGCGATACACAGTAGAACTTTGTTTCTGTTAGTAAATCATTTAAGGAAAGAATGAGTCCTTCTTGTCCTTTCTTCCGTTGAAACAAATCTGATAAAATGAAGAAAGCCCAGCTTCAGAAATAGTAAAACTAGATATGCTGATACTTTAGAAGAAAATCTTGGGAAAAGTGGTAAAGCTTTTAAGAAAAATCTCCATCAAAAAATGATCTTGATAGCACAGAAAATGAGACTGATTTGAAAAACAGATAAAGAAATCTGAGTTGAAAATATTCAATAATTCAGAAGAGATGCACTCTAAATGTGAATAGAGTTTAGGAAAACTGTAACCAATGAGTGTAACATACTATATATATACACAAACAGGGTGTACTAAAAACAAAACATACAAACAAACAAAAAAAAAAAACCACCTTTCTCCTGTCACTGATGCTATTCACTGGTCTATTCACTGATGCTATCAAAATGTAAAGGGTTAATCCCCACCCCCACCCCCACCCCCATTAAATCTTAGTGATGGAACCTGGGAACCAGGAGAGGGCAGCAGAGAACAAAGCGGAAAATACTTTTGTTGTTGTATTTTAACTGTAGAAAAGGCACTTCATATTTTATGAAGCTCTTTCGCATATATCAATTTATAGAATCCCTGCAACATGGCTGGGGCAGGCCAGTTATTCCCATTCTCATTAAATAGACAAACTGAGACTGGGAGAAATTAAGGCATTTCTTTGAGGTGGCCCAGCTTCCCAGATGGTTCCAGTGGTAAAGAAGTGGAAGTGAAATGCACTCAGTGGTGTCTCTCTGCGACCCCAGGCACTATACAGTCCATGGAATTCTCCAGGCCAGAATACTGGAGTGAGTAGCTGTTCCCTTCTCCAGGGGATCTTCCCAACCCAGGGATCAAACCCAGGTCTCCCACATTGCAGGTGGATTCTTTACCAGCTGAGCCACCAGGGAAGCCTGTGGTAAAGAATCTGCCCGCTAAATTAGGAGATGCAAGAGACACAGGTTCTATCCCTGGGTCACGAAGATCCCTGCAAGAGGAAATGGCAACCCATTCCGGTATTCTTGCCTGGGAAATCCCACGGACAGGGGAGCCTGTCAGGCTATAGTCTACGGGGTCACGGAGTAGGACACGACTGAGCATGCATGCAGCTAACTAGCTTAACAGATGGCCGTTGATTTTAAGGAGTTTAACTTCATGTGCGTCCCACTCCTTCAAATACCGGTAGAACCACTGAGAAGCCGAGTGGCTGGTCCGAAGGAGAATTAGAACTGGGATCTGCTGAGATCCAGATCCAATAAGCTCAGGCCCAGGGTGTGTAAGGAAGATACCATGAATCAGGATATAGATATGAACTAAGAAGTCCAACCAAAGAACAAGGGAGGTTAAGTAAATTCCTCACCAGCCCGTGGTCCCTGGAGAGTGGAGATTGGTCTGAACCACCAAATATAGACCGGAGACAGACAGGAAATCCCAGATGGCATCTTGTGTTATCAGAGGTCCGTGAGTCCTGGTAGGTCTCAATCCCTGCCCTTTCTGGTCTTTAAGTGAACCAGCCTCGAATATTTAAACAACAGAGCAGCTCCTGGCCCCTCAGCAGCAATATCTGAGCAAAACTCCAGGGTGTCTGTACTGGTGAAGTTACAGATGAAATGAACAAAAAAAAATATTTACTCTGTTCCTGCCTCACTTCCTAGCAATTAAAACCCAACAACAGCAACAAACAATCTAGAGGGAGAGTTTCTGCTTCATTTACCAAGTGGTTATTGTTTAAAAGCTCAAATCAGAAAGTGGAATATTTTGAAGCCCTGCTGGGAAGGCATATATGATTCTCCCGTGCAAAGAAATTGCACTACACCTTTTAGCCTGATGGTATAGCCTAGTGAAGTATTACTTTGTGTTGTCAGGATTCATTTCTTTACCAAGCAGTCACTACATAAAGCTGTGTGGTTGAGATTTTGAAATTTTTTGTTTATCTGCTGAAACTCAGAGATAGGAAATGTTCTTAGGCCAAGAGGTGTAATCTCTGCTTAGCATTCTCCTGCATGACCATCTCTTTGGAATCGCTCCAAAGAGAAAGGTTGGGAGGTGTGCCTACAGCTGTGTTTTCTTAGGGAAGATGGTTCTCAGAATGCAGAAGAAAAGGTACAGTGTCCAGACTCTGTCCACAGTGTGTGCAAGACATCAACCACAGGTGTTAATATACAAATAATAAACTAGTCACCCTCCAAGAAACCACAAGAGCAGGAAAGTAGAAGAATCTGGCAATCTTTATTACTCACTTAAATAAATCATGCTTTGTGCTGGTGGATGGAAGAGAGGATATTTGTAAGTAAGCACTTGTGTGTAGGAGGGCATTTCTTTTTTACCTTTTATTATTTATTGGCTGCACTGGGTCTTCATAGCTGGGCACGGGTTCTCTAAAGCAGTGGTGAGCGAAGGCTACTCTCTAGTTGCAATGTGTGGGCTTCTCATTGTGGTGGTTGCTCTGGTTGTGGAGCATGGGCTCTAGAACACACAGGCTTCAGTAGTTGCAGAATGTGGACTCAGGTGCCATGGCTTGTGGAATCTTCCTGGACCAGGGATGTAATCTATATCCCCTGTATTGGCAGGCAGATTCTTAGCCACTGGACCACCAGGGAAGTCCAGGATGGGCATTTCTTGTTCCAACAAAATCTGTGCTTTATCGTGACTGTTATGTGCACATTTTATGAGGGTTTATGTGGCCTATGACAGGATGCAAAGACTTTGAGAGCAGAATGATTCAAAGTCGTATGTTGTTGTTCAGTCACTAAGTCATGTCTGACTCTTTGCATGACCTTGGACTGTGGCATGCTGGGCCCCTCTGTCCTCCACTATCTCCCAGAGTATGCTCAAACTCATGTCCATTGAGTCAGTGATGCTATCTAACCATCTCATCCTCTGCCACCCCCTTTGCCTTGAATCTTTGCCTGCATCAAGATCTTTTCCAGTGAGTCAACTCTTCACATCAGGTGGCCAAAGTATTGGAGCTACAGTATCATTCCTTCCAATGAATATTCAGGGTTGATTTCCTTCAGGGTTGGCTGGTTTGATTCCCCTTGCTGTCCAAGGTACTCTCAAGAATCTTCTCCAGCACCACAAAAGCATCAAGTCTTTGGTGCTCAACCTTCTTTATGGTCTAACTGTTACATTTATACATGACTACTGGAAAAACCATAGCTTTGACTATATGGACCTTTGTTGGCAAATTATATAGTCATTTTATGACATGATCTGTCTTTGACTCTCTTTTAGTTTTCCCTCTGGGGTAACAACTCCTAAGTATATTTTTATGTCTATATTTATATCTACATTTATATTTCTTCCCTGAGTAAAGAGTAGGAACTGAAGCTTTAGAATCAGATGGCTGTGGATATGTAATATATATATTAATTTTTCATCATTCATTTATTCGTTGATTTTGGGTGAGGTATACAGTATCTTTGAGCCTTAATATTTATCTGTCAAGTAGAGATACAAATTCCCACATTATATTGCTTTCAAGTGAAGTGAGTAGGTATATATTCTCTGTGATCTGTAGGTTAAAGGCAGCCAATCTTTTCTTTCCATGGAAGCTCCTATAGACACACCTTGAGCTCTATCTTCCCTCCTTCAGGGTGCCACTCATATTCTATGCTTGCAGCTCTCCCTTACCAAGTTAATCAATTATTGAGCACTTTCTAAATGGCAGTAACTCTCCTAGACCCTTAATATAAGGGACAAAACCCCTTTCCTCAGGGAATTGATAGTCTAGTGGACCCTATAGTCTCTTTTCCTGTTCACTTATGGCTTTATCCACTTGTCCTCCAAACTTCACTTCATCAGCTTCCCATTCTGTGGAGAAATTTTCTGAGATTTTCCTACAGGAAACTGGTCTTTAGAACTTTGAAATTCTGTAGCATTTTCCTACCTTCGCTGCTCACATGGCTCTTTACCTCCTGCTTCCCTTTATTGTAGGTTTTTGTGCACATGTACTTTCAAACTGCATTATTCTGGGGGTAAAAGTTCTAGATATAAGCTTAAAAGGACAGTGTGATTCTGTGTGTTTTATTCACTGGGTATCCCCAGGAACGGTAGTGGGAAAATAGCAGATTTTCTATAAATATTTTGTCTGAATGAATGCTTTTGTATCTTTCTCACTACCTTGCTATGTTATATGTGGAGAATTAGATTTACCAATTAGAATTAAATCCAATTAGAATTGGATTTAAAACCAAGCTGGAAAGTTAACTTTCTCTCTCTGAGACTTGGCTTCCTAATATGGAAGATAGAAATACAATTTTTGTTTAATATATTATTGAAATGCTTTTGAAGATCAATATTATGGTGTATATGAAAAATAGCATTTTGTGCTCACCACTGAATGAGTAAGAGTTGCTATGACTAGCCTTGTAATGAATGAGCAAATGAATGAAAACGTGCACTGTAATGGACTAAAGGTTTGTGTCCCTACAAAATTCATATGTTGAAGCCCTAACCCCCAGTGTGATGGTATTTGGAGATGGGGTCTTTGGGAGATAATTAGGCTTAGATGAGGTCATGAGATGTGATTAGTGCCTTGTAAGAAGAGCATCACCACCTCAGCTCATGCTCCTGTGGCCACAAAGATGTGAACACACAGCAAGATGGCAGCCACCTGCAAGCCAAGAAAAAGGGCTGAGATTGAATCTAGCGTTTCAATCTTCAACTTCCCAGCCTCCAAAACTGCGATACATTTCTTTTCTTTAAGCCATCCAGTCTAAAGTATTTTGTCACGGCAGCCTGACATGCATGTGTGAATGAATGAATGAATGATAAGGAAAAACAGGATTCTATAAAGTTTGAACAATTTGGCGATTCAATCAAGAGGTAAGTAAAGGCACTCTAGAGGAGACAAAGTCTTCAGTCAGTCCAGAGAATTACTTGATGCCTAAAAGTGCTGTGCTGTAACTTTGCTGAGTATCTTCCCTGAGACCAGCCTTACTCCTAAGTTTAGGACAGAAGGGAGAGAATTAACCCATGTGTTAAGAGACAGAGGTCTCAGTAGGTGTCACCTTAACTCTCTGATCCTCTGTTGTGTGTAAAATGGAGATTTGAAAGCCCAGCATATCTACTTACTAGCATTGTTGAAATGATCAAAGAAGTTTGTGCATTAATAAATGACTTTTAAACTATCGATTGCCCATAAAATGAGAGATGCTAGCAACAGTATCATGTCATTAAAGACTCATGGTTTGTGCCATATCCTTTGCTTCTCAGAATTAAACTTTTTATCCAATATTTGCTTATAATCTAGGAATTCTTAGCATCCTGGAATTTACTAAGAGTGTTAAGGTTTGGATCCCACCACAACCCTGTGAGCCATGTTTTGTCGGAAGAAAGTGGCCCATTAAGGCAAAGTGAAATTTCCAGGGTCACTGGCTTGTTGACGGCACAACTGGATTCCCAACACCCATTCAGTAACTCCAAATTTGCAACTTTTTCCAAGAAAGGACAAAAATCTGAGCACTTTTGTTTTCAAATACTTTTTTTTGTAAGTGAGAGCTAATTCTCCTTAGTATCACATTCAATCCAGTAAAAGTAACACCTGAGATTTTTGTGTAATTTTCTAGCACCTTTAAGTTTTGGTAAATGTACAGTACTCTTACCAGTAACTTATTTTTTCACGGTGCAGTTTAACGGTGCATCCTTAGATAGCCAATTGGCAGTTGCTGATATTTAATTTTTCACAAAGATTTTTAAATGGTCTGGTACTGTGAAAATATTTTATGCTAGTAAATTTTTTTTTAAGTGTATGATCTGAATATTTTAAAACTGAGTGCTGGCATAAAATAAGATGACTGAGGTCATAGTCCATATCTGCAGATATTAGTTATTAAACAAGAGACAAGATGGGTGAAGAGGTCTCAGTTGTATTTAAACTTCTGGAGGAAGGATGATAACGAGGTGTAGAACTTTACAATAGCCTTTTGAATATAGCCTGTAACTAGGCATATGATAGGAGTTAAAAAGAAATTGCTTCACTAAGCACCATTATCCTGAAGAATGGTAAGAATAGCAAGCAAAGACATTGATGACCTCAGAGAAACATGAATAACACATTATGGCTCAGATTATATTGACAGCATAGCCTGACTCCCAGGAATTTAGAGCAAATTTGGCATTCAGAAGCCAGATGGGTTTCTTTAAGACCCATTCTATTTTTTAAAGATCTTGTTAAGTCAGCCTTGAAGGAAGAACAGAAGATAATTTTATTCTGGAGAGAAATACATTTCTTCCCTCTAAATCTTATCATTCAATGGCAGTTTAATAAAGAAAGACTAAGCCGAGGATTTTGAAACTCATGTGGAAAGAGACCTGGCTCTATCCTCAGGAGTATTCCTATTCTCCTAGCTAAGGTTTCCGCCTAGGAAGCCCCAAAGGGGCTGAGGTCATGATACAATTTCAGGACCACACGGAGCTCGGCTGACAAGCTGTTCCTCTAAGCATGTGCTCATGACCTCTTATTGGGATTGCCACGGTGCCACTCCTGAACACAGATTTAGTCATGCATGGGTGATTAGTCGCTCAGTCACGTCTGACTCTTAGTGCCTCCCATGCCAGGCTTCTCTGTCCATGGAATTAGGCATGGCAAGAATACTGGAGTGTGTTGCCATATCCTCCTCCAGGGGATATTCCTGAACCAGGGATCAAACCTGCATCCCCTGCCTTGGCAGGTGGATTCTTTAACGCAGAGCCATCAGGGAAGCCCCTTAAATTGTCATACCACACACACAAATACAAACCAGGATCTCAGTACTCCTTTGACCCAGTGAAACATAAGCAACCACTGATAATTCCCAAGCTTCGTTCTCTGCTACTGACCACAAAAATTCAGAGAGACTATGATACAAGCCAGCTGATCTAACAATCAAAATCTTGGGAAAAATCCAGACTCTCTTCGGTATCCCCAAGTCAGTAGGTTTCTTTGCTTAAAGATAAAATAAAAAAGGGAACAGGGTGCTGATTCTGCCCCACTGAAGATTTACAGGGCCTTTGTACAAATCAGACTGTAGTACCTTTGTACAAGCCACATCCCTCTGATTTTCTGTTTTGGACATAGCAGGAGCCATAAGGGAACCTCTTTGATTTTATTGTTGGTTGGTTGTCTAGATTTATGTTGAGAATATTATCTGCATATGTGTGTGCATATATAACACTCCATCAAAGTTCTTTCTTATATCTATGGATGTTGCTGTGTGTCATTTATAAGGTACTGCCATAATTTTCTTTCTCATCAGAATCAAAACTTTTTTATTATTATCATCATCATTAACAATTATCGATCCCTTTGAAAAGTGTTAGTCACTCAGTCATGTCTGATCCTCCTGCAACCCCATGGACGGTAGCTCTCCAGGCTCCTCTGTCCATGGATAAAAGTAGATGGCGTTAGCCCCTTTTTATTATAGGTGAGGAAACTAGACTTTAGGAAGCTTAAATAATTTTCAAATCTACATAGCAAAATTTTGGCAAAGTCAATTTTCAAAATCAGGGCCTATGGCTCCAAAGGTGCTACCTTTTACCATCATACTATGTTGAATCTGGACTTCCCTGGTGGCTCAGACAGTAAAGCATCTGCCTACAATGAGGGAGACCCGGTTTCAGTCCCTGGGTGGGGAAGATCCCCTGGAGAAGGAAATGGCAACCCACTCCAGTACTCTTGCCTGGAAAATCCCATGGATGAAGGAGCCTGGTAGGCTACAGTCCATGGGGTTGCAAAGAGTCGGACACGACTGAGCGACTTCACTTTCACTTTCACTTTTCATGTTGAATCTAGCACATGCTTTCCCCTATCCCAGGAAGACATAAAATCTGAGGACTAACAGAGGAGGTTTGTTTATTTCAGTAACCAATATCCTGAATCTGACTCTCTTAGATGTTTAGAAATTGTATACTTTGAAAAGTTAATACTTTGAAAAGTTATACTTTAAAAAGTTAAAAGATATATATATCTATATATACACACACACAATTAGAGATGATAAACCCAACACAATAGAGTGTATGTAACGATTTGCCCTTTTTTTTTAACCAGGCACCGCTTAAATATGTGCTTTGGATAATTGCTCCCTAACTCTTCCACCCCCTTATTCACAGTAGCCTCTTTTTAGGTCATTCACACATTTATACAACGAGCATTTTTTTTAAACACTTGCTTTAAAATCGAGCATTGCTCTAGGGACTTGCAATAAAACAATGAAAAAAAAATACAAAGTCTCATCAGAATATAGAATAAAAATATGCTTATTAAGATTGATCTTGAGACAGTGGTTGGTTAATTTTTTTAATGTAGAGTCAAAAAAAAATCAACAGTTTTATCACTTCCAATCTCGCTCTAAAACAAACTACACCCATGAGTTAGGCTTTATACATCCTGTGTGGAGGGTCTTATACTAATTTCTATGGAGCTGTCAGAAGAAAACATATCTTGTCCTCAAATAACAAGGGCAGGGAGGCTGTTCTTCTAAGAATTTGGATTTTTCCAAGACTCTTTCTAGGACTCATTCTCCATAATAAATCCTCTCTTTAATAAATTCATTGTACCCTGTGTGTTTTCCAAGTGTTCTATGGTGTAAGTCTTTAGGGGTTAGTCATTTCCACTTGCCAGTGCCTTGCCTAGCAAGATCTGATGCAAAAACCATTTATCCATCATGCCAGTTGGCAAAGGCTTGGGGCTGAGTTTTGTTCAGCAAACAGATGAGCCCTCTAAGGGTTAATTAGGAAGCGAGCCCCTTTCAGGGCCTGGGATTGTTTACTTCAATCGTTTTCACACGCAAACTGCCATGTTTCACTTGGGTACTAATTGTGCCTGATGGACCCATTATTTTGTAATCAGAGCAGTTTCTTGGCTAGCTCTCTGGGGGTTAATTAAGAGGATGAGGTAGTGCCCCGGATATTACCAGCAGACAGGACCCTTGAATTTCTCACCAACCTTATTGGAGAACCTCCTGTTACTATGAACAACTGGGTTTCTCAGCACCGGCGGTGTCTTGCACAGTTTAAGTTTATCAGGTTACTGTACCAAGACAAGCCCGGCTGATCCATCCACGCAGTCTTGCCTGCCTTGGCCGGTCTCCACTCACAGAGGGCTTGTATTAGTGGGCTCTGGAAACCCCATCTGCATAGAGGCAGCGCTGTTTACTGCAGAAGATGATTCCTGCCCCAGGTTAAATGTGTACACCTCCTGGAAATGTCAGTATCTTTAAGCCAAAGGCACTTAGAAGCTAGAAGAGCAGCAGTCTACTTGGAACACACTGTATTAACACAGCAAGAGCCCACAATGATTGGTAAGGTGATCAGACGTTTCTCTGATACTGTTATGTCACTGTGGCTGCTAATGGGGGCTGACCTTGTAATCTGCCAGTTCTTTTCCCCTCGTTTCTTTCTTCTCCCTGTGCTGAATTTCTAACTCCAGGCTGTGTAAAATGACTACACATTATTTTCTCTTATTTTTTTATTTTGCAGCAAGCTTCACTGGGATTTAATAACCAGGAGAGAGAATTGTGTATTGAAGTGTGAATGAGGAGAATGGTAGATACTAGAGCTCAGATGTCTAAGCTCTTCTGTATTTGGGGCCACTGGGGGAACCAGCAAACCAAGAAAAGGGATTTTTTTTTAACTAGATGCTATAGCCTCAATCCCATATTATCAATTACAGTGAAGCATTTCTGTTGCATATAGAATTGTCTGAACTGTAATCATAGGTAACTTTAAAAAAAAATCTTGGAGAAGTATAAATTGCTTTTATCGACTTAGTTCTTGCACAAATTCTTTTTATCAAAAGGACTGGTTGTCTGAGGGTAGAAAATGTAACATGATGGAAAGTACACATGATGGAGAGTAACGACCTGAATTCAGTTCTTATTTCTTCCATGAATAAGCTGTGTAACTTGGGGCAGTTCACTTTACTTCTGTGAGTCTCAATTTTCTTATCTTTAAAATGGGAATAATAGTACTGACCTACTTTCTAGATTGTTTTTTTTTTTTTCTTTTTTTATTTATTTATTTATTTATTTATTTATTTTTTAATTTTAAAATCTTAAATTCTTACATGCGTTCCCAAACATGAACCCCCCTCCCACCTCCCTCCCCACAACATCTCTCTGGGTCATCCCCATGCACCTGCCCCAAGCAAGCTGCACCCTACGTCAGACATGGACTGGCGATTCAATTCTTACATGACAGTATACATGTTAGAATTCCCATTCTCCCAAATCGTCCCACCCTCTCCCTCTCCCTCTGAGTCCAAAAGTCCGTTATACACATCTGTGTCTTTTTTCCTGTCTTGCATACAGGGTCGTCATTGCCATCTTCCTAAATTCCATATATATGTGTTAGTATACTGTATTGGTGTTTTTCTTTCTGGCTTACTTCACTCTGTATAATTGGCTCCAGTTTCATCCATCTCATCAGAACTGATTCAAATGAATTCTTTTTAACGGCTGAGTAATACTCCATTGTGTATATGTACCACAGCTTTCTTATCCATTCATCTGCTGATGGACATCTAGGTTGTTTCCATGTCCTGGCTATTATAAACAGTGCTGCGATGAACATTGGGGTACATGTGTCTCTTTCAATTCTGGTAGATTGTTTTAAAAATGAAGCATAGTGCCTGGCATATAATATTATGTGAAAAACTAGCTGGATACAATTTAAAAAAAATATTCCAGAAAAATGTTCCAAAGATATTGTTTATAATCATGTATAAGGCTTAAAGACACAAATAGGATATTTTATTAATATTTGATTTTATTAAATATTTTATTTGAAAACAAAAACTGATATTTTATTACATTCCTCCATTTCCATACACACAAACAATTATGAACTGTTACTAGCTATATTCTTCAGCTTTGGATTGTTCCAGAACCTAACTGGATACTGAGGGCTTCCTGTCGTAGGTCTGTGCTTTCTTTCTGTCAGGGCAAGAGAATGCCAGAGCAAAGTTACATCCTTCTGAACTCGGGTAGAATTTTGCAGAATAAGGAGTAAACCTAGTACTAAAAATGCATTAGGTATATGCCGTGTCCAAAATAGGCAAATCTACAGAGACAGAGAAACTCCAGAACTTTGGCCACCTGATGTGAAGAGCTGACTCATTTGAAAAGACCCTGATGCTGGGAAGGATTGGGGGAAGGAGGAGAAGGGGACGACAAAGGATGAGATGGTTGGATGGCATCACCGACACAACGGACATGGGTTTGGGTGGACTCCGGGAGTTGGTGATGGACAGGGAGGCCTGGTGTGCTGTGATTCATGGGGTCGCAAAGAGTCGGACACGACTGAGCGACTGAACTGAGCTGAACTGACAGAGACAGGAAGTAGATTCATGTTTGCCTAGGGCTGTGGGTGGGCAAAGTGAAGAGGAATGACTGCTAATGAGTACAAGCCTTTTCGGAGAATTGTTGAAAAAGTATGATCACGGTTACACAACTCTATGGATATGCTGAAAACCATTGAATTGTACATTTTATGTACGTGGTTTGTTTTAAATGTGAATTATATCTTGGTAGCTAGGCAGCAGTCCGTGGGGTCGCTAAAACTCCAGGCACAACTGAGCGACTTCACTTTGACTTTTCACTTTCATGCATTAGAGAAGGAAATGGCAACCCACTCCAGTATTCTTGCCTAGAGAATCCCAGGGATCGGGGGAGCCCGGTGGGCTGCCATCTATGGGGTTGCACAGAGTCGGACACGACTGAAGCGACTTAGCAGCAGCAGCAGCTGTTATTCTAAAGAGGTACATTTAGAAATTATATTATACTTTCATACATATCTTAGGAAATACAGTGCTAGAACTGAATAGATATTGAAGACTGTTTGGCCCTAATGTGGAAAATACAGATTCCTCAGTTAAGTGTTCTAGTAGGAAAAAAAGAAGCAATCAGAAGGTAGTCCCCAGTCTTGTGGGCAGCACAGATCAATGCTGAGGAGGATGCTTTCCATGCAAATTGGATAAAGTGTATTAGCTTCAAATCTCAGTCTGAAGTTGCGCCATCTCCCACTTCTTTTTCAGTCTTGACTTATTTTTTTTCTGTTTCTGCACTTAAATATGTGGACTCATCAAGCCTGTGCCTCTGAGAAGACTAGACAAAGCACTGGCCTAAAGATTAACACAATGAGACAAAATCCCTATCTCACACCATCCCATTTTTCCCTAGCACTTAAGAAATATATACATTAATAATACATTTCATAAATAATATGCTTTATTTCAGTATTTAATGACTAGTATATATATACAATCACTACACACCCAGAAAATAATGTGTTAAATAGTAGACTAGATTTTTTGGGTAAGCTATATTACCAATGTCTTAGCAATTGCAATGTCTTTATCCCATCATCTACTAATCTCAGCTAATCTATTATAAGAATTAAGTTCATGTTTCAAAATTTCTTGATCAATCAACTGGGGATTTTATGAGATTTTTTCCCCCTAATTAGATTGTTATTGTGTTTAGCTTTTAAATTGGCCTAAAGTTTATACTAGAAATTGGAGGAAAGTCAATTCTAGTGGCTCAGAAGGTAAAGCATCTGCGTGCAGTGCGGGAGACCCAAATTCAATCCCTGAGTTAGGAAGATCCCCTGGAGAAGGAAATGGCAACCCACTCCGGTACTCTTGCCTGGAAAATCCCATGAATGGAGAAGCCTGGTAGGCTGCAGTCCGTGGGGTCTGCAAAGAGTCAGAAAGGACTGAGCGACTTCACTTTCACTTTCTTTCTTCTTATAGTTCATTTGTGCTTATGTAATTTGCATTTTTGCTTTATCTTCAAACTGTGGTTTGCTTGCAAGGAATTTTTAAGTCATTTGTCACACAAAGACAGAAATATAGATCAGTGGAACAAAATAGAAAGCCCAGAGATAAATCCACACACCTATGGACACCTTATTTTCAACAAAGGAGGCAAGAATATACAATGGAGTAAAGACAATCTCTTTAACAAGTGGTGCTGGGAAAACGGGTCAACCACTTGTAAAAGAATGAAACTAGATCGCTTTCTAACACCGCACACGAAAATAAACTCAAAATGGATTAAGATCTAAACGTAAGACCAGAAACTAGAACACAGGCAAAACACCCTCCGACATAAATCACAGCAGGATCCTCTATGATCCACCTCCCAGAATGGAGGAAATAAAAGCAAAAATAAACAAATGGGATCTAATTAAAATTAAAAGCTTCTGCACAACAAAGGAAACTATAAGCAAGGTGAAAAGACAGCCTTCTGAATGGGGAAAATAATAGCAAATGAAGCAACTGACAACTAATCTCAAAAATATACAAGCAACTTATGCAACTCAATTCCAGAAAAATAAATGACTCAATCAAAAAATGGACCAAAGAACTAAATAGACATTTCTCCAAAGAAGACATACAGATGGCTAACAAACACATGAAATGATGCTCAACATCACTCATTATCAGAGAAATGCAAATCAAGACCACAATGAGGTACCATTTCACACCAGTCAGAAAGGCTGCGATCCAAAAGTCTACAAGCAATAAATGCTGGAGAGGGTGTGGAGAAAAGGGAACCCTCTTACACTGTTGGTGGGAATGCAAACTAGTATAGCCACTATGGAGAATAGTGTGGAGATTCCTTAAAAAATTGCAAATAGAACTGCCTTATGACCCAGCAATCCCACTGCTGGGCATACACACCAAGGAAACCAGAATTGAAAGAGACGTGTGTATCCCAATGTTCATCGCAGCACTGTTTATAATAGCCAGGACCTGGAAACAACCTAGATGTCCATCAGCAGATGAATGGATAAGAAAGCTGTGGTACATATACACAATGGAGTATTACTCAGCCATTAAAAAGAATACATTTGAATCAGTTCTAATGAGGTGGATGAAACTGGAGCCAATTATACAGAGTGAAGTAAGCCAGAAGGAAAAACACCAATATAGTATATTAACACATATATATGGAATTTAGAAAGATGGTAATGACAGCAAAAGAGACACAGATGTATAGAACGGACTTTTGGACTCTGAGGGAGAGGGAGAGGGTGGGGTGATTTGGGAGAATGGCATTGAAACATGTACACTATCATGTAAGAAACGAATCGCCAGTCTATGTTCGATACAGGATACAGGATGCTTGGGGCTGGTGCACGGGGATGATCCAGAGAGATGATATGGGGTGGGAGGTGGGAGGGGGATTCAGGATTGGGAGCTTGTATACACCCGTGGTGGATTCATGTCAATGTATGGCAAAACCAATACAGTATTGTAAAGTGAAATAAAGTAAAAATAAAAATTAAAAATAAATAAAAGTCATTTGTCTTTGTGACATTTATTTAGTTTAAGCCTGGTAACAGAAATTGAAATTTAATTTAAAAAAATTGCAGTATGTTGAAAAACAAGGAATGAATTAGGTCTTTTAAAAACTATTTTTATACCTGTGTATGATAGAACTTCCTCTCTTGCCTAAAAATAACTTGGATACCTTTTGCAATATCGCGTCACATGTGAGTGATGAGAATGTTATATACCATAGAGATTAAAGGTTTTTTTCTTGATTTTAGCACACATTATAGCATGGATCTCATTATGCCTCTCCTGCTACACTCCCTGGTCGTGAGAGCATCCTTTCTTGAAGACTACAGGAATTAATATTGATGATGATATCATCAAGTATTTTGACCATTTAAACCTTTCCTATCAACTAGCAGCTGGAGTTATCTACTGGCAAGCATAAGCAGCTAAGAGGGATGACTTTCTGATTGGCACCACCACTCATTGAGAGCTTATTAAATGTCAGGCACTGTGCTTTGTCTGTAGAGATATAAAGATGGCTAAATCATACTTTGGCTTTAAAGTAGCTCAAAGTTTAACAGGGGAAATTAATAAAAGAGAGTTATGGTGTAGTGTGATCTATGCTATGATTTAACAACACAGGAACAAAGAGGACATTAGGGAAGATGGCAAGATTTAGCTAGTTTTTTGGTTTTGTTTTTTTTTTTGTTTTTTTTTTTTAAGAATAAGGTGAAGACTTCCCTGGTGGCTCAGACGGTTAAGCGTCTATCTACAATGCGGAGACCTGGGTTCGATCCCTGGGTCAGGAAGTTCCCTGGAGAAGGAAAAGGCAACCCACTCCAGTACTCTTGCCTAGAAAATCCCATGGACGGAGGAGCCTGGTGTCCATGGGGTCGCAAAGAGTCGGACATGACTAAGCAACTTCACTTCACTTTCATTTTAAGAATAAGGAGTTAACTAGAAGGATAGCCTGGGGCTTCCCAGGTAGCTCTGTGGTTAAGAACCCTCCAGCTAAGGCAGGAGATGTGGGTTCAATCCCTGGGTCAGAAGATCCCCTGGAGGAAAACATGGCAACCCACTCCGGTGTTCTTGCCTGGGAAATCCCTTGGACAGAGGACCCTGGTGGGCAACAGAACATAGGGTCACAAAGAGTTGGACATGACTGAGTGAGCACACACACATGCAGAAGGGTAACCTAGACACAGAAAAGACCCTATCTGACTTTTACTAAAAACATAGGAGGTAACAGGCTGAAAGACCAGTTAGTAAGTAGAACTGCTGTTCAAATCTCTGTAGTCTTGATTCTCCAGCATGGTGACTCATAAAATGCATAAAAAGAGATATCCCTTCTGTACTTGGATAGTTGTTTTAATATGTATTAGCAACTGGCAGGTGTTATCAGTTCAGTTCAGTTCAGTCTCTTAGTCGCGTCCGACTCTTTGCGACCCCGTAGACTGCAGCACACCAGGCTTCCCTGTCCATCACCAACTCTCAGAGCCTACTCAAACTCATGTCCATCCCATCACTGATGCCATCCAACCGTATCATCCTCTGTCATCCCCTTCTCCTCCTGCCTTCAACTTTCCCAGCATCAAGGTCTTTTCAAATGAGTCAGTTCTTCACATCAGGTGGCCGAAGTATTGGAGTTTCAGCTTCAACATCAGTCCTTCCAATGAATATTAGGACTGATTTCCTTTAGGATGGACTGGCTGGATCTCCTTACAGTCCAAGGGATTCTCAAGAGTCTTCTCCAACACCACCATTCAAAAGCATCAATTCTTCAGTGCTCAGCTTTCTTTAGAGTTCGATTCTCACATCCATACATGACTACTGGAAAAACCATAGCTTTGACTAGATGGACCTTTGTTGGCAAACTAATGTCTCTGCTTTTTAATATGCTGTCTAGGTTGGTCATAGTTTTTCTTCCAAGGAGCAATTGTCTTTTAACTTCATGACTGCAGTCACCATCTGCAGTGATTATAGAGCCAAAAAAAAAAGTCTGTCACTGTTTCCACTGTTTTCTTATCTATTTGCCATGAAGTGATGGGACCAGATGCCATAATCTTAGTTTTCTGAATGTTGAGCTTTAAGCCAACTTTTTCACTCTCCTCTTTCACTTTCATCAAGAAGCTCTTTAGCTCTTCGCTTTCTGCCATAAGGGTGGTGTCATCTGCGTATCTGAGGTTATTGATATTTCTCCTGGCAATCTTGACTCCAGCCTGTGCCTCATCCAGCCTAGCATTTTGCATGATGTACTCTGCATATAAGTTAAACAAGCAGGGTGACAATATACAGCCTTGATGCACTCCTTTCCCGATTTGGAACCAGTCTGTAGTTCCATGTCCAGTTGTAATGGTTGCTTCTTGACCTGCATACAGATTTCTCAGGAGGCAGGTAAAGTGGTCTGGTATTCCCATCTCTCTCAGAATTTTCCACATTTTTTTGTGATCCACACAGTCAAAGGCTTTGGTGTAGTCAATAAAGCAAAGGTAGATGTTTTTCTGGAACTCTCTTGCTTTTTCGATGATCCAGCGGATGTTGGCAATTTGATCGCTGGTTCCTCTGCCTTTTCTAAATCCAGCTTGAGCATTTGGAAGTTCATGGTTCAGGTACTGTTGAAGCCTGGTTTGGAGAATTTTGAGCATTACTTTGTTAGTGTGTGAGATCAGTGCAATTGTGCGGTAATTTGAACATCCTTTGGCATTGACTTTCTTTAGGAATGGAATGAAAACTGACCTTTTCCAGTCCTGCGGCCACTGCTGAGTTTCCAAATTTGCTGGCATACTGAGTGCAAGCACTTTGACAGCATCATCTTTTAGGGTTTGAAATAGCTCAACTGGAATTCCATCACCTCCACTAGTTTTGTTCATAGTGGTGCTTCCTAAGGTCCACTTGACTTTGCATTCCAGGATGTCTGACTCTAGGTGAGTGATCACACCACTGTGGTTATCTGGGTAATGAAAATCTTTTTTTGCTGGAGTCCAGCTCCAGCAGCCAGGGATTCAACCTGAAGGGGTGAGCAGTGTCAGCGAGAAACTGAGGCAGCCTCTCAGTTTTCTTGGACTGCCTGTTTATTTCAAGCTTATGATTCTCTTTTATACTTTTACAAAAGCACTACATAAGAGATTTGATATTTTCAGTTCCCACTGACCCAGATTTGTTGTCTCTATAAATCATTGTTGCCCCTCAAAAGGAGTTTCTGCCTCAGTGATTCTCTTATCTTCTTTTTCTCCTGTGTCCTTGTGAATACACTGTAACTCATGCTAATGTCTGGACTGCATACCACATTCCTCAGTTTATTTCTTATCTTTCTAAGTCCTGTTTGCCACTAGTACCTAAGGTCACTATTTCTTAGAAAGGGCTTCTAGCTAATAATATCTCTAAAGTCCCTAATTTCAATAAGCTATAGTAGAATATGCTAACATTACAACATTCCTTAAATCTTCAGCTTCTAACTATTTTAATTACTCCTAAGACCTAAATTCAGCAAACTCTTGCCATAAATATTTTCCTTACAAGTAGGCTTCAGATAGCAATCCCTCCCACGGCCTCAAGCTGCGGCCTATGTGCTCATCCAGGAACACTCTTTTGTAAAAGTTGTTAAACAAATGTCAATGATTAACTTTATGAATTATTCTCTGAGCACAGCCACAGAAGGCTTTGTGCCTTCTCATGCTCCTCTCAAGAACAATAAGCACCTTAATATTCCTTTTCAGTCAACTCAGCTGAGGAGAGGAAACGACAAGTCAGAATTACAAGGCCTAACTCCTTCATCCCAGGACCGTGCCTGCTGAATGAGGAGAGGGGTCTGGGGCCGTGCCTCCATTTTGTCATGGCTCCTGACATTTTTTGTATAGTTCTTCTGTGTATTCTTGCCACCTCTTCTTAATATCTTCTGCTTTTGTTAGGTCCATACCATTTCTGTCCTTTATTGTGCTCATAAAAAGAAAGATCCCTTCTGTACTTGGATAGTTATTTTAACATGTATTAGCAACTGGCAAGCACTATACATAGGCTCAATTTAACAACATAGATTGGAATTTCCCAAAATGTATCTTATAGAACACTCATTCCTGAAAATGTTTAGTAGTAAATGGTTCCATGGTTAAATAAGCTTCAGTTCAGTTCAGTCACTCAGTCATGTCTGACTCCTTGTGGCCCCATGAATCACAGCACACCAGGCCTTCCTGTCCATCACCAGCTCCCGGAGTTCACCCAGACTCATGTCCATTGAGTCAGTGATGCCATCCAGCCATCTCATCCCCAGTCGTCCCCTTCTTCTCCTGCCCCCAATCCCTCCCAGCATCAGAGTCTTTTCCAATGAGTCAACTCTTCACATGAGGTGGCCAAAGTACTGGAGTTTCAGCTTTAGCATCAGTCCTTCCAAAGAAATCCCAGGGTTGATCTCCTTCAGAATGGACTGGTTGGATCTCCTTGCAGTCCAAGGGACTCTCAAGAGTCTTCTCCAACACCACAGTTCAAAAGCATCAATTTTCGGCGCTCAGCCTTCTTCACAGTCCAACTCTCACATCCATACATGACCACAGGGAAAACCATAGCCTTGACTAGACGGACCTTAGTTGGCAAAGCAATGTCTCTGCTTTTCAATATGCTATCTAGGTTGGTCATAACTTTTCTTCCAAGGAGTAAGCGTCTTTTAATTTCATGGCTGCAATCACCATCTACAGTGATTTTGGAGCCCAGAAAAATAAAGTCTGACACTGTTTCCACTGTTTCTCCATCGAAAGGCTAAATATTCTGTTTCCCTCATGTAGATTTAAAACACACATTAACATAGAGCTCTAAGAAGACCTGCGGTTTAAAAACAACAAACTTTGTTTAACTTAGTGGTTCCAAAATGAGTTTAGGCATGGGATATGAAGTGAAGTGAAGTGAAAATCACTCAGTCATGTCCAACTGTTTGGGACCCCATGGACTGTCATGGAAATCTCCAGGCCAGAATCCTGGAGTGGCTAGCCTTTCCCTTCTCCAAGGGATCTTCTCAACCCAGAGATTGAACCCAGTTCTCCTGCACTGCAGTCAGTCAGATTCTTTACCAACAGACCTACAAGGGAATCTTTCACCCCAAATAAATTGAAATAAAATGATTACAACCAATAACTTATCAGGTAAAGAAGACAAACTGGCTTGGGTTAGTTCAAATTTTTTGGTGGATCATCAGTAATCTCATTCACAAATGTAACAGCTGCTATTTCAAAATGCAAGTAACAGACATTGTATCATCATATAGATTTTTATTTTATTTCATGATATTCTTCAGTAAATTTATATAGTACCATCTGTGGCAAGTACTTCTGAGATTAACCTAAATCAAGGTAATCCCTTAAAATCTAATACCATATTTTTGTTAAAATTGTATAATATTCTAATATAAGGTCATATCCATTCTATCATTCTTAAAAGAAAAGAATGGAACTGAGTGCATATGTCAAATATACTTTGACACTTCATTGTAAAACCAGTGCTAGCACCCCGACTTCTCTCTATATAGACAGATTCTCTGGAGTTGCAAGTGGCACAAATGCAAATTGTGTAAGCTTAAGCCATGGGTGCTGGTTCTTCTCCTTCATATGCCAATAGAATGTCTGATGTCAGCACCAAGATCCCCAAGTGTGTCTTTCCTGGTAGCTCCTGCACGGCCTGATTGGCTTGGGTGACTCACTGTGCCCGGAATGGAGTACTTAGGCCTGGGTCATCTACAAACCACTGGAGCATAACTGGACTATGAAGGGGTGGGTTGTGGAGCAGATCAGATGAACCACATGAACATAATTTATTAAAGACTGGGGGAATGGATGTTTTCCCATGGAAAGGGTACTAAGATAGGAGCAAAAGCATACACTGTGAAAAAACTGGTACAGAAAATCTTATATATAAAGCAGAAATAGAGACACTGGGCTTAGAGAACAAATGTGTGAATACCTAGGAGGAAAGTGAGGGTGGGATAAATGGGGAGATTGGGATATATATAGACGTACACATGTATATACACTATTGATACTATGTATAAAATAGATAGCCAATAAGTACCTACTGTATAGCTCAGGGAACTCTCCTCTGTGCTCTGTGATGACCTGAACAAGAAGGAAATCTGAAACAGAGGGGATATATGTATATGTATAGCTGATTCACTTTGCTGTACAGTAAAAACTAATACAACATTATAAAGCTACTACATTCCAATAAAAATTTAAAAATTAAACATTTGCCATACACCTACTCCTAAACCAATACAGGTTGTAACCACATAGACTAAGTAAAACTTAGTCTTGAGTAGTTTAGTGGTGAAAGTACAGCTTAAATAGTTGAAAAGGCTTTATTTTTAGACTTAGTTGTTCTAAATCAAATTATATCCAAAGGCTTCAAATGGAACTAAAGAAAGCTATTTACATTTTTAAGAGAAACAGAAATTTTGAGTATATATCTTTAAAGAAAGACAATTAAAACTCTGAAGTAACATAGCAGATGGTTAACAAAAAAATTTTACTAAGTTTTTCCTTCCATAAAAACCTAACTTAAAAGCAAGGCTACTTTTTTATACAAGTTCATGAATAGATGAAAACTTATGAGAAAAATTTGCTGAAATCTTATCATCCCAATGAGGAGTCCCATTCAAAATGGAAGCCACAAAATGACTTCATAGTTTACTAAAGTGGGGCTCTATTCCCCCTATTACATAAGTTCAAATGCTTTATGCAAGCAGTCTTGCTGCAAATGCTCTTATACAACAGAGACGTGTTACTGAACATGGCGAAAGTGGGCGGTGCCCACAGTGACCTGGCCCTCAGAGTCCATGGCTGGGACTTGTTCATTGAGAAGCTCTTTCCTTACCACCTGTGTCTGCTCTCTCAAGACACTACAGAGCCATTTAAAAACAGAGGAGAATACCATACTTGTGCAAGGAAAAGGAAAATAATTTGAGGCCTTCTTGGGCTTCCCTGGTGGCTCAGAGGTTAAAGCATCTGCCTGCAACGCGGGAGACCTGGGTTTGATCCCTGGGTTGGGAAGATCCCCTGAGAAGGAAATGGCAACCCACTCCAGGACTCTTGCCTGGAGAATCCCATGGACGGGGGAGCCTGGTGGGCTACAGTCCACGGTGTCACAGAGTCAGACACGACTGAGCGACTTCACTTTCACTTTCACTTTTTTATGAGGCGCTAAGTCTGCAGGAATGTAAGAAGTTAATTCATACATGAAGATACATCACAAGGAAAAGATGGAAAGAATTTTAAGCAGTTTGCTTTAAAGTATATTCTTTAAGTAAACCACACTATGGTTTCTGGAAATTCTTGATTGAAATCTGGATTCCCTTTTGGGAGTTGTATATTCTATTGGATGTGTGGGTTGTTTTTTTTTTTTTTTTGGTTTGTTCTAATCAGAAAGCAAGCTATGTTTTGGTAAAGCCCACGTAAGGGAATTTACATTTTTAGAGAAAAGGAGAAAACATGTTCATTTACATAGCATTGAAGTATGAGGCCTGCAAAAAAAATGGAGGAACATTTGAAAATAGAGCTTAGATAGTTTAAAAGGCTGTATTTCTAAAATAACAGTACAAAAATCCAAAGCTTAGGCTTAGTATGAAAACTTAAGGTTATAGTGAAAATTAAAAATCTTTGGAGATTATCTTCTGTGATATGATCATCTCTACTTAAAATTCAATACCCATAGATAATACCAATATGATGCCTTTGGTTTTTATGTATAAAAATATTTACTATACTTTTTAAGAAATTAGTTTATAGAGTAATAAAAACCTATTCACCAAAGGCAAGACAAATTCAAATTAATGCCTGTTCCTTGTTTTATTTTAGAGGTAGGAAGAAAAGTGGGGTGATAAACAAGTTTCTTGTTTCTAAAATTTTGATACATATAGATTGTGAAACTTCATACTTTAGTCAATAAATATATATTACTTTTCTAAAACCCATAATAGATACCATGTTAATTAAGCTATAGATAGGAAAAAGATTCTATATACTTATATGGGCATGGGAATAACACATAGAACCTAAGACATGTCTTTTCAAACATACCTTTTATCAACTACTATTGATCTTTCTACACACTCTGTAGACTCTAAATGTGTTAAAAATAGCCAAACCCATAAAAATGTCAAGTCACAAGGAAAGACTGGCAACCACAGCTCCTCTAGCTCAACTAAGTGAAAGAAAGAGGTTCCTGGTCCCCCAGGAACTTGTCTGTATGGCCCTCTTTCTTTTCTTGTGGCCATCCCTTCTTTTTGTTATGCTAATGCTGAGTACATGAAGGGCCCAGGTTCCCAATGATCCTCTCAGCATGGACATCTTGAGTTCTACTCCAGGTACCCTCCATTTCTCTCCAGAGTCCCACCTCCCCATCGCACTTCTGCACAGCTCTATTGTACCAAAAAATCCCACTCCCAGGATTTTGGTTCTGTCAACTGCGCTACAAACCTTCCCCTCCACAGGGTGCTGGGTCAGTGGGAGAAGGTGGGCTAAGAGGTGTCTGTAATGAGGGTACACTTTTGAATGGTACCATTAGCTAGTAGAGGGGAGAAAGTTTTCACCAAAGTGACAAATGGGTCAGCATTCCCCATGGCCCTGAAAGACAAGATATCTAAGGGAGTCATTATCCATAGAGTGACCTGGACATATCTCATGAACATGGTGTAATAGAATCAGTTTTGGAGCTTTGTCCTGAATCACACAATTTTGTGACCTCCCCAAATAAGAAACGTTGAGCTTCATTTTCCTCATCTCTGCAATATACATTAACTTATTCATTCAGGATGGATTTATTCAGTACTTGTGACACATCTCGGGCTAAGTCCTGGAGACAGAAGGACTTAGAACATACCCTCAACAACTGGTAACTGATATTAAGCACAGACTAGGTAGAAATTGCCCTTCCTTTCTCCCCCATGGCTATTGTTCATCAATAGTTGTTTCTATTTTATTGAACATTTGTTCCATGGCTAGTTGTAGAAAAATGACAATAATTATAACAAAAGACAGGAGCCATAGTCCCCAGTTGCAAACAGCTTCATGGTCTGAGAAGACACAATCAGCTCTGAAAGTGGAGATTAGCTCAGATTCTTTCCTGCCTTTGGCATCTAAATCTGTATTCTTTAAAAGTACCAATATCCACTTCCAACATAGACCTATTATTAAATCAGAATGTCACAATTTCTTTGCCTGTTGTTGCTGCTGCTGGATCCACTCTCTTCCCATCCCTGTCATCTAATTGCTGCCCCTTTTCCTGGACTTAGTGTAGAAGTCACTTGCTCTGCTGTTTCCTGACTCCATATTGTGTTAGGAAGCCTCCCTGGGACTCCTATTACACCTTACATTTTCCCTCTCTTAAGACTTATCACATGGTCTTGCTTATGTATCCTTCTGTATCCCTCTCTGGACTATCCAGTTCAGTTCATTCTCTCAGTCATGTCTGACTCTTTGTGACCCCATGGACTGCAGCATGCCAGACCTCCCTGTCCATCACCAACTCCCAGAGCCTACTCAAACTCATATCCATCCGGTCACTGATGCCATCCAACCATCTCATCCTCTGTTGTCCCCTTCTCCTCCCACCTTCAGTCTTTCCCACCATCAGAGTCTTTTCAAATGAGTCAGCTCTTCACATCAGGTGGCTGAAGTATTAGAGTTTCAGCCTCAACATCAGTCTTTCCAGTGAACATTCAGGACTGATTTCCTTTAGGATGAACTGGCTGGATCTCTTTGCAGTCCAAGGGACTCTCAAGAGTCTTCTCCAACACCACAGTTGAAAAACATCAATTCTTCTGCACTCAGCTTTCTTTAGAGTCCAATTCTCATATCCATACGACCACAGGAAAAACCATAGCTTTGACTAGATGGACCTTTGTTGGTAAAGTAATGTCTCTGCTTTTTAATATTCTGTCTAGGCTGGTCATAGCTTTTCTTCCAAGGAACAACCGTCTTTTAATTTTATGGCTGCAGTCACCATCTGCAGTGATTTTGGAGCCCCCCAAAAAGTCTGTTACTGTTTCCACAGTTTCCTATCTATTTGCCATGAAGTGATGGGGCCAGATGTCATGATCATAGTTTTTTGAATTTTGAGTTTTAAGCCAACTTTTTCACTCTCCTCTTTCACTTTCATCAAGAAGCTCTTTAGTTCTTCTTCGCTTTCTGTGATAAGGGTGGTGTCATCTGCGTATCTGAGGTTATTGATATTTCTCCTGGCAATCTTGACTCCAGCCTGTGCCTCATCCAGCCTAGCATTTTGCACTATGTATTCTGCATATAAGTTAAACAAGCAGGGTGACAATATACAGCCTTGATGCACTCCTTTCCCAATTTGGGACCAGTCTGTAGTTCCATGTCCAGTTGTAACGGTTGCTTCTTGACCTGGATACAGATTTCTCAGGAGGCAGGTAAAGTGGTCTGGTATTCCTGTCTTTCAGAATTTTCCACAGTTTGTTGTGATCCACACAGTCAAAGGCTTTGGTGTAGTCAATAAAGCAAAAGTAGATGTTTTTCTGGAACTCTCTTGCTTTTTTGATGATCCAGAAGATGTTAGCAATATGATTTCTGATTCCTCTGCCTTTTCTAAATCCAGCTTGAACATCTGGAAGTTCATGGTTCAGGTACTGTTGAAGCCTAGTTTGGAGAATTTTGAGCATTTCTTTGCTAGTGTATGAGGTCAATGCAATTGTGCAGTAGTTTGAACATCCTTTGTCATTGCCCTTCTTTGGGATTGGAATGAAAACTGACCTTTTCTGGTTCTGTGGCCACTGCTGAGTTTCCAAATTTGCTGGCATACTGAGTGCAAGCACTTTGACAGCATCATCTTTTAGGATTTGAAATAGCTCAACTGGAATTCCATCCCCTCCACTAGCTTTGTTTATGGTGATGCTTCCTAAGGCCCACTTGACTTCATATTCCAGGATGTCTGACTCTAGGTGAGTGATCACACCATCGTGATTATCTGGGTCATGAAGATCTTTTTTGTATAGTTCTTCCGTGTATTCTTGCCACCTCTTCTTAATATCTTCTGCTTCTGTTAGGTCCATACCATTTCTGTCCTTTATTGTGCTCATCTTTGCATGAAATGTTCCCTTCGTGTCTCTCATTTTCTTGAAGAGATCTCTAGTCTTTCCTAGTCTATTGTTTTCCTCTGTTTCTCTTCCATGATCTCTGGACACATGTGAACAGGATGCACAACTCTCTTACCATTTTTATCTCCAATTTCTACATAGTGCCAAGCATATAGTAGATGCTTAATCTGTTGACTTGAATTTACATGAATACATACGTTGGTTTATGCTGAAACACTATGAGTAAACTGTGCTATCCACTATCTAGCACTTGCAAGCATGAATTACTGTCACATAAAATTTCCATAAAATTGATATTTTCCTCTGAGGAAACCCTTTCATGCCAGTTTCACACATTTGAGAATTAATGGAGGAATCTCTTCTTTCCCACTTACCTTGGCCTTTGGGGGGGCTTTAATTCATTATCTGTTATTGTAGGGCCCTTCCTGTCAGACAGCTTGGGAGTAAATAGCAGAGACTTTTGCTAGCTGAAAGAGCTTTAATTTCTCAGTCTCACCCTGGAGGATGCATGCCATAACTTCACAAAAGAAATTTATGCTATACAGTTAGGTGCCTGCTCTTGTGATTGGCAGGGGCTTTCCTGGTGGCTCAGTGGAAAAGAATCCACCTGCCAATGAAGGAGACACAGATTCAATCCATGGGTAGGGAAGATCCATTGGAAAAGGAAACAGCAACCCTCTCCAGTATTCTTGCCTAGGAAATCCCATGGACAGAGTAGCCTGGTGAACACAGTCCATGGGGTCAAAAAGAGTCGGACAGGCTGAGTGACGAAACAACAAATTGTAATTGGTAAAGGACTTCTTGGGCAGTATCCTGTCTTCTTTGGCAGATGGTGCTAAAGCCAGTCCTGGAGTATCTCAGAAACTGTTGTGCTCAGTAGTGAAAACCAGAGGTCCCAAACTAATCTCTTCTTGGAAGCACCCATGTTCCCTATGGTAGAGCCTGCCTCCTATGCATGAGATGTGAGCAATGTGGTTTGTGTTGAAGTGGAAATAGTGTTGTTCAAATGATAGCCTAATAAACAAGTGATTACCTCTAATTGCTGGCATTAGGACTTCACATTTCCATTCTCCAGGATTATTGTTTTTGTTATTAAGCAGCTCTCCCACTTGCAACACTTTCCAATTTTGTCAAAGATCAAGTTGCCATAGGAATAAATTGGGGTTTGTCTTTTTCAGAATTCATACTTTTATTTGCTCAATTGACTGTGGAGAACTGCATGCTTCTTTAATGAATAAAAATTTAAATCTGGATCACTGACTGGGCTCAGTTCACCCACTACTGATGCAAAGCTCCTTAGCATATCAGAATGAGGAGAGCTCAGAAAGCACAGAGAGAGAGACAGCCCTAACTGTGTAATGAGACAGAGGACACATGGAATTTGAGGCAATGCCTGTGGTGCCCAGGGTAGTCATGATTTTGAATATTCTATACTTATTTTTAGGTACAAGAAATTGCAACACTTTTCTATGCAAGCTTTGTCCCCGAGACCCCCTTGCATAATTTTAGATAGACTGTGTATATCCTATTTTTTTTTAATTTGGTTTCTATGAAAAGTCTCTATTTGTTCTTGATCAGCTCTTTGTTTAACTATTTGTTGTTGTTCAATCATGAAGTCACATCCAACTTTCCGTGACCCCATGAACTGCTGCACGCCAGACTCCTCTGTCCTCCGCTTTCTCCCAGAGTCTGCTCAAGTTCATGTCCATGGAGTCAGTGATGCTATCTAACCATCTCATCATCTGCTGCAAATTCTTCAGATTCCAATGATGCTGAATTATTGGAAAGAAGGGTGATATAGAAGGAAAATGGTACTTGGGAATTTGAAAGAGTAGACTTGGAATTCAGCTATAGCATTAGGCAAGGTTCGAAATCTCACCAAAACTCCCTTTCAGGTATATTGCAAAGATTAAATGAAATCATAAATGACAGTTGAATGAGATCAGTGGGATGTATTCAGCTCCAAGAGGCAGAGGCTTATATCTGTTCACTGCTGTGTCTCCAGTGCCTGGACTAGATACTGGTACATAGTAATAAATACATTTGGGATAAATTAATATCATATATGCAAAATACCAGCCATAGTTCTTGGTATGTAGGAGTATTCAATAAATGGAAATTGCTAGGATTGTTTCCAGAATTAATGAAAGACAGGAGAAATCAATACTATAGACAAGATTTCAGGTTGTAGAATGCTTTAGAGAGACACTTTGAAAAGGGGTTAACTTTTCTGCAGGAGGTATTTGTCATATGTGTTATGAAATTATCCCAATGATGTATCTGAGTGTATCCTTCTTTTTTATGGCCTCAGCCTTCCCACTGGAGAAAACAAAATTATACCGGCTGATTGTACAGAGTTATGACATCAAAGGTGTCTGTTTCCATGATAACCTGGAATATGGCTCACCTAACTGTCAAAGCTAGAACTCTTGCAGAGTAAAGGTTTTCACAGAGTGTCATGTGTAGGAAAATGAAACCATGGAGAAAATCTTGGAAGAAGAGTTTACCTAAACAACTTTGTGTCATCCTTCTTAAATTTCTTCTACACTTGTTACTGATTTGGACTTTTATATGCTATCGTATTTGATGATTTTAGTTGAAGGAAGAAATACTAATAAAATGAATATAAAATAAATTTAAAATTACAGATTTGATCATCTTGTCACATTCACACTTGTGCTTTCTACATATATATTCATACAATATATAATTCATATAATATATACATGTATATTCATATACTTATAATATATACATATATATTCATATAATATCTGTATATTATATGAAATGCAAAAATATTTTAAATAGCATAAATGTTTGTAAACAAGTTATGGACATCATGACATAGTACCCTAACTATTTAACTACTTCAGCATCTATGTCTGAATACCTAGAACTCTCCTCTACATAACCACAATAGCATTAGTATACCTAAGACATTTAACAATGATATGATAGTATTATTAGAATTGTTTCATACTCAAAATTTCCCAGTTATTATGTTAATGTCCTTTTAACTATTCCTTGGCAGTGGGGGTCATTAGTATCCAACCAACAACCAAAGATCATACCTGGCATTTAATTTTCATGCCTCTTTAGTGTCCTTCGACATTGAACTTGTTCTCTCTTTAAAAAATCTTTCACAATATTAATACTTATGACGAGTCAGATTGTCTTGCAGAATGTCTCCTAATTGGGATTTGTCTGATCATTTCCTCATGAAATAATTCCTTTATTTCCATCACAATTAGATATGTAGTTGTTTTTGTTAAGAATCCGGATAGTTGGCTGTATACAACAAAACTGTATTTCCTTCCTCTGTGTTTTTATGTCTTTCCTGCCAGAAAGTGAGCCCTTTACAGAGAGGGGTCTTATCTTGTTCATCTTGGTAACCTCAGAACTCAGCAGTGCTTGGCCTTGCAGGCACTCAGTTACTCATTCTCTTCCTCAGCCTGCTCCCCCTTTTCATTTTTCATTTTGGTTGCTGTATCACCATCCACTTAACCACCCATTCTAGACAGCTAAATATGTTGACACCTCACTTTCCTCTCCTTTTTCTCCCGCCTCTAAATAATCACAAAGTCCTACCTGTTATACCTGCTGACTATTTCTCCAAACTTCCCTTCACTTCCATTCCCATCTTAGGCCTTCAGCACCCTCTCCAGAATTATTAAAGCAACCCACTAAGTGTCCTTCTTACTGTAGGTCTCCACCCCATCAAATCTAACTTCTAGTCAGTTTTCAGAGTGACCTACTTAAAAAGCAAACCTAACTATATTGTTTTCCTGATTAAAATCCTTCAGAGGCATCAGTGATTTATGGCGTGAGGTCCAGGCTCTTTAGTCCGATAAAGAAGCCTCTATGATCTGAGTGCCTCCTGCCTCATCCTGCCTTGTACCTGTTGGTCCAGCGACACTGAAACCCTTGAAACAGCACTTGATCTGTTGAGGGCCAGCTCCTTGTCAGGCACTTGAGAGCTTCCTTTACATGCGCAGTCTCCTCTAATCCTCATGCCATTGTGTGAGGTAGGTGGAGTGATTTGTGTTTTATAGATGAGGAAATGATTTGCATTACCCAGTTAATAAGGGTAGAAACAGGTCTTAAACATACCCTGAAGGCTTTGCCTTTGCTACCCTGCTAAGGTCGTCTCTCGGAGAAGGCAATGGCACCCCACTCCAGTACTCTTGCCTGGAAAATCCCATGGATGGAGGAGCCTGGTGGGCTGCAGTTCATGGGGTGATGAAGAGTCAGACACGACTGACGACTTCACTTTCAGTTTTCACTTTCATGCATTGGAGAAGGAAATGGCAACCCACTCCGGTATTCTTTTTTTTTTTTTTTTTTACTTTATTTTACTTTACAATACTGTATTGGTTTTGCCATACATTGACATGAATCCGCCACGGGTGTACATGCGATCCCAAACATGAACCCCCCTCCCACCTCCCTCCCCACAACATCCCTCTGGGTCATGCCCATGCACCAGCCCCAAGCATGCTGTATCCTGCATCGGACATAGACTGGTGATTCGATTCTTACATGATAGTATATATGTTTCAATGCCATTCCCCCTCTCCCTCTGAGTCCAAAAGTCCACTATACACATCTGTGTCTCTTTTGCTGTCTTGCATACAGGGTTATCATTGCCATCTTTCTAAATTCCATATATATATGTGTTAGTATACTGTATTGGTGTTTTTCTTCTGGCTTACTTCACTCTGTATAATCGGCTCCAGTTTTATCCACCTCATTAGAACTGATTCAAATGTATTATTTTTAACGGCTGATTAATACTCCATTGTGTATATGTACCACAGCTTTCTTATCCATTCATCTGCTGATGGACATCTAGGTTGCTTCCATGTCTGGGCTATTATAAACAGTGCTGCGATGAACATTGGGGTACATGTGTCTCTTTCAATTCTGGTTTCCTTGGTGTGTATGCCTAGCAGTGGGATTGCTGGGTCATAAGGCAGTTCTGTTTGCAATTTTTTAAGGAATCTCCACACTGTTTTCCATAGTGGTTGTACTAGTTTGCATTCCCACCAACAGTGTAAGAGGGTTCCCTTTTCTCCACACCCTCTCCAGCATTTATTGCTTGCAGATTTTTGGATCGCAGACATTCTGACTGGTCTAAAGTAGTACCTCATTGTCGTTTTGATTTGCATTTCTCTAATAATGAGTGACGTTGAGCATCTTTTCATGTGTTTGTTAGCCATCCGTATGTCTTCTTTGGAGAAATGTCTATTTAGTTCTTTGGCCCATTTTTTGATTGAGTCATTTATTTTTCTGGAATTGAGTTGCATAAGTTGCTTATATATTTTTGAGATTAGTTGTTTGTCAGTTGTTTCACTTGCTATTATTTTCTCCCATTCAGAAGGCTGTCTTTTCACCTTGCTTATAGTTTCCTTTGTTGTGCAGAAGTTTTTAATTTTAATTAGATCCCATTTGTTTATTTTTGCTTTAATTTCCAGAATTCTGGGAGGTGGATCATAGAGGATCCTGCTGTGATTTATGTCGGAAAGTGTTTTGCCTATGTTCTCCTCTAGGAGTTTTATAGTTTCTGGTCTTACATTTAGATCTTTAATCCATTTTGAGTTTATTTTTGTGTGCAGTGTTAGAAAGTGATGTAGTTTCATTCTTTTACAAGTGGTTGACCAGTTTTCCCAGCACCACTTGTTAAAGAGCACTCCAGTATTCTTGCCTGGAGAATCCCAGGGATGGGGGAGCCTGGTGGGCTGCCGTAGATGGGGTTGCACAGAGTCGGACACAACTGAAGCGACTTAGCAGCATATATATATATGTATATATATATATGTATATATATATATATGTATATATATATATATATATATATATAAACCCCAATTTCCCAGCTTATCTCAGCCCTCCTTTCCCCACTTGGTGTACATACGTCAGAGAATGTCATGCAGAGTGAAGTTAGAAAGAGAGAAACAAATATCATACATTAACATATATGTGTGAAATCTAGAAAAATGGTATAGATGATCTTATTTGCAAAACCGATGTAGAGACACAGACACAGAGAACCTACATTAGAATTTAATGATCACTTTATATGTCTATATGTCTGTCTGTCTCATTCCACCATCAGAGCCATGACCGTATTGTGTCTTTACTATTTATTCAGAGTAGAATCAAAGTAACAGTAAATATTTGCTGGGTCAGTATGAAGGAGGGCATGGCAACCCACTCCAGTTTTCTTGCCTGGAGAATCCCACAGACAGTGGCGTCTTGCAGGCTACAGTCCATGTGATCGCAAGGAGTCGGACACGGCTGAGCAGCAGGGTCAGTGTGTGGGTAATGGGAGAGCACAGAGCTCTCGATGCTGCCACGTTACACGTTGCTAACTTGTGTAAAGACTTTGCATACACTATTTTCAGACAAATTTTCAGTTGAAAGAGATACCTAAATTGTGTGACAGAGCCCAAATTCAGTATTACTTTTCATTTATACTGGAAACAGGATGTAAAACTTTTCAAGAATAATGCTTAAATAAGTGATAATTTAGAATTAAATTAATGCTCCTCTGATACTGTTAGTCCTTTATGCATTTTACATACACCCACATTTACTTTGTTACATTCAGGATAAAATACATCCTGTGTGCATGTAAAATGCGAAAAGAAGAAAGCATACATGAGCTATTTTCATTAATGATAGTGTTTGAAACATGTCTGTATAATTCTTCATGTCTTCATAATTATCATTGTAATTACTATGGAATATTTTGCTGAATTGATTTTTATTAAATCTCTGTCTCTAATCTTGGACATTTAAGCTTTTTTCAGTCTTTTGGAATCATAGGTAGCTATTCTGTGTATAGGTTTTTGTCATTAAGAGAAATTCTGGAGACTAAAATTTGGATCAGATTATATACATCTTTATTATTCTTAGTATACTGCCTCCCATAAAAGGATATATCAATTAAATGATCATCATAAATAAGTGAAAACAACAGATTCCTTAATAGCTGTATATATAGGTGATTAAAGGTGTCTTCAGGCTTCAATAAGGATGGTCTTCTGTATTTTTTTATAACTTATATGTCTCTATGTAATTTCTGTATTGTTATGGCTTATTTGATTTTGAGGTTCTTGAGGTTTTACTTCAGAATTTGAATGTACTCTTCTTATAAATGTTCATTTGTCTGACATTTTCAGTGCAAATATTTTTCTGACTCAGTGATTTTGATATGGCAAAATGCAATCTGCATCATTTTCTCCTTCCCAGTCTTTCAGCTTTTGTATTTTCAGTTGTGGCAGCACATCCCTCTCTATTTCCTTTGTGGATTCTTATGTAAGGTGAAACTCTGCACTTTGGTTTTCTAAATTGTTGTATGTTACCTTAATACAACTTATTAAATCAGTATTTTTGGCCCCTCCATTTGGGAAAACTGACTTCACTTTCTGCATACATTTTATGTTTATTTCTGATGTCTCCATTTTTTCTAGTTGGTTTGTCTTTCCGTGTTTGTGCCAATAGTACAGTTTTAAGATTTAATGCTTTTGTTTAAGTTTAAGTCAGGTGTGACTAGATTTCCTTCTCTCTTCTCCTTTTCAGATTTTCTAACAGTGTTTAGCTTCTTCTCATTTTTTTCATGTAAATTTTGTTGCAATTTAAAAAATCATATCATCATTTTGATTGAAAGTGTGTTAAGTCTGTAAATCTACATGGATTGAACAAATAGGTTGATAATTTCCAGTCTCATCAAGGCAAAAACTATAATTACTTTAATTTTTTAGAAACTTCTCAGCGGTACACTTTTACATGTCAATGCAATACCAACCACATACTACATCTAACGGAAGTTCAGTGTTGAAATCAAAAAGGAATCTCATTATAAAGTGGTTTCATCCAACAGATGACTTCATGTTGTCAACTGTGAGACAGTGTTGCAGCTGAACTTCAAGTATTCCAATAAATATGTGAAAGTGTCTCATACATACACACCATGCTGTGTCCACTAGTGAAAGTGTGGCATATCCTCATTATATGTGTATTTTTCCCCAAATAATAGATGTATAAATGCAAATTAGCATACTAGTTTTATGCTTTTACTTCCATCATCAAACTAAAGTCCTCTGGAGGTGATTTGGAGGATATGGGTAAAACTGAAATGTCTTGTAGCTGGGGAACAATGGATGTTGAATTCCCTTTGCCACTTGTCTGTCTGTTCGTTCCACCATGCTGTGAGTTCCTTTGGCATTGGAGCCGTATCTTATCCATCATTGTATTCCCCATGGTGATTAGCGCAATGCCTGTGAAACATTAGTGTTCGATCATTGCTCATTTAACATAATAGATTTAAGGCAATAAGTTTGCAGTTTGGAAAATATGTTTTTCATACAAAGTCAAAGTATTATGATTAAATAAGACAGAGAATACCAGCACCCTAGGCTGCCCAAACCAAATGCAACTACTGTTTACTTTTTGTGATTTTTTGTGTACACATTTGTTAGTACAGATTACATTTGTAATGATTCTTTCTCACATTTTTTCTGAAGCCTTGTTTTATATGATTAGAATCATACTTTGAATTCTGCTCTTTTCCCTTTTCATTGTGGATTAGGGAATCAGAACATGATACACTTACACGTGTAGAGAGAATACAGCTTTTTAAATCTCTGGAGCCAACTTGATCTCTCTCATCAGTCTAGTAGATAATAGGAAAAGCTGACAACTGATGATAGCTTGGTCTTCTACAGCTAAACAGTCTGTATGTGTGAAATAGTAAGTTCAACTCTGCCTTTCACGGTTGGGTTTAATAATTCCATGGATGACTGAGTTTATTAAAGATAAATGCTCAGTGTTTTAGAGCTCTGTTCCTCCCTTGTCTTCCTTCCAAGATGGCATCTAAGAGGGGTTTGGGGAGGTGGGTAATGGGTTGGAGTGAGCAGGTAAATGGTTTATGTGAGATCATGGTAATGAGGGAAGAGGTCTCGAGTGTTTTCATTTACTCTAATGCCTGGCTTCTGCTGGTTCCCTGGCCTTCTCAGAAACTGCACACCCACTCTTCTGAGCCCGTTGAGACAGTGAGGCCCCCAGAATGGAGCATACATGCAATATTCAGAGGGAGTCATAACTGTTTTAAGGTCATCTATTTAGCCATCTCCATCAATCAGTTTTATACCATCTTTCCTGTATTACTTGGGATGTGGTACTGAGTTGAAGTGAGATTGTTTCAAATGGAAAAAAAGCAACACTTTCTCTTTGGCCTATAGGAGAGTCTCCCCAGCCTTTAAAATAACTTCCTCAGAGAAGTCAAGACACAAAAGCATCCCACCTTCTTCCTCAGATTCTTCTCCCTTCTTTGTAGATAGAATGGTCCTTTCCTCTTCCTGCCTGGTTAGAACCACCACATCATGTTGCCTATTTTGTATTTTCTGCACACTTAAAAAACTGAAACCAAACCAGAGAACACTTGGATAAGGCCGAATTCTTGATATGAAGAAAAGGAAACTTTAAAGTGCAGAAACCCATGCTGTTGCTCCACGCACTTGGCTTTCAGATTGTCCCTGTTCTTGGGAAAGTCTGTTGTGACACTGAAGGCTGACCCATGATGCCACAGTGTCTGGGGCAATCTGCATTCTCTGTTTCCCTGAAGCACAACTGCTCAGCTACAACTTAACATGATTTTAGGGGGAAATAAAATATCTGGGCTTCCCTGGTAGCTCAGTGGTAAAGAATCTGCCTGCCAATGAAGGGTATGTGGGTTCAGTCCCTGGGTCAGGAAGATTAACTGGAGGAGGAAACGGCAACCCACTCCAGTATTCTTACCTGGAGAATTCCATGGACAGAGGAGCCTGGCACGCTATGGTCCATAGGGCCGCAAAGAGTTGGACATGACTTAGTGGCTAAATAACAACAACAGAAATATGCCCATTAACATTTTCTACTTATTATACATATTAAAATGATATCAAACAACCCCTGTATGCTCTGGTGTTATGTAACTAACACTGTGATTGGAAATATATGTATATGTTGAGTTTGATTAATTTAATTGTTTTTCTCATTTTACAAACAGATACATGGAGGATAAAAAATAACCTGCCCTAGGTTTCACAGGGAGGGCACTCTTTCCACTGCATTGTGCACAATAGTTAACCAAACACATACACCACTTTTTATTTAACCATTCCTCCATATTGAAACATTGAAGTTGCCACAGGTTGTTTTAAAGGCAGATTTGCACCTCCTAGTGCAAGGATCTGGAGTTTAGAATTCAAAAGCTACTTCAAACCCAATGGGGGAAACTTACAAATTAAAAGGAAAATAAAATATATATCCACAACCAATTGTAATGCCAGAATCTTAGATGAATCCTGATCCAAATACGGTGTAACAACAACAAAAAGAATACACTGAGAGAATTAAAACACTCACTAAATGGATATTTGATGATAATAAAGAATTATTTATTTTGTACATAACATTGGCTCTTAAAAAGTTATGTATATATACATGTTATATACACACTGAATTACTACAGAAGAAATAATATCAAGATTGATTTAATATAGTACAAAGGAAGAGGAATGGGTAGAGACGCAGAGGATAGAGGAAATGAAATTGGCCATAATCTGATCATTGTTGAAACTAGGAGACGGGTACCTGAGGGCCTATTATCCCATTCTTTTCTACATGTTGAAACTTTTCGTAAATAAGTTTTGTTTTTTTTTTTAATATGGAATACGACTCCCTATGCTTTCTGGGTTTTAAGCAAGGAAGTGTTCTTTTTCTAATATTATGAAGCAAATATGCATTTGCCCCCCAGCCCCTCTCCCCCAACCACATTCCTTTTACATGCTATATATCACTTGACAAATGTCTCTTGGATGAGCCTTGTCAGATGAAAATTCTTCTTCACTGTGGCATAAAAAGAGGTAGTCAATGCTCTTGAGTGATTGTGTGTGTGTGTGTGTGTGTGTGTGTGTAGAGGACACACAGTCAGTGCCGCTGGTGATCATAACCATTTTCTGAAATAATCCTTGCCAGAGTCTCGTTATCCCACTCCATGCTGCAGTTTCGTCATGTGTCTGAGAAAGTGTTTCCGCTGCCAGGTGGGAAGGAAATTTGAAAATAAGTGCCAGCTTCGAATGCCCTGGGGGAAGGGATACATTGACATCTCTTTGTCTGGTTGGTGAAGCCAGGGTGTCCTGCAGAGTGTCTCATTAACACTAGGTGCTTGGCCAGGCAGGGTGCCCCAATTTGAGCATGCGTGCTATCTGGGCACAGTTTTGATTCAATTTACAAAATGTACTAAAGTCACATTGCAGTAGACCCCAGATGTGTACTTGCTTTCTGTAGAAATGTTTATAGTATTTCCTCTCCTCACCCCTCCCCATGCTACTAAACCAGGTATCTGGCAATTTCCATCTCTACTGATGTGAGAGGAGGTAAGATTTCAGTCATCACTCTTCCCATCTCAATATTATTCAGAATTGTCATTCACATATTTATTAATATCTGTTACAGAAAAGGGGGCAAAGATGACATACATGGGAAGAAGGGGAGGGGCGGTAAACAATGTGAGATATTGTTCATCATAGAATATGAATGAAGAGTGTGTTATGTTGAGATTCTGGTGAGATTCTGAAATGAAGACAAAACACTGAAAAATAGATTAAAGATGTGTATTTTTCTCTAAGGCAAACAATGAAATGTAATGAGTAGGAAAAAAAATCCCTTGAATTTTATAGCTTCCCTTCATACCTGTATAAGCTAATGCCAGGATTCAAGGGTGAAAGGTGGTAGCTTTTGGTTATGTCACTTTCTTTACCGTAACATCTCTACGAAATTCAAAGAAACCAGGAAAGTAGCATTAAAAAGATTCCCATGACAGTCAAAGACATATCTCATCATCAAACTCCCAGTATGTACCAGTGACTTTTTCATACCTTTTTCTCCCAAAACCTATCATTGGCCTTCACAGTTTTATGCAAGTTGACAGTTCAATAAGGAGCATATTGATTTCTGTAGAGAAGAGACAAAGGGGCAAGTTGTAGGTTGTGATTCTGGTGGAGACTAAAAGGTATTAATGAAGTGAATTTTCTATTTTCATTATTTGGAGAACAACCATTATCAGGAAATGCTTCAGAGTTTTTAATTGAAAACAAATGGAAGAAAAGGAAATACGAAATATGCAGACACCGACTCATTTATTTTTGCTATAATTTGCACTTTATTAGGTTTATTAACATATCTTTTTTGATTAATTTTTATTGGGGTATAGTTGGTTTACAATATCGTGTTAGTTTCAGCACGTGTGCATGCCAAGTCGCTTCAGTCGTGTCCAACTCCTTGCGGCCCTATGGGCTGTAGCCCAACAGGCTCTCTGTCCGTGGGATTCTCCAGGCAAGAATACTGGAGTGGGTTGCCATGCCCTCCTCCAGGGACTCTTCCTGACCCAGGGATAGAACCTGCATCTCTTACGTCTCCAGGTACATGTACAGTGTTAGTTTCTACTGTACAGAAAAATGAATCAGCTATACATAGATGCTATCTCTTTTGGACTTCTTCCCCATTTAGGTCACCATAGTGCATTAAATAGAGTTCCCTGTGCTATACAACAGGTTTTCATTAGTTATCTATTTTATTCATAGTATCAGTAATGTATACCGTCAATCCCGTCTCCCACTTCCTCCCATGCTCTTTTCCACCCCTGGCGTCCGTATGTTTGTTCTCTGTGTCTATATCTCTATTTCTGCTTTGCAA
Organism: Capra hircus; assembly: GCF_001704415.2. Taxonomy (NCBI): domain Eukaryota; kingdom Metazoa; phylum Chordata; class Mammalia; order Artiodactyla; family Bovidae; genus Capra; species Capra hircus. Next base: position 16,116,993 of record NC_030815.1, read on the forward strand.
ATAGGATCATCAGTACCATGTTTCAGGATTCCTCATATATATATTAGTATACAGTATTTGTTTTTCTCTTTCTGACTTTACTCCGTGTGACAATCTCTAGGTCCATCCACATCTCTGCAAAGGAACCAATTTCACTGCTTTTTGTGGCTAATATTCTATTGCATATATGTACCACATCTTATCATTCCTCTGTTGATGGACATTGAGGTTGCTTCATTGCCCTAGAAATTGTAAATACTGTTGCTATGAACATTTCTTAATTCATCTGTATCCACCATTTTTTTTAATAACAAGTTTTTTTTTTTAACTTTACAATATTGTATTGGTTTTACCATACATCAGCATGATAAATAAATAAATAAATAAATCAGCCATACATCGCCATGGGTATACACGTGTTCCCCATCCTGAACCCCCCTCCCATCTCCCTCCCTGTACCATCCCTCTGGGTCATCCCAGTGCACCAGCCCCAAGCATCCTATATCCTGCATCAAACCTGGACTGGCAATTCGTTTCTTATATGATATTATACATGTTTCAATGCCAGTCTCCCAAATCACCCCACCCTCTCCCTCTCTCGCAGAGTCCAAAAGACTGTTCTATACATCTGTGTCTCTTTTGCTGTCTCGCATGCAGGGTCATCGTTACCGTCTTTCTAAATTACATATATATGCGTTAGTATACTGTATTGGTGTTTTTCTTTCGGCTTACTTCACTCTGTATAATAGGCTCCAGTTTCATCCACCTCATTACCATTTTTACTGGTCTTGCTGCTGCTGCTAAGTCACTTCAGTCGTGTCCGACTCTGTGGGACCCCATAGACAGCAGCCCACCAGGCTCCCCTGTCCCTGGGATTCTCTAGGCAAGAACACTGGAGTGGGTTGCCATTTCCTTCTCCAATGCAGGAAAGTGAAAAGTGAAAGTGAAGTCGCTCAGTCGTGTCCAACTCTTAGTGACCCCATGGACTACGGCTCACCGGGCTCCTCTGTCCATGGGATTTTCCAGGCAAGAGTACTGGAGTGGGGTGCCACTGCCTTCTCCGTTACTGGTCTTAGACAGTATCTAATATTTGTATCAGCACTAACCTGGGTAATTCACACACTTTACTTAATTAAACCTTTAGAAGCATGTACAGAGGTACATTTTACTCTCCTCACTATGCATATGAGGGAACACAGTTTAGAGAAGCTTGGTTGTTGTTGTTCAGCCTCTAAGCCGAGTCTGACTCTCTGCAACGCCATGGACTGCAGCACTCCAGGCTTGCTGTACTTCACTATTTCCTGGAGTTTGCTCAAACTCATGTCTGTTGAGTTGGCAATGCCATCCAACCATCTCATCCTCTGTTTCCCCCTTCTCCTTTTGCCTTCAATCTTTCCCAGCTTCAGAGTCTTCCAGTGAGTCAGCTCTTTGCATCAGGTGGCCAAAGTATTGGAGCTTTAGCATCAAGTCTTCCCAATAAAAATTCAGGGATGATTTCCTTTAGGATTGATTGATTTGATTTCTTAGCAGTCCAAGGGACTCTCAAGAGCCTTCTCCAGCACCACGATTCAAAAACATCAGTTCTTTGGTGCTTAGCCTTCTTTATAGTCCAACTCACATCCCTACATGACTACTGGAAAAATCATAGCTTTGACTATATGGAAGTTTGTCAACAAAGTGATGTCTCTGATTTTTAATTTTAGAGAACTTCAGGAAGTTACCCAAAATTGTAATGACTAGAAAGTTGCAGAGCTTAGCTTCTAACCCACCTCTGTCTGAATATAACACCTGTTTCCTTTCTACTGTCCTTCATTGACTGTTACTGCAAAGGAGATGGTCCTAAAGTAATTTGCCGTTTTTAGAAGAATGTTCCAAAATGTCTGTTCTTTTTACTTATGGTTAATGCCTATGTGTTGTATATCTTACACCTGGCATTTGGGAGTGGTAAACATTTCCATACTGCAATACTTTTAACAGCAAATTTGTATGTTGTAGGATAAGGCACCATGGAGAAGGAAAAAGCTCATAAATTACAGTCTGTCACTAGTTATTTGTGTGGCCTTGAACAAATGCCTAAATCCTCTGGGCCCAAGTCATCACTACCAAATATAACCTATTTGGTTAAGTTAAGTCTAAATTACCTTTTTCTTCTGTGATTCTCTTTTCGTGGTTCATGGACTGTAAGTTTCAGTAAATCAGAATTGAGATTTTTTTTTTAATGTGAATGCTCATTTGGGGTGGATTTTTAAAAATCTTAAAATGACCTTCCATTTTATTCACAGCCAAGTTCTCTTACTGTCTCTTAGTCTCTCTCTCCCACATGTACTACATACATGTACACGTAGACACCCAGCACACCCTATATTATTAGCATTATTAGTTTTCCTCAAGGAAGGGCACTTCAGAGTAGATTTCAGATGCAAAGCACACAGATAAAGAGGGATTGCAGGCACTTTAGTTATTCAAGTTGAACATTAAGACAACAGGCCATCTGTCCGTCTCGCTGTCCCCCATCACCCCTTGTGAACTCACGGGAGGTTCCAAGTCAGGAATTCTGGATGCTTTGCTATGAGTCTTTATTGGCCTCACCTACTTCCAAACTCTGAGAAAGTCATTAATGAGGTGCAGTCTGAAGAAACAGATGTTAGATCCAGACACAGCAGGTCTTGGACATCTTTTGAGAGGACATTTTTTCAGCTGTCCACAGTGGAACCTTTTTGATATTTCACTCTCTGTAGGCTTTGGGTTCTCTTGAAGAAATGTCACCAGCAGCACTGTGGTATGATTACACCTGGTGAGGGAATGAGATTCTTCGCCTGATGAAGTCTTCTTGCCACAGAAACTGTCAGTGTGTGACTTTCTTCCCTGCCAAACGGATCATTTCTTAAGGGCCCACTATGTACTGCAGACATCCCTTTATTGCTACAGCATCCAGCTCAGTGCCTGCAATGTAGTGGCAGTATATCAAGAAAAGGGCAGTGTGTATTTTGTGGTTGGGGAAAAAATCAAGTTTTCGAGCCAAGCATTCCTGTGTTCAAAGTTCTTGTTCTGCTAATTAGTTTTTGTGTATTGGGAAAAGTTGGTTAGATTCTCTGAGCCTCTGTTTTCTTATCAGTAAAATGGAATGAATAAAACTTCTTGAAATGTTGTTTAAGATTTAGAGACGGGATAGTCAGAGGAGCTATTGAATGTGGGTACTCAGCAGTAGCTGAACAGCAGTGATGTTGGAGGTAGGCAGGCGTCTATAAATGTTAGAACAATAGAATTGTTATCAATAGCTGCATTATAAACCACTTTGTCATATTAGAGAAAGAAATTGCCATGAACCTAAATAGGAGAAAGAAATTTTTTTTTCATTTGAAGGACAAAGAAAAGTGCTTTAATAATTGAGTGATCTGTCTCAAGAGATGCCTGCCTTATCCTAGCCCACCCCACCAAAAGGAGATAGACTTCAAGCAGTCTTTAAACCAGTAAAAGTTGGAAAGGAAGTTCCACTGAGCTATTGCTAAGAAACTTTCTATGCAGCGGTTTCTGATATCCAGGTTCATTTCTGGTTCTGAAGACTTCCCAGTCAAACACGAAGCCATATTGTTCAAGACAAATGATTAGCCGTTTGCCTTTGCTGCAATAGCAATAAATTCTTGGGCGAGGAATTGAAAAGATCACAACTAACTTTTAATGAAGCAATCTGTTTTGCTAACATCAACAAAAAAATAACAGGGAAGAAGGCAAAAATGTAGTTTGCAAGGAAGGGAGAGAGAATCATTCACTATTTGATTTATACTGAAATGCAAGGAATAGAGCAAAGTGGTTTTGAAAAATCTCCCAGGACCAAAATAAAACAGCTCACCTTATCTCGTGCTGATGAGCGCATAGCTGGGGCTTGGCATATGTTTTCATAAAGTTCCCATTTTCTGGGAGTGCAGCAAACATGTGAAGATGAGCAAATTTGTGACCCCATGGAGCTGATGTTTAGCAGAAGGCACAAAGCTGAGGGTCAGAGAGGGTATTTCTGGAGAGAAAAGACAGCAGAAGAGCACCTCTTCTTGGGCTTCACTGCCAGATAAATGGGGCACTGGCATTTGTGTCTATTAAGGACCAAAATTTTAATTAGGACACTATTGAAAGACTATATTCTCATTAGTTATCTATTTCATGTGTGCTATACTGTGCTAAGTTGCTTCAATCATGTCTGACTCTTTGCAACCTATGGATTGTAGCCTGCCAGGCTCCTCTGTCCATGGGATTTCTCAGGCAAATATACTGGGGTGGATAGCCATTCCCTTCTCCAGGAGAGCTCCTGACCCAAGTATGGAACCCACGTCTCTTATGTCTCCTGCATTGGCAGGTGGATTCTTTACCACTTGCATCATCCATACTTAGTCCCAATTCCTCTCCCCACCCCCTTCCCCCTTGGCATCCATACATTTGTTCTCTATGTCTGTGTCTTTACTTCTACTCTGCAAAGAAGATCGTTTATACATTTTTTCTAGATTCCACATATAATGAACTCTACTTAATGTTGTGTGGTCATTTGAATGGGAAGGAAGTCCAAAAGGGAGAGGATATATGTATATACACAGATGATTCATTTTGCTGTACACTAGAAACTAACACAGCATTGTAAACCAACTGTACTAAAAAAAAAAAAAAAAACCAATTGAAAATAATGATAAATAAATTACCTAGCCCAAAAAAGCTAACAACCTCAGGGCTGCTCTCTGAGCAGGTCCGCATTCTGCCTGTGGAATGTGTAGTTGCTAAGTTGCGTCTGACTCTTTGCGACCCCATGAACAGTAGCTTGCCAGGCTCCCCTGTCCATAGGATTCTCCAGGCAAGAATCCTGAAGTTGGTTGCCATTTCCTCCTCTAGGATTAACCTAATACATAAAGAAAAATATTGCTCTTGAAAGAGCAAATTATTTTCCTACTTAGAATTTTTTTGCTAATGGCCTACTATAAAAATAATTTCTTCTCTCTGTATTTCCCTGCCATGATAATGATAAAATATATCTATAATCTCCTCAAACCTCAAGTGTTAAGAGCATATTATCCCATTTGAGTTGGAACACTGCTTCACATAGTCAACATTTTTTTTTTTTTTTAAGGAACTCTAAAAACTCACAAGGACAGTAAAATGAAAACATTCCTGTTGCCTACAGATCTTTCAGGTGTATTTTCCCTCAAGGTTTTCTAAATTAAATGGTGTGATAACTGGTTTTTCTTTGGCTATGGAATATATGTCTGTAAATAAACTTGCTGTCAAAAGAAAGGAAGGAAGGGAAGAAAGACTACATTGAGGTCTCTGATCAAGTGCCATCAGGAATTGAGGACTTGTGGTGACTGAGTTAGCCCTCACACACTCATATAGTATATGCCAGGAACTCACAAATACTCTCATCCATTCTGCTTCTGGTGAAGAGCAGGTCCACCCAGATAAAAGGCTGTTTGCCAAAGGGTTCTAAATTCTTAAATGTAATCAGTGGAATTGTAAAGGACTCCACTTTCAAACTTTTATTATGCCCTAGCAGTCCGGTCCCATCACTCCATGGGAAATAGATGGGGAAACAGTGGAAACAGTGTCAGACTTTATTTTGGGGGGCTCCAAAATCACTGCAGATGGTGACTGCAGCCATGAAATTAAAAGATGCCTACTCCTTGGAAGAAAAGTTATGACCAACCTAGATAGCATATTCAAAAGCAGAGACATTACTTTGCCGACTAAGGTCCGTCTAGTCAAGGCTATGGTTTTCCCTGTGGTCATGTATGAATGTGAGAGTTGGACTGTGAAGAAGGCTGAGCGCCGAAGAATTGATGCTTTTGAACTGTGGTATTGGAGAAAACTCTTGAGAGTCCCTTGGACTGCAAGGAGATCCAACCAGTCCATTCTGAAGGAGATCAGTCCTGGGATTTCTTTGGAAGGAATGATGCTAAATCTGAAACTCCAGTACTTTGGCCACCTCATGCAAAGAGTTGACTCATTGGAAAAGACTCTGATGCTGGGAGGGATTGGGGGCAGGAGAAGAAGGGGACGACCGAGGATGAGATGGCTGGATGGCATCACCAACTCAATGGAAGCAAGTCTGAGTGAGCTCCGGGAGTAGGTGATAGACAGGGAGGCCTGGCGTGCTGTGATTCATGGGGTCGCAAAGAGTCGGACACGACTGAGCGACTGAACTGAACTGAACTGAACTGAGCAGTAAAGAATCCCACCTGCAATACAGGAGACTTGAAGGAGACAAGAGTTCGATCCCTGAGTCAGGAAGATCCCCTGGAGAAGGAAATAGCAACCCACTCCAATATTCTTGCCTGGGAAATCCCATCGGCAGAGGAGCCTGGTGGGCTACAGTCCATGGGCTCACAAGAGATGGACATGACTGAGCACGCATGTACACACTGATACTTTTACACACACACATGTGCACACACACACGCACCCCTGATGCTTAAAGCTAGCCTAGAAGGCATGTCCTCTGGTAAACACTCTATTATTGCCCCTCCTCCTCATCACCTTTAACTGTGTCTCATTATAAATTAGAATGTGTATTTAGTAATAGGTTTTCTTGCATTTTGCCTAAATGAAAATCTGATGTTCTCTTTACATTTTTATGTAGAGCTTTAAAAACTTTTAAAATGGAAATATCAAGCTTATTAATCTTTTTTTGTTTTTGTGATTAGCCTCAATTCCTGAAATTAAGGGCACAGCCTTATTCCTTTGAGAAACATTTATAGACAGTTATACTTCATGAATGTCCAGTTGACAGAGGCCCATGGGCAGGTAGCTTAGACTTGTATTTCAGTTCTGAGAAGGGGAGAAACAATATATAATTAATAATTCTATAATTATATGATATACAATATATAATATATAATTCTAATATATTAGAAACTTCTGATATATAGAAGTCCCCTTTCCTTTTCCTGCTGAAAGGCTGTGCCCTAAATGTTTTCCCCCACCTTGCCTTCTTTCAGTGTCAGGCTCCTTTTTGGGGGTTTCATGGTACAGGATCATGAAGAATAGTGGAACAGGAAAAAGAAATGCAGAAAGTTCATTCAGAAGAGATTTAAAGACAAATGCTAGGAAGCAGGCAACCATGCTGTCTAAGAGAAGTGAATATATAAAAAACAGCTAGGAGCTTTAATATATCGCTGTGGTTTGTGAATATCCTTCACAGTGTTTAAAAAATACAAGCAAAAAAAAAAAAACACACCTGTGTATTTTGGAAATAGATTTTGCTTGATGGAGTGTTTTCCTGTGATCTCAGCAGTCCTCTGTACTACCACATGTATTATAATTTTATAAGCATAGCTTTTTAAAATTCATGAACACAGACATGTGCGCATCTCTGCAATTCTCTATAATGTATGTTCCCAGTGTCTCCGATTCTTGGTTTCCCACATCCCTCTCTTTTTCTCATTAGAGGCCCCCTCTGGTTTCATAGTGGTTTCCTTTTCCCCAGCCACTTAATGAGCAGTTACTTAAATGAACCATGATAAATGTCTGTCCTGGCATGGTCTCAAGTTAAACTCATTATAAACGTTGGGTCGCTTAGGCTAAAATGCCTCTTATCATCTTGGAAAATGAAATTGCAGGCTCATTTTCCAGAAGCAGCTAAAGGAAGCCTGCATTCATCAGTCCTCTCACTGTTGAGGTAGTACAGCCTAGCGGTTAAGAGTTCAGCTCTGAAACTCGTCCTCCTGGCTCAGCTCTAGTCCAGCTGATGTGTGTGTGTGCGTGTGCTAAGTCACTCAGTCGTGCCTGACTCGTTGCAACCTTATGGACATGGACTGTAGCCTGCCTGGCTCCTCTGGCCAAGGGATTCTCTAGGCAAGGATACTGGAGTGGGTTGCCATGCCCTCCCCAGAGCATCTTCCCGACCCAGGGATCAAACCTTATGTCTCTCTTATGTCCCATGTCCCCTGCGTTGGCAAGCATCTCATGTCCCCTGCATTGACAGGCGGGTTCTTTACCACTAGTGCCACCTGGGACGACACTGTCTGTGTAATCTCAGGAAAGCTACTTGGCCTTGTCATGCCTTAGTTTGCTCACCTAAAAGGAAAATCTTGATAACGCTAACCTCACAAGGTTGTGGTGACCCTGTAAATGAATGTGTTCGTGTAAATAACTTAGAGTACCTGGCACTTTAAAAATAACTGCCTGCCCATTCACAAAAGAATGTAGTTTAAGAAGTTGTCCTGGTAACCAAAGGGGAAAGAGGGGAGGGGTAAATAAGGGAGGGGGGATAAATAAGGAGGGTGGGATTAGTATATACACACTACTATATAAAGTATATAATCAATAAGGACCCACTGTATAGCACAGGGAACTATATATCTATACACACACACACACACACACTGAATCATTTCTCTGTACACCTGAAACTAACACCATATTATAAATCAATATTTAAATAAAAAATAAAATTTTAAAAAGGAGTTGCCCAGCAGATGTTTCATAAAAAGTTGATAGAATTGAAGGTGACCCTGTTTGGTGATTCATATTTGAGTTCCTGGGTTCTAATATATCCATTCACTCACTAAAAGGTGATTCACTGAGCCCTTGCCCTGATAGTTGTGGCATTGTGTCAGCAATCATGGCACAGTTGTTGCCCCCAAAGAGTCCCTAGACCACAGACGGAATGAGCATGTAACAGACAAAATGTAGTGGGAGAATGCAAGCATGTTTTTTAAAAGCCTGTAAGGTACAAAGCTCATGCATAATAAAGACTAGTTAAGATTGTCTAGGAACTCTAGGAAGGCTTCCTAAAGGAGGTGAAATATTAGCTGAGTTGTTGAAGGGTGAACAGGCACCCACCAGGCAAATGATTCAGAGAAATCAATTCCAGGCAAAGTAAATAGCAAACAAATTTATGAAGTAGCAAGCAATTTAGTCTTGCTAGAATATAGCATGTGAGTCAAGAAATGGGAAGAGAGGGAGCTAGAGCAGTGGCTTGGAGCCATGAAGACCTCCCAGCCTTGCTAAGTTGTATCTAAGTCAGAGAGGCCTCCTATTTATCGCAAATCTTGTGTTTGTGTAACTAGGGCCCCAACTCACTGTTGCCTCCATACTCTGAGTCAGCAGTCATGACCAGAAAGTTATGTGGTTCCACTCACCTCAGCATTTTCCTACATTAGCACCATCTGAATGGAGTGCTTGAATTTGGAACCTTGAAAATTCTAGGAATTCACCTACAATAAGAAAAGCAGCAGCGTGAATACATTATACATAGGTCTATCAAGATGTGGGCAGAGACCCTGATAGAACTGTTTGCAGTGAGCACTATAACTTTCTCATTAAACACCAATTCTTCATTTGCAGAGATTGACACTTTTATAACTTCTGGGTTCAATTTTTCATTAGAACCTCTTGTCCAGACTAAGCTAGTCATCACTTCCTATTTCTAGAAATATTCTGGCTTCTCATCCTTCTTCTGAATTTTTTTAAACTAAGTTGTTAAGGAGCCTTTCCCCTACCTTGTCTTTTATCTTACACACCCATCTATTTGCATTTTTCCATTCATGCTATTTCAGTACAGTGCTGAAAGGGGATTACTTTCCTCCATCTAATTAAGTACTTAGAAGGCGTCTCAGTATAGCTTAGGTTGCACCAATCTTTGGGCTAATGTGTTCTCACTTCACTTGTCTTTCTTCACAGCTTTCCCAAAGTGCCACCTTTGGACACTTTTCTAATAAAAACCAGTTTTTGCCAAAAAGTTATTATCTTCATTGATTACCAACTCTATCCTCAGCCATAGGTGTACAGAACTAGATTAATAATTTCAGTATTTCTGGTTTTCCTGACAACCATGCTTTGGCTAACCAGGAACCCAGTTAAGAATCTGGCTACCGGGTTAAAACTGCTTGCACCCTAGATATCACATGTGTTCAGCCTGTTCTAATGGATCCTCTTCTTTCGCATAATCTGGGACCCTCCTATATCCTTCTGTTTGGGAAAAAAAGGAATAATTAATCAGTCAGTTGCTGATGAGAATTGTCTGCCTCAGAACTGCATATCATTTCTATAGGATCTTTTATTGTTTTCTCTTTCAAAAATTTCCCTTTTGCCCACCAAACAAAATGAAAGTGTTAGTTACTCAGTCATATCTGACTCTTTGTGACCCTATGGACTGTAACCCACCAGGCTCCTCTGTCCATGGAATTCTCCAAGCAAGAATACTGGAGTGGGTGACCATTCCCTTCTGTATGGATCTCCCCAACCCAGGGATAGAACCTATGTCTCTAGCATTGCAAGAGGATTCTTTACCATCTGAGGCACCAGGGAAGCCCTACCAAACAAAATAGTCGTGTTTAATATGTGCTTTGTCTTCTCTTATAATTGCTGCTGCCTCAATAGAAAAATCCCTTTGGGGCTCATTTAAATTCTTTAACTCTTTCCTGACATGCAGCAGAGAGGTTTCCTAAGTCTCAAAGCACTTTACTAAATAAATAAATTACATTCCTATCTTTGGCATTGTTCCAACAATGATCAATTTTCAAAATTGAAAGATAGGTATCAAATGGCAACACTGGATCAAACATCTGGTGAATCAATATTAAATTCCCATAGTATATGCATATATTGGCCTAGTCTCTGTGAGGTCTCTGGGTCCTGGTGCATATAAGGTTGTTTGAGAAAAGAAGGGAAGCTAAAGGATCAATGAAAAAGCAAGAGAGTTCCAGAAAAGCATCTATTTCTGCTTTATTGACTATGCCAAAGGCTTTGACTGTGTGGATCACAATAAACTGTGGAAAATTCTGAAAGAGAAGGGAATACCAGATCATCTGACCTGTCTCTTGAGAAACCTGTATGCAGGTCAGGAAGCAACAGTTAGAACTGGACATGGAACAACAGACTGGTTCCAAATAGGAAAAGGAGTACGTCAACGCATATATTGTCACCCTGTTTATTTAACTTATATGCAGAGTTCATCATGAGAAATGCTGGACTGGAAGAAGCACAAGCTGGAATCAAGGTTGCTGGGAGAAATATCAATAACCTCAGATATGCAGATGACACCACCCTTATGGCAGAAAGTGAAGAAGAACTAAAAAGCCTCTTGATGAGAGTCAAAGAGGAGAGTGAAAAAGTTGGCTTAAAGCTCAACATTCAGAAAACTAAGATCATGGCATCTGGTCCCATCACTGCATGGCAAATAGATGGGGAAACAGTGGAAACAGTGGCTGACTTTCTGTTTCTGGGCTCCAAGATTGCTGCAGATGGTGATTGCAGCCATGAAATTAAAAGACACTTACTCCTTGGAAGGAAAGTTATGACCAACCTAGATAGCATATGAAAAAGCAGAGACATTACTTTGCCAACAAAGGTCCATCTAGTCAAGGCTATGGTTTGTCCAGTAGTTGTGTATGGATGTGAGAGTTGGACTGTGAAGAAGGCTGAGTGCCGAAAGAATTGATGCTTTCAAACTGTAGTCTTGTAGAAGACTCTTGAGAGTCCCTTGGACTGAAAGGAGATCCAACCTGTCCATCCTAAGGGAGATCAGTCCTGAGTGTTCATTGGAAGGACTGATGTGGAAGCTGAAACTCCAATACTTTGGCCACCTGATGCAAAGAGCTGACTCATATGAACAGACCATGATGCTGGGAAACACTGAGGGCAGGAAGAGAAGGGGATGACAGAGGATGAAATGGTTGGATGGCATCACCGACTCTATGGACATGGATTTGGGTGGACTCCAGGAGTTGGTGATGGACAGGGAGGCCTGGTGGGCTGTGGTTCATGGGGTCACAAAGAGTAGGACACAACTGAGCAACTGAACTGAAAGGCAAAGGAGAAAAGGAAAGAAATACCCATTTGAATGCAGAGTTCCAAAGAGCAAGGAAAGAAAAGAAAGCCTTCCTCCGTGATCAATACAAAGAAATAGAGGAAAACAATAGAATGGGAAAGGCTAGAGATCTCTTCAAGAAAATTAGAGATACCAAGGGAACATTTTATGGAAAGATGAGCACAATAAAGGACAGAAATGGTATGGACCTAACAGAAGCAGAAGATATTAAGAAGAGGTGGCAAGAATACACAGAACTATACAAAAAACATCTTCATGACCTGATAACCATGATGGTGTGATCACTCACCTAGAGCCAGATATCCTGGAATGTCGAGTCAAGTAGACCCTTGGAAACAACACTACGAACAAAGCTAGTGGAGGTGATGGAATTCCAGTGGAGCTATTTCAAATCCTGAAAGATGATGCTGTGAAAGTGCTGCACTCAATATACCAGCAAATTTGGAAAACTCAGCAGTGGCCACAGAATTGGAAAAGGTCAGTTTTCATTCCAATCCCAAAGAAGGGCAATGCTGAAGAATGCTCAAACTACCGCACAATTGCACTCATCTCACACGCTAGTAAAGAAATGTCAAAATTCTCCAAGCCAGGCTTCAGCAATACGTGAACCATGAACTTCCAGATGTTCAAGCTGGTTTTAGAAAAGGCAGAGGAACCAGAGATCAAATTGCCAACATCTGTTGGATCATGGAAAAAGCAAGAGAGTTCCAGAAAAACATCTATTTCTGCTTTATTCATTATGCCAAAGCCTTTAACTGTGAGATCACAACAAACTGTGGAAAATTCTGAGAGAGATGGGAATACCAGACCACCTGACCTTCCCCCTGAGAAATCGGTATACAGGTCAAGAAGCAACAGTTAGAACCAGACATGAAACAACAGACTGGTTCCAAATAGGAAAAGGAGTACGTCAAGGCTGTATATTTTCACCCTGTTCATTTAAATTGTATGCAGAGTACCTTATGTGAAAGATCAGGCTTGGTGAAGCACAAGCTGGAATCAAGATTGCTAGGGAAAGTATCAATAACTTCAGGTATGCAGATGGTACCACCCTTATGTCAGAAAGTGAAGAGGAAGTAAAGAGCCTCTTGATGAAGGTGAAAGAGGAGAGTGCAAAAGCTGGCTTAAAACTCAACATTCAGAAAACTAAGATCGTGGCATCTGGTCCCATTGCTTCATTGCAAATAGATGGGGAAACAATGGAAACAGTGAGACTTTTCCAGTCTATGGTTTTTCCAGTAGTCATGTATGGATGTTAGAGTTGGACCATAAAGAAAGCTGAGTGCCAAAGAATTGATGCTTTTGAACTGTGGTGTTGGAGAAGACTCTTGAGAGTCCCTTGGACTACAAGGAGATCCAATGAGTCAATCCTAAAGGAAATAAATCCTGAATATTCATTTGAAGGAGTGATTCTGAAGCTGAAATGCCAATACTTTGGCCACCTGATGTGAAGAACTGACTCATTGGAAAAGACCCTGATTCTGGGAAAGATTGAAGGCAGGAGGAAAAAGGGATGACAGAGGACAAGATGGTTGGATGGCATCACCAAGTCAATGGACTTGAGTCTGAGCAAGCTCTGAGAGTTGGTGGTGGACAGGGAAGCCTCGCGTGCTGTAGTCCATGGGGTTGCAAAGAGGCAGACACAACTGAGCGACTGCACTGAACTGATGCATATATTTTGTAGTTTTGCTGTTTCTGTTTTTTCATTACTTAAATAATAAGAAAATCAAAGCAAGCGGATTTATAAAAGCTGATAAGGAGAAGCTTTTACATTCATACAGACACTCCTAACTCTAAACAAATAATACATTTTCAATAAACATACCCCTATTGTGATGTCAGCTCTGAACATTGGAAAGATTGGTTTCACTTCAATTTTTGTATCCTAACACAGACTTAGAATTTTAATAATATTGTTGTCCCCAAAATACATGTAATTATTCAGAGTGGAGCCACTAACATGTTTAAATGCTTCAACTGAACACAACCCTGTAGAATTTTCATTAATTATGTGAATGGGTAATGAATAATAGCATGTGTGGTTAATTATCAACTTATGTTGAATTTAACAGAAATTCTACCCTTCTGCTTCATACTTACTAACAACAGATTCCATTACATGCCGATGCATCCCAGAAACACTATGACAGTTGTGTGAGGAAGTCCTATTAACTGTGAAAGGCCTTCATAAATGAAACTCTGCCCTTGACATTATTTGTTGAATTGTTTTGAGAAAGGTTGATAGCCACAGTGAGAACACAGGTTGTGAATTCAAAGTAATGTCATTTAAAATATGACCTGTAAGAAAATTTATGGCTTTATCCACTTTGCCTATACAAATCTCTCTTAAGCATAAATCATAAAACAGAAAAACACGTATCAAGTGTGTATTGGCATGCTGACAAGAACTAGGAAAATGAAAGCAGCTTTAGGCCATTGTACCCAAAGACCCCGAGGGTTGAATTTCCTGGAGGGCAGGTGCTGTAAGCTAATATATGATTGTTGCTTCTTTAGAAAATATTTCAATATCCAAGCAGGCCCTGGAGTTGCAGGGATATTGTTAGGTCTGTGGTTTGCAATATCTCTGGATTGTGAAGGGACTCTGGTGCTCACACCTAGCCACAATCTGCACCTGATGCTTATTCGCCATTTCTAACTGATCCATCTGAAATGGTAGCTGGGTTCTGCTTTTGTGTGTGTGTGTGTGTGTGTGTGCGCGTGCGTGCATGCGTGCGTGTGCGTGTGTGCCCAATTGCTTTACAATATTGGGTTGGTTTCTGTCATGCATCGACAAGAATCAGCCACAGGTATACATATGTCCCCTCCCTCCTGAACCCCCCTCCTATTTCCTTCACCATCCCACCCCTCTAGGCTGTCACAGAGTGGTAGGTTGAGTTCCTTGTGCAGCACTTTTTACAGTAGCTAGGACTTGGAAGCAACCTAAATGGTCATTGACCAATGAATGGATACAGACATTGTGGTACATATATATAATGGAATATTACTCAGCTATTAAAAAGTGATGCATTTGAGTCCGTCCTAATGAGGTAGATGAACCCAGAGCCTGTTATACGGAGTGAAATAAGTCAGAAAGACAGAGACAAATATTGTATATTAACACATGCATATGGAATCTAGAAAGATGGTACTGATGAACCTATTTGCAGGGCAGCAATGACACCGCTTTCAAAGACTGGAACCAAAACAAGTCAGAGGGGAAAAAATCAGTCTCTGAAAAATAGAAGATCGCAGTTATTACTTAAACATTGTTTTTGAACTCCTAAGAGAAAAATGACAAGTCACTGGCTATCATCCTCGAGAACTTGTCCCAGGAGATAAATCCTTGTTCTCCAAGCCAGGATGAGATGAATTCTCTGTTCTATAGCCAAGAGATACTATCATTGTTTTAGGCTAGTTTGCAAAGCCTAGGGAGAGCATGGCAAACCACTCCCAATATTCTTGCCTGAAGAATCCCATGTACAGAGGAGTCTGGCGGGCTACAGTCCATGGGGTCACAACGAGTTAGACATGACTGAAGTGACTTAGCATGCACGCATCCTTCAAGGATCATACATTAGGGTACTTGAGTTCCTTGTGAGTTGGTAAAATTCTAGGCTCTTAGGGTACAAAGAAGAGCCAGGCTGAGCTTAGTTAACAAGGTGCAGGTAAAACCTCCAACCAACTGCCTGGAATATATACATTTTGGAAAATTGACAGAAAATGCTCCCTAGCAAGAGTGCTAAGTGGAATGGGCTGCTGGGGGAACATTCTAAATAGGAACAGGGTCCCCAAGCAGAATTTCCAAAGGAAAGAAAATGAATAATCAGCTTTCTTCCTCCTTTCACATCTGCCCTTCTCCTTATTCAACAACCAGCAAAGGAGCTGTGTTGTTACAAGAGGCACACTGGGGAGTGGAGTAGCAGCTGGTGTGCAGGCAGCTGAACGCCTGGGCAAGGCCTGGCCCCAGGAAACAAACGCCTCCCAGGTTTAAGGTGGAGCAACAGGGGAAATGAAGCTTGTTCACTTAGGAAGAGGCGCCTAGACTGTGGGGAGGGCCCGCAGACCTCCAGAGCAAATGAAGCCTCACTAAGGCAGTTCACAGGAGAAAACCAACCAAAGTTCATAAAAATGAACTGCCCTTTTTAAAGCGAGACTGGTATTTAAAATTGTGTTTATAAGAAT
This sequence comes from Capra hircus, assembly GCF_001704415.2. NCBI lineage: Eukaryota > Metazoa > Chordata > Mammalia > Artiodactyla > Bovidae > Capra > Capra hircus. The sequence goes on from NC_030815.1 coordinate 16,132,960, forward strand.
AGAATCCATAATGGCCCAGAGGAAAGTGGTGGATGGGGCAACGGGGTAGGAGGGGAGTGGCGGTGAAATCATGATATGCTGAACAAATGTCTTTCAAGGAGACAGGACTTTGGTCAAATTCATACTAAGCTCTAATTTACTGCACTCAGCAGAGTCTTCTGCCCTCTTCCTAATAGATTTAGCAGGTGATCCTGGTTATTTCTGGGGGCTCCCAAGTGGCTCAGTGGTAAAGAAGCTGCCTGCCAAAGCAGGAGACATATTTGATCCCTGGGTCAGGAAGATACCCTGGAGAAGGAAATGGCAACCCACTCCAGAATTCTTGCCTGGAAAATCCCATGGACAGAAGAGCCTGGCGGGCTGCAGTCCACGGTGTCACAAAGGAGTTGGCCATGATTTAGCAACTAAACAACAACCTGGTTATTTCTTAACACTTATTAGTATTTCACAGATGAAACAGGCTCATACAGAACAGTACTAATCCCTAGTGAAATAGAAGCACTTAAAAATTTCTCATGTCATGGTTGGGATTTTGCCAGTATGGAAGGATTCCATTCTCAAAATATACAAAACTAGGGAAAAAAAGTCATTCCATGATTGTTGCTGAATCAAGTCTGGCTGCTCGCCACTGGAAAAATCAATATGAGACAGAGAGATGTTGGGAGAGGGAAAGGTGTCTTTAATCAGAATGCTGGCAGTCTGGGGAGATGGTGGACTCAGTGTTCCCCCCAAAACCACCTCCAAAGATTCTGGTTGGCCATGGAAGTTTTAAGGGGAAGAAGAGAGTTAACCTCAGTTAATCACTGAGATGGGGGGTCAGAGTCGTGTCCATCCCCCACTGCATGGAGGCTCATCAGCTTCTTGTAATTGTCCTTTCAATGTTATCTCGTTTATACAGTTTAGTCACACAGTTTCTTCATGAGATTATGGGAGGGGAAGCTAGGACAGAGATCTGGTCATCTGTTAATTACTTATTCTTCCTATCAACTTCTTTGATCTACAGAAAGAGCCGACAAGTTAGGCAAGGTATTGTGTGACTAAATGATTTGCAATGTGTGCTTAGGCCAGAGTTGATCAGAGTATCGGTGTGCCTGGTTCATCACAATAGAGCTTCGCTGAATTGACATGAAAAGGGGCTTCCTCCTGAGGGCAGTTTCCTGTATAGAGCTGCCTATGTGATGAAATTACATAATTGATATCTTAATGGATTTGCTTTCTAGAAGCCTTTGAAATTGTTACATGGCACTTACACCCCGACTTCTCTATGTCTATTACTGCCATTGACTGAAGTATGGCCGAGCAGTGAGGGGGTGCAGGTGGGCAAGAGCCTTGGACAACTCCTGAGATCTTCCTCCTAAAATTGCCAGTGTCCCCAAAACTCTCCCATTTCAGAGGGCACAGACTCTTGACCCATCTCCCGCTTCGCATCATCACTGAGATTCTTCACCTATAAGAATCTGACAAATATAATCCTGAAGACACATTAAAAATTCAGTGAGCATTTTTTTAGAAAGAATGAACAGCTGTTTAGTGTAACACACTGGGCTGGGCCCAGTGGACGTGTGCAGGGGGAGTGGAGACACATCTATTCTCACACAACAGAAGTCGCATCAATAACTGAAGGGGCTGTGGAAGCAAATGCTGAAGGGGGCAGGCTCTGTATCAGATGCAGTAGCCCTGGCCTCTCTAGATGCCTCATTTTCTAGTTTCCTAGCACATTCATTGCTCATCCCAGTGGAAAACTGCAGGAATTTCATTTGGAAAAATAATCAGAGAAAGCAAGAGGCTACCAAGGGTGCTCTATCCTGAAATGTTCAGGCTTAGATTGTTTTTTCACCCAAGAGAAGGCGAAGCTTGGTGGAAGGCTTTGGCTGTTTTGTTCATTTGTCTTTAGTTTCACTTTTTTAATCAGAATAATTGCTTTACAATGTTGTGTTAGTTTCTGCTGTTGGGCAGCATGAATCAGCCCTAAGTATACAAATATCCCCTCCCAGTTGAGCCTCCCTCCCTCCCACCCCTGCTCCCACCTCTCTAGGTCATCACAGACCCCCAAGCTGAGCTCCTTGTGCTCTACAGCTATCTATTTTAGCTCCCTGCGCTATGGATTAGCTATCTACTCTATACATGGTAGAGAAGGTGGGACAAATCAAAGTCATGTATTAAAACTGCATCCTTTGTGATCCACACCGCTCCCCTCATGCCACTGATGTTTTGGGCTGGATGAAACAGTAGAATGTTCCGATAGCACAGTGCTGGTTCATCCTTACATTGTAGGTGTGTGTTTTCTGGCAAGATCTGCCTATGTCAGTATAGATTCTGTAGTGGATTTTAGGTTCTTTTTCCAGGATTCCCAATCTGTCAGCCACTAGTGCTGTGACCTTGGGTGGGCTGCTTGACCACTGAGGGTCTCAGGATTTTCACCTGTAAAAGAGGTTAAGAAAATCCATATGCCTGCTTCAGCAAGCTACTTTAAAGACCCAATAAGAATGCCTGAAGGCAATGAGGGATGGACGATATTGCTGTGACCTGCCTCTGAGTTATAACTGAATTCACAAAGAGCCGAGTGCCTGGAATCCGGAGGGGTGAGCACTTAGTTACATGAATCACACATTTAATTGTCCACAGGGCAGCCTCTTCCTCCGCTTCCCCGGTGGGAGCTTTGCTGTAGTCAACATTCCTGTGGTCCCAGAGGCTGAAGTGGGGCTGGGCAGGGATTAGCAAGAGCCATGTGTGCACTTTTATAATAGAAATAGAGCAACAAATGGCTCCTCAGGCGGAGTAGCAAGAGGAAACGGTCTGCACCTGGCCCTGGGTTTTTATCATGTTTCCTTTTTTTTTTTTCCCTGAAGAATTAGATTAGACCCTGTGTGGAATTGTGAATGCCCACACACCTACTTCATGACGGGACAGCAGAGCAATCTGTTTTCAAAGGCCAAATCTGTTTTACTTTTTTTTTTTTCCTACCCTCTGCTCTGTGGTTTTTCTCTCCTCTCTTCATCCCAGTGAGGGTTTTGTTTTTTTTTTTTTTTTTCCATCATTTTGAGTCAGCAGCCTGCCAGTAACAAAGGTACCCAGCTGTTCTCTGAGTTCTAATCTCTAAACAACTTTTAATAGGTCCTGCCTGGCTTCCACGCTGTGGGCTGCCACAATAACACACCAGATTGCAGGTATTTTAAGGAGGGTTCTGAGGATTATGGCCAAGTGTGGTTTTGCCCAATAGATTTAGGAATAGAATCTCTAATATATCCCTATAATCTTTTGTTTTCCTTTGATAGATAGGTTTGAACAGTTTGCTATGATGCAGACTTGAGAGGGAGCTGGCAGGGCTCTCCCGACTGTACCCATGAAACCCTGGATGAACGATAATCATAGCTGACACCTACAGAGCAGATTATAATTATCTCAGGTAATCCCACCCCAACAAGAATGCTGTGTAGCAGATACTTCATTGCCCCCATTGCATCGATAAGGAAACGGAGCTCTGCAGAGGTTAAGTAACTAAAGTCACACAGCAAGGACATGGCAGACCCTAGGTTCCAAGGAAGGCAATCTGACTCCATCAAAATCCATTTGCTTCTGCTGAAGTGTGGGTAGAAGCACAGACCAATTGCCCAATTCATGCAAAACACACAAAGTAAAACCCGGTGAAATGGTCTCATTTTATTTAGTGCGTGTCTCCAATACCCAAGACAAGCCCACCACTGAAATCACACCTGTATACAATCCCAGTCTCCAGGAAGAGTTAATTGGTTTTTGGGTTTTGTTTTGTTTTGTTTTGTTTTTCCATTTTAAAGGCTCATTAGCCAAGAAGAAGCTTGAATATGCAGAAAACTTGACCAAGCACTATAAAGCTTCACTAAACTAGATTCCTGGAGAAGGCAATGGCACCCCACTCCAGTACTCTTGCCTGGAAAATCCCATGGATGGAGGAGCCTGGTAGGCTGCAGTCCATGGGGTCGCTAAGAGGTGGACACAACTGAGCGACTTCACTTTCACTTTTCACTTTCATGCATTGCAGAAGGAAATGGCAACCCACTCCAGTGTTCTTGCCTGGAGAATCCCAGGGACAGGGGAGCCTGGTGGGCTGCCATCTATGGGGTCGCACAGAGTTGGACACGACTGAAGCGACTTAGCAGCAGTAGCAGCAGCCGTGTCCAACTCTTAACGACCCCATGGACTGCAGAGCACCAGGCTCCTCCATCCTTGGGATTTTCCAGGCAAGAGTACTGGAGTAGGGCAGCAGCAAACTAGATTCCATTAATTACAATCATAGAATCAAACATCAGATTCAAAAAAATATATATGGAAGGGATTGTATGAATTAAATCATTGTTCTCAAAAAGACGCCTCTTTCTCTCTCCTTCCTCCTCACTCCAAGTGCACTGTGGCCCTGGGAAGTTCAGCTGGTCAAAAATGCACACGTAGATCCAGGATTCAGAATGTCTAAGTTATCAGGACAGTGTGGCCGAAGTTTAGCTTTGTACCAACTAGAAAGTAATGTTTGCTAAGCAAAATGATATGGTAAACACACTTGCAATGGACTATTTAAGCTAGGCAAGAGAATAAATTGCTTCCAAGCTTACATTCACATGGAAATGATTGACATACTAATTATAAGCCATTCTTACCTTTTCATTGAAGCCTGTTCCCTGAGGACCTCTGTTAGGTACAACTTTATTAAGTCACCATTCCTGGCTATTTAGAACAAGATCTCTACCTTAGGAAAACAAACTATCTTAATTCCGATTTTTCATTGGTTCAGATAGACATCTGGCCCTCCTACCCCTAAACCTGATAAATATTTCACCAAGAAATAATTATTGAGTGCATCCTACATGTCAGGCCCTGTGGTAGGCCCTGGCAATCCAAGGGTGGATAAGATTTGATTTCTATTTTGAAAAGGTCCATAATTTTGTTCTTCTCAAGAGTTCAGAAGCTGTCCATTCATGAATATTTAAGACCACGTGGGCAGCAATGATGTGGGGAGAGAGGATTAAAAAATCATCAGATGATACCTCATTTCCTCTGAATAATATGATCCCAGATTCACCTCTGCTTGTGGACCAAATAGATGTATCAGTTGCCACATGTTAGTATTTGTTGGTATTGTTTAGTCTCTCAGTCATGTCCAACTCTTTGCAACCCCATGGACTGCAGCACTCCAGGCTTCCCTGTTCTTCACCATCTCCCAGAGTTTGCTCAAACTCATATCCATTGAGTCAGTGATGCCATCCCACCGTCTCATCCTCTGTTGCCCCTCTCCTCCTTCCCTCAATCTTTCCCAGGATCAGGGTCTTTTCCAAAGAGTCAGCTCTTTCCATCAGGTGGCCAGAGTATTGCTTCAGCTTCAGCATCAGTCCTTCCAAAGAATGTTCAGGGTTGATTTCCTTTAGGATTGCCTGGTTTCATCTCCTTCCTGTCCAAATGTTAGTATTATTATATATTACGAAGTTGAATTTGAATTTCCATCATTGCTATTGCAATGTAATAGGAGGTAGAAGGACCCAGTAGTTCCTAACAGAGACAGGGCGGTGCTTGATTTTCAAAGATAGCAATGTCTCTTCTGTTCAATATCTTTACAGATTGATGGATCCTGTGACCGTTTTCCAACTCACTGAATCCATAACCACTGAAGCCCCCAACTTTTTTTTGTAGTATCCATTCTAAATTGAAATCTTTTTCAGTGGATAAGTCCAGTTGCATGCATTATTGAATAGAATGCCTCACTGACTTCTGTCCTTTCGGTTATTTGGTCTGGGATCCATCTTGGATTCTTTGTTCTTCTCCCACTGCTTATCAGGTCTCCCTCATTATATATTCAGCATCCAGCCTCTTCTTACCTGGTGCAAGCCTCGTCATCTCTCATCAGCTTCATTCTGGTCATCTTCTGAAGCTCCCTGTTTCTGTGCTTGCCACCTTAGAATCTCTTGTGATCCTTCTTCTGAAGCTCCCTGTTTCTGTGCTTGCCACCTTAGAATCTCTTGTGATCCTTTAAAATTATAAGACCTGCCAAACTCTGCGATGGTTTCTCATCCAACACAGATCACACGGCCTAAGGAGCCCTTCACGATCTGGCTCATTTCACGCCCCTAGCTCCCCCTCTCTAGTTCTCACTGCCCGCTAAGGCGCTTGCATGCTCAGTCATGTCCGACTCTCGCAACCCTAGGGACTGTAGACCACCAGGCTACTCTGTCCATGGGATTTTCCAGGCAGGAGTACTGGAATAGGGTGCCATTTCGCTGCCCTCTGCTGTTTCTCAAATAGGCCAGACATGTCTCCGTCATGGACACGTGCTGTGCCCTCTGTCAGGAATACTCTTCCTCTGAATGCCACCATAGTTGCAGCCTCACTGCCATCATATCTTTGCTCAAATGTCATTTCATACAAGGCCCTTAGCCTCCCATTTCAAATGGCCACCTCCCCGCCAACACTGCCTTTCCTCTCTCCCTGCCTGATTTTTACCATGAAACTTTTCTATGTGTCTTAATTACTTTGATTTCCCCTGACACGGGCACCAGAATAGAAGCGCAATGAGGGCCAGGAGTTTTCCTTTTGTTCACTTCAGTATTCCCTGCCACTGGAAGAGTGCCTAGCACATCAGTATCCACTTATAGCAGCCCATGTAAGTAGCTAATCTGTGAATGAGTGGCATCATTACCAAGCCTTAGTTGAGGCCCTACCTGTACCTCACTCAAGGTGTATATCAGAGTCTCTGCAGGTACAAAGGGAGCATGTCTAGTTTGCCAACAAAGGAATGCTGCAGTTCATTGCTTTGATTTGTTTCCACATTTGTAAAACAACATGAATTTATAACGTTTTGGAAATAGAACTAAATGGCTTCACTGTGTCATTTTGATCCTTGTCTGCCTTTTACAGATTGTCTGTTTCTTCCATCATTAATGGACCAGTCCTCATCACTTTTTGCTCTTACCAGCATCACCTTCTCAAACTACATCCTGGTCTGTTGTTTATAATGTATGGTAGGGTCAGAGCATGTTAGAATTTGCCCTCAAATACTACTAATTAGTTTCAGAGAAAAATCTGAGTGACTTGCTCTTTGAGACTGAAGCAGTGGTACATTTCTGCTGGGTCACTGTGATACCAGCACTTTGCACACTTACTATATGCTGTTAGATACTTAATGCACATCGGCCACTCAGTGCTTTATTTATATCATGTTTCCAACCCATTTTACCTATTTGCAATTGCCTGATATTTAGCTCATAAGGGAGGGGAGTTTTTCTGGGCCAGCTGTTTTTTGTTTCCTTTTTTTTTTTTTAATCTTGGGTGCAGTCGTAAGCTTTTTCTATTTCTCAGAAGTTTTGTAAGACTTTTTCTAAATTAGTTCCTTAAATAACAGTGTGTCTGTTGGTTCATGGTGTTATACTTACTAGTCACTATGTAAATATCAAGTCTATTAATTAAAATTCCACATTATTTGATAAAAGGAAATTAAGATAAAGTAAATATGCACTTTCTATAATGTATAACTAAAGAGCTTCTTGATGAGTGTGAAAGAGGAGAGTGAAAGAGCTAGCTTAAGACTTAACATTCAAAAAACTAAGGTCATGGCATCTGGTCCCATCACTTCATGGCAAATGGATGGGGAAAAAGTGAAAACAGTGACAGATTTTATTTTCTTGGGCTCCAAAATCACTCCAGATGGTGACTGCAGCCAAGAAATTAAAAGATACTTGCTCCTTGGAAAGAAAGCTATGACAAACCTAGAAAGCATGTTAAAAAGCAGAGACATCACATTGCCAACAAAGGTCTATATAGTCAAAGCCATGGTTTTTCCAGCAGTCATGTATGGATATGAGAGTTGGACCGTAAAGAAGACTGAATGGCAAGGAATTGATGTTTTCAAACTGTGGTGTTGGAGAAGACTCTTGAGAGTCCTTTGGACAGCAAGAAGATGAAAGCAATCAATCCTAAAGAAAATCAACCCTGAATATTTATTGGAAGGACTGACACTGATGCTGAAGCTCCAATACTTTGGCCACCTGATCCGAAGAGCTAACTCATTGGAAAAGACTCTGATGCTGGGAAAGATTGAGGCCAGGAGGAGGAGGTGATGACAGAGGATGAGATGGTTGGATGGCATCACTGACTCAATGGAAGTGAGTTTGAGCAAACTCTGGGACATAGAGAAGGACAGGGAAACTGGGCATGCTGCCGTCAATGGGGTCACAAAGAGTTGTATACCACTTAGTGACTGAACAGCAACAACTTTGTATAATACTTCCAAATCTCAGAAGCAGCCTCACCCAAAGAAGACCATTTTCTCACGTCTCTCTTTGTGTTGAACGTGAATCATTCATGGCCAAGTTCACACTTACCACTAGTGCTACTTCCTCATAATTTCTGGCCTTACCTGCAGCTTCAGTGACAACCAGATATGGCCTAAGTATAAGGAAGATTTTAATAGGTCAGAATACCATCTCCTTAGAGATCAGGCTTACGTCTGTCTGCTGCCCTGTGGTGGCCTTGAGTTATCCTCTCTGATTTCTGGGATTCCAGATTCATTTTCTTATGCTCATCACTGGAAATCTGTCCTTTCCTTCAAAAGGAACCTTGCTTCTTTAGGGGCTGCGGAACTGTTGTGCCTTTATGCTTTGCTCTCTGGCTTACACCCTTGATCCATCTAACAGGAAATGCTAAGTCACATAATTGCACATTAATAATTAATAATGATAAATGCCTTTTTATTCTACTTGACAGAGACTCTTCTAAGATCTTCCTACATGTTAGTATATTTAATCTTCACAGTACCCCCATGAAAGTTATCTTTAATGTTTAGGATAGCTAGTAGCTCCCATCAGCTAGTGATGAAATTAATGCAGAATATAAATAGATATGCATATGCGGGTGTGTGTCTGTGGGCAGGGGGAAGGTTTATTTGAACCACCGCGGGGGGGGGGGGGGGGAGTTTTCATTTTAACTAGGAAAATAACCATTCAGAGAAGTTTATAAAATAACTATAAATCAAAATAATAATCTGCTATTTCTTAATTATTACAAGCTTTGACTATGCTTTTGAAATTTATCTTTTATTCTTGCCTGTCTCAGGTCACTTTCCCTCTCTCCTAATGCCATTTCCTTCATCTTATTTCTGACTCTTCTCTGTGTTACAGATGTGGTTCCTTTCATCGCTCCTCCTGGCGCTGGCACTCCGTGTGCTAAATTTCTCTACCTTCCTCTCAGTTTCAAAGCACCTTTACCATTTCTCCTGCCAAATAGACCCACAAGCCTTGCATCTTTCTGCTCTTTGTCTTTTGAATAGCTCTGAGGAGTACCCTGCCTGTGTTTAATTTACACCTTAGTGATTCTCAATGTGCTGGCCATGGATCAAAGGCAGGATAACAGTTGGGATGCTTGTTAAGATTCAGATTCCTGGATCCCAACCTCAAGAAATAATGACTTGGTGGGTCTCACCTTGTAATCTTGCAAAAGTCTAGTGATAGTAATACATAATAAAATTTGAAAATCACTGTTCTAGATTTTTTTAATTGTTTTACCATTTGATTCTTTAAGAGGCCTTGTTTTTTTGGACATTTTAAATCATGAAACAAAATAAGACTTAAACAGCTGTCTTCAGAGGGAGTATGGCACAATGCTGGAGTTCTCTCCATAGTGGACCTTTTACATACTCACTGTCATCTAGGCCTAACAGTCCTATTTCTGAAAGCTTTTGTGAGCCTTCCTAGTAAGCATCTAATAAGTAGTTCTCTGTGCAGTATTTGATAGTTGCCTTGGGGCCTGATGCACCAAGGTTCCATTGGTCCCATAGGCACAGAAGAGGTAAATTTTGGATTACAAATAAGTGCTGAGTGTGTGTCTGTATTGCACCCATGCACAGAAATATACATGTATAGATATTTCTTATATTGATATATGCACTGGTAAAGTCTTAGAGACTTACTTGTATATACATTGGTATATGGTAAGTATAATATATAGACTAATTCAACCCCGACTTCTAGCCTTTTATATTTTTAATGTGCCTAGTATCCTATCAACCACCATGATAGAACTCTGTTGCTATGATAGGTAGAGAAGCTTAGATAGTTGAGACAGTAGAAGATGAAGATGGATGACGTCTAGAGTTTATGTGGCTGTATTGTACTTACCTCAATGAAGGTCTACATTAAAAAACTTCCACCAAAGCCTTCCAGCTTCATTCATGTGCAAGTTCTTTGACATGTTTCCTCTGAGCCAAAACTCAGCAAAAAGAATCATTCTTAATTTTCTCATTCGCATAAGTATCCTTAATCATTCTCAAGGGTGTCTATGCCAGAAGACTGACTATAGCATGAGTGTTAAAAAGCAGTTTGGACAGAAGAGAGACAAACACTATTTTCTTTTTTCTATTAACTTTTTATGTATTTGTTTAGCTGTGTCAGGCCTTAATTGTGGCATGCAGGGTCTTTCCTTGGGGTGCATGGACTCTTGAGTTGTAGCAGGCAGGCTCAGTAGCTGTGACCTAGGCTCTGGAACATGTGGGTTGCAGTACTGGCAGCACATGGGCTCTCTAGCTATGGCACGCAGGCTCCAGAGCACACAGGCTCAGAAGCTGCAGTGCAGGCTTAGTTGTTCCACAACATGTGGAATCTTAGTTCCCCAACCAGGGACCAAACCCGCATCCTCGACCCTGTAAGGCAGATTCCCAGCCACCGAATCACCAGGGAAGTCCTTATTTTCTTTTTTTCTGAACTCTTGCTGCTTAGCAATTTATAACACCTAGGCACTCAGTAACTATTAAGTGGATGGTTTAAAAAAACACAAAACACTTCATTTGTGATTAATTTTATCATTTTTAAATTTGATTCCCTCACTAACTGGATGTTACCCACCATGCTGTATAGCTTTTGGAGCCTACCCTAGACATAATGGTGTTCTGTGTTGGATATGTTGTGGCCACTGTTTATAGTGGCTAAATTCTTAATTCAAGAGGATCACTCTCAATTCCTGTCTCCTGGAAACTGCTTAAGGGCAGGGCCAGGATGTTAGCTGCCATCTACTAAAGAGGTGCTATGTGTTTGTCATGGTGCTAAGTTTTTCACACACATTCTTCACGTTTAACCCTGGTGGATACTTTGTGGAATGGAATTTACTTTCTCCATTTGAAACAGGAGGAACAGACTCAAAAAGACTAAATAACTCCCCCAAGCTCACAAGGCACAGAAAGTGGTGGAATGTAGGTTGTCTGACTCCATCTGTAGTACCAGGCTGCCTCTCAGCTTATTCCCTATGTCCCATTCATGCTTGATTCCCCAGAATGTCTCATTTCCCTGCACATAATAAATTATTTTCCTGTGATTATATGTATCTCAAACTGGCACCAACATATTCTGTATTCTGGCAGTCCACATAATTTTAGGCATCATTTGGACTACTAAAGTGGGAGACCTGGGTTTGATCCCTGGGTTGGGGAGAGCCCCTGGAGAAGGGAAAGACTACCCACTCTAGTATTCTGGCCTGGAGAATTCCATGGACTTGTATAATCCATGGGGTCACAAAGAGCCGGACACAACTGAACGACTTTCACTTTCACTTTTCTGTTCACTATAGCATGGTAGGTAAGATCATGAACTTTGTTCACCAAATGTCTGGATTTGAATCCTGGAGTCACCACATGTAAGACCTTGGACTCATGACTTAACTTCTGTGTGCCTCAATTTTCTTATCTGTAAAATGGACTCATGACTTAACTTCTCTGTGCCTCAATTTTCTTATTTGTTTTAAGGGTTAAATAAACTGATATGTATAAAATGATTAAAAGAGATCTGGCTTAGAGTAACCCAGGTTAAGTGCCTTCTAGGATTATTGTGTTCTACAGAAGGAAAAAGCTGGTGTTCAGCGACTTTTCTGTTCAGTAATATTTTATGATGCAACAAATAATTGTTGCATCACAGTGGGTCAAGTGTATATTAGTTAGACAAGCATGGTGCTTGCTTCCATGAAGCTGATAGCCTATCAGGAATGATAGGCAATAAGGTAAATGCTATGGGAAGTCTTGTGTTGAGTTGGGGCAGGTGGGCAGGAAGTCCAGATGGTGAAAAACCTGGAAGCCTGATCTCTCCAGCAAGATTTTAGATCAAGGCAGGGATGATCATGATGGCCTCTGATGCACTCAATATTGGCAGTAAAGTCAATGAGGGATTCAAAGGCCAGGCAGTGGGGCCAAGAAAATGATTAGGATATGGTTATACTAGGCTGAGGGCTTCCCAGGTGGCTCAGCGGTATAGAATTCACCTGCCAATGCAGGATTCAGTCCATGGGTTGGGAAGATCCCCTAGAGGAGGAAATGGCAACCCACTCCAGTATTCTTGCCTGGAGAATCCCATGGACAGAGGAGTCTAGCAGGCTACAGTCCATGGGGTCTCAGAGTCAGACATAACTGAGCACGCATAGGCAGCAGTGTAATAGTCCAAAGGGCAGATTATCATGTCCCCATGTAGAAGGGGAGGAAGAGAGCTCATAAGGGGGTCCTTCAAAGGAAGAAGCAAAAGGATTAACTGACTTAGGAACAAAAGATAAGGGACTGCTGCAGGACCTCCAGCTGGTTAGTTCCAGAGATGGATCCAGAATGCACATCTCCTCACTCGGGGTTTCCCACGGTAAGGATGCATTTGTGGAAAAAGTGAAGTGTCAGTTGCTGTGCTTCTGCGGGTAAGTCACTTCGGTCGTGTCCGACTCTGTGCGACCCCATAGACGGCAGCCGACCAGGCTCCTCCGACCCTGGGATTCTCCAGGCAAGAACACTGGAGTGGGTTGCCATTTCCTTCTCCAAAGCATGAAAGTGAAAAGTGAAAGTGAAGTCGCTCAGTCGTGTCTGACTCTTAGGGACACCATGGACTGCAGCTGACCAGGCTCCCCCATCCCTGGGATTTTCCAGGCAAGAGTACTGGAGTGGGGTGCCATTGCCTTCTCTGGTTAGTTGCTCAGTCATGTCCAAATCTTTGTGACCAAATGGACCATAGCCCACCAGGTTCTTCTGTCCATGGAATTCTCCAGCCAAGAATACTGGAGTAGGGTGCCATTGCATTCTCCAGGGAATCTTCCTGACCCAGGGATCAAACCTGAATCTCCCACATTGCATGCCGATTCTTTACCATTTGAGCTACCAGGGAAGCCCGCATTTGTGGAAGGGCTTTCCTATACTGTATGGTTCTCAAAGTGTTGTTCCAGCACCATCCAGGAACTCATTAGAAATGCAAAGTCTTGGGTCCCACCCCCATGCATCAGAACTAGTAGGGGCCAGGCAATCTGTGCCTTAACCAGCTGCCCAGGTGATCCTGATGTCCTAAAAGTTTGAGAACCACTACCCTTATTCGTCTGGGTCGTGAAGATCTTTTTTGTACAATTCCTCTGTGTATTCTTGCCACTTCTTTTTAATATCTTCTGCTTCTGTTAGATCCATACCATTTCTGTCCTTTATTGAGCCCATCTTTGCGTGAAATGTTCGCTTGGTATCTTTCATTTTGTTGAAGAGATCTCTAGTCTTTCCCATTCTGTTGTTTTCCTCTATTTCTTTGCATCAATCGCTGAGGAAGGCTTTCTTATCTCTCCTTGGTATTCTTTGGAACTCTGCATTCGAATGGGTATATCTTTCCTTTTCTCCTTTGCTTTTCACTTCCCATCTTTTCACAGCTATTTGTAAGCCCTCCTAAGACAGCCATTTTGCTTTTTTGCATTTCTTTTTCTTGGAGATGGGCTTGATTCCTGTCTCCCGTACAATGTCACGAGCCTCCATCCATAGTTCATCAAGCACTCTATCAGATCTAGTCCCTTAAATCTATTTCTCACTTCCACTGTATAGTCATAGGGACGACAGAGGGTGAGATGGTTGGATGGCATCACCGACTCAGTGGACATGGGTTTGGGTGGACTCCAGGAGTTGGTGATGGACAAGGAGGCCTGGCGTGCTGCGGTTCATGGGGTCGGAAAGAGTCGGACATGACTGAGCAACTGAACTGAACTGCCCTTATTCATTTATTCCTACAGCAACTATTTATCAAGGATTATACCCTCAGAGGCTACATCAGTGAATCAGAGTCCAGGTGCCCTTAAGGAGTTAAAATTTCAAATAATCAAACAATTACAGGGGTTTCCCTGGTGACTCAGCCATAAAGAATCCGCCTGCAATGCAGGAGATGATCCCTGGGTTGGGAAGATCCCCTGGAGAAGGAAATGGCAACTGACTTTAGTATTCTTGCCTGGAGAATCCCTTGGACAGAGGAGCCTGGTGGGCCACAGTCCATAGGGTTGCAGAGAGTCCGGCAAGACTTAGTGACCAAACAACAAGGACACCCCCAAATTTTCAAATAATCAAACAATTACAGGAGCAAAATTGTGCATGGGCACGTTTAACAGGGGGACTTAAACTTGCCAGATTAAATAGGAAGATTTTCCTGACGATGAATTTTTGCAGTGAGAGCAAGAGTTTTTTGGATTAAAGCCTGCAGTTATGGACAAAGTGAAAGAAGGCCTGAGTAGCTGCAGCATAGTTATGAAGGGCAGGGGCAAGCTTGCTGAGGATGAAGAATAAGCAGAGACCTGAACATGCAGGCATGTTGGCCTTGAGACGAAGCCCTGTGAAATGGAAAACCCTGGGAGAGGAGGAGCTTGATGAGATTTGCACTTTTAAAAGACCACTCCGACTCTCTTTGTGTAGCTTATACTTAATATCATTGTAATCTTCACAGGTATAAATTCAGCCATCCTGAGCAGTTCCCCTGAAACCCATAGGAGTCTCCAATTTGTCCAGCCCTCTGCCTTCTGGTGGGAAGCCCAGCCCTGATGCTTCCCTTCAAATCTGTGTACTTTCTGACCCTAAAATTCTCCCAACTAGTTCAAAAGCAGCCATTAAGTTCGAGTTTTCAACTGGCCTCCAGCCATGAAACCACCAAGAGTTTCAATTTAATTTTCCTTTCATGTCCATTCACACCTTGACTCCTTTTGAGAAAAACCAACTATTAATACTGATAATAAACTCATTTTATGCTTTGGAAGGAAAGAAAATGCTCAACTGAATTCACCATTAAATACATTCCTCTCATGATGGAGCCTACATTTAAGTCAGGCTCCTATTAGTTGAGAAAAGAGTGTCCACTGAGGTATGAAATGTTTATTGTAGCTGGTTCCTGCAAGCGCTGCCAAGAGAAAGATAGTATTTTCAATGACCAAAAGCCGCAATGCACAGGACATGAATTATGTATGCCTGTCTCTTTAAAACAAATCAGCATAAATTATCCCATAGGGCAGACTGCAGGAATTGAGGGCCCCTGAGAGATATATGTTGTCTTGGTCTTGGTGTCAGAAACCTTGGGATGAGAAAGTAGTGACTGAATGAGATTCCAAATCACAACCTTATGATATTTAAGGCGGGGAGGTGGTTAGCAACGAGCAGCGCCCTGCATTCCTGAGCATCATCTGTCAAGGAACAAGTAATCAACATGTCATTATTATTCTCATCAGCCCAAAGCATGAGAGTAAATTGAGTGAAAAAAATCTTCACATTATGTGAAATGATTACTGCCTTGGAGCTATCATAAACAATGATCTTGCCCTAGTGCTAGGCAGCAAAACAAATGAGGGCTGCCCCTGCTGGTGCAGTACCATATTCATTATTAGATTTTATACCACCAACCCCAGCCGTCTTGCAAGGGCCTGATTTAATGATTAGGGCTGGGAGAGTATTGCTCAATCCCCCTGTTAGGTGCAACCTTTGGCTCCACATTGGGGACACTGGCTGCCTTGCACAAGCCTTCTCTCTTCCACTCAAATTTATATTCACCACTTGGCTCCCCAGAACAATGAGGAAGTCCATAAAGGGCTATGACTGTGGAACATGGGTACACACTTGTTGCTTTCAAATGTTAGCTGGTCAGCCAGGCTCTGGGCAGGCAAGAAGCAGCGGGAGACGCAATAAAAATGAAGGCATTGTCAGAGGAGGCTCTGACCTTCCCAGGGAGTAAGGCTAGAAATTAGGGAAGTGTGTGCACAGACTCTGTGCTGGTGGTCTAGTTCTATCAAATCCTCATCAGGGTGGAGAGATTCTGAGCGTAGGTCTGAATGTACCCAGCAAACCAGGCTGGGAAGAGCCACCAGACACTTTCGTAGGATGGCTATAATTGGCAAGTTCTTGCTGTCAGCCCACAGGGCTCCTCTGTACAAGTTAAAGGCCATCCTTTCTTGCCTCCTAGGATGGATGTCCTTGTGTAGAGTGCACAGTTCACAACTGTAGACAGTAGTGCTTAAAACACTTCAATGTTTAAAATCATGTAGTTTTTGCTCATAAGGTATTACTGGTGTCGGTATACCCGGCAATCTTGATTCCAGCTTGAGCTTCATGCTACCTGGCATTTTGCATGATGTATTCTGCATATAAATTAAATAACCGGGGTGACGATATACAGCCTTGATATACTCTTTTCCCAATTTGGAACCAATCCATTGTTCCATGTCCGGTTCTTTTGTTGCTTCTTGACCTGCATATAGGTTTCTCAAGTGGCAGGTAAGGTGGTCTGGTATTCTCATCTCTTGAAGAATTTTCCAGTTTGTTGTGATCCACACAGTCAAAGGCTTTAGGGTAGTCAACAAAGCAGACGTAGATGTTTTTCTGGAATCCTTTCACTTTTTCTATGATCCAACAGATGCTGGTAATTTGATCTCTGGTTCCTCTACTTTTTCTGAAACCAGCTTATACATCTGGAAGTTCTTGGCTCACAAACTGTTTAAGCCTAACTTGAAGGATTTTGAGCATTACCTTGCTAGCATGTGAAATGAGTGCTGTTGTACAGTAGTTTGAACATTCATTGGCATTGCCCTTCTTTGGGATCAGAAAGAAAATTGACTTTTTCCAGTCTTGGGACCACTTCTGAGTTTTCCAAATTTACTGCCGTATTGAGTACAGCACTTTAACAGCGTCATCACTTAGGATTTAAAATTGCTCAGCTGGAATTAGTAGACTGGACACAGCCAAATAAATAATCAATGCACTTAAAGATTTGATTGCACTTAAAGATTCGAAGTCCATAATAATGTAAGTTTTTACAAAATGTTTATTATTTTTGTATTGTTAGAGAAAAATAATTTATGGAAGAAAACTTGGAAAGTATAGACAAGCAAAAAATAGATAAATAAGAAACCTGTCATAACTCTACCACATTAATATAAACCCTGTTATTTTTTTTTTTTACTTTCTAAGCACTGTTGCTGGGATTTCTTTGGCATTCAGATTAAATATGTCTGATTATGTTATTTGTCACTCATAATATTCTTTGTCATTGCCTTCCGTTTGTTTGATAGGTGAGTTTTGTATTTCACCAAAAAGAGTAGAAAGGACCAAATCAAGGTTCTGTTTTTCCTCTGTTCCTTCCCATAGTTCTTTTTTTAAATTAATTTGTTTTCAATTGGAGGCTAATTACTCTACAATATTGTAGTGGTTTTTGCCATACATTCACATGCATCAGCCACGGGTGTACATGTGTTCCCCATCCTGAACCCCCCTCCCACCTCCCTCCCCACCCCATCCCGCAGGGTCATCCCAGTGCACCAGCCCTGAGCACCCTGTCTCATGCATGGAACCTGGACTGGCGATCTATTTCACATATGGTAATATACATGTTTCAAGGCTATTCTCTCACATCATTCCACCCTCGCCTCCCATAGTCCTTTGCCCAGTGCTCCCTAGCCATACTGAGCTTTGGTTTGCTCATCCATCACTAGATAATGGAGAAAGTAATTTCCCTGGGTTTCATAAGATGGAGGCTGATATTTTTCAATAGAAGAGCTTCTGCCTCTGATTGGAAATGTCATGTGTATCAGATACACATCATGTTCTTTCTGTTCCCAGATAACATGTCTAAGAATTAAACCTTTCTTTCAGAGCATCAAAGTAGCCTAGGGGATGAGAGTGTTTGCATCTCACATTGGGCCTCAGATAATCTGGTGTAAATATTGCTCAACAGTGGGAACTTCATCAGAAATCTTGAAGGTAATGGCAGGCTTTTTCTCACTTTGCTGCCTAAGCCTCTACCATTGGGTTCTACTGGCAGGTTTTAATATACTTTTAGATCCACTTGTAACCTAAAGCAGTAACCCTAAGATTATTATTCATAGATGTTAGCAGGAATGCTAAGAAAACAGGAAATTGGAATGAAGAAATGAAGGTCATTGCTCACAAAATTAAGTTCAAATGTTACTTCCCTGAGGAAGCCTTCTCTGAACTTCAGAAAAAAAAATTTTCCCCTGAAATATCCCTGATGTCTTTTGGCAGAGGTAGTGGAGGGGTTCTTTTCTTTTCCCTTGAAAATGGCTAACACAATTTCTACTTAAATACTTGTGCGATTATTTGGCTTCTTCTATTGTGATTATTGGACTTCTTCAGAGTCCAGTTCACTCACCATTGAATCCCAAACACTCAGTTTGTGCTGTGTAGTTGGATCCAATATATATTTGTTAACAGAGGTATGAATGAATGAAAACTAAGGGATCAAGATTTCTTCACATCTCAGCTCTCATCCTAGCATAGTTTGGGAAGTTGGGCTCATCATTTGAATGACAGCTCCTCTTGAAAATAGAAAAGGTACTAAGACAGCTCCAGTTTTGTGATTATTGCTGTGAAGTTGCATATTATTTGTGAAAATGCCTAATCTGACTTACTCTGTTGATTAAAAGCAAAGCTACTCTACTCCTTCCTCTCATGATCATGATCTCTGGTGGCAAAAATTCTGTTTAGTATAAAATTTTCAATACATTATTGCCTCACTTGTCCTACACACTTTTTTTTTCCTACACACTTTTATAATTAAACCTTTCAATAATTCTCCATTAAAAATTGTGGACTCCAAGTGTACACATAGTGCTATGAATATTACCACACACAACAAATACAACCACCGTCACAGACAAACATATGTCATGGGGATTTTTCAAAGTCAGACTTTCTCAACACATACAATTACCATGTGATCTAACAATCCAATGTCTAGGCATTTATTATGGGCTTCCCTGGTGGCATAGATGGTAAAGAATCTGCCTGCAATGCAGTAGACCCAGGTTCGATCCAGAGAAATGAACATTTCTGTTCACATAAAAACTAGTACTCAAAAATTTGTAGCAGCGTCATTCATAATCATCAGAAACTTTAAAAAGTAAAATATTACCATAAAGTAAATGTTACCTTTGTTGTATTCTACTTCTTTTCTATCCCAGCAGAAAACTAGAATATTCACTAGAATGTTAGTTAGAAGTGACTTTATCAATTCTCATTCTCCCAGCTCTTGCTAATAGTAGGATGGTTAGGAGTGCCATTAAATTGATGTAATTCAAGGCACTTGAGTGCAGTTAGATAATATTCTGATATTCTTCTGTGCTCCACTCTGGGTGCCTGAACATGTATGAAGGGCACTAATGGATCAGTGGCAGAAATTCTCAAAGCACTAAGTGGCACTTGTATCAAGAGACTATTATGCAATTATAATTAAAAACCATTCGTCACTGGAATTTTTGTCACTTTTTTCCTCTTTCATGAGTGTTCTTTATTTTCTTCTAGCTCAATAGACTAATTCTAAAGAATAATTTAATTTTTCCAATGCTCAGGGATACCAACTGTGTTCATGTGCTTTTACAAATGATTTAATAAAGACTTTAGATTAATTTGCTATAATTTCTGGGTGGCAACCACATCCTACATGGAGGTGGTGAGGAAGTCACATGTTCTAGAAATGATGACTAACATGTGAGCTTGCAAGAGATCAAGGCGTGAAATCTTCACTGCAGAAATAGCAGGGCAGAATCCCAGAGTGTGTACCTCTTCACCTTAGCAGTATAACTAGTTTCAGTTCTTCCAGGGAATTGAAGAAAGAATTGAAAAGAAAAGAAGGGCAGTGAATATCCCATTCTTTAGCTAGAAATATTCTTGAATGTGTGTACTGGGTTGCTTTAGTTGTGTCTGAGCTAAGTTACTTGAATCGTGTCTGACTCTTTGAGACCCTGTGGGCTGTAGCCCACCGGGCTCCTCTGTTCGTGGGATACTTTAGGCAAGAATACTGGAGTGGGTTGTCATGCCCTCCTTCTGGGGATCTTCCCAACCCAGGGATCGAACCTACATCTCTTTTGTCTACTGCATGGGCAGGTAAGTTCTTAACTACTTAAGGATGTGCAGGCCAACTCAGGAATAAACTGCATGAGGAGGTTCTAGAAACTTCACCCGCATTTGAACCGGGAAACTGGGATTTTCTCTGCTTTCTACATTGCACTTCCATGTCAGATTTTACTCAAAAAGTTTGGCTGAGTTGCTGACTCAGTACTGTTACAGCTCAGTCAAACTACCTCCCCACAAGTCATGTATGCTTAACTTTTTAAAACATTAGAACAACTTGGTCAATTGTTGAATATACATACACTTCAGTGTACAACTCAGTGTTTTTAGAATATTCATAGAGCAGTACAGTCATCACCACAATCAATTTTAACACATTTATCACCCCCACGGGACTTCCCAGGTGGTGCTAGTGGTTAAGAACCTGCCTGCCAATGCCAGACATGTAGGAGACATGGGTTTGAGACCTAGGGCAGGAAGATCCCCTGGAGAAGGAAATGACAACCCACTCCAGTATTCATGCTTAGAGAATCCCATGGACAGAAGGGCCTGGCGGTCTCTGTTCCATAGGGTCACAAAGAGCTTGACACGACTGAAGCAACTTAGCATTTCATCCCCCAAGGAAACCCTGTATATGTTGGCTCTCATCCTCCTATTTACTTCCCTCATGCCTCAGTCCCCTTTCAGCCAAAATTCACTTTCTACCACTGGTAGACATTTTATATACATGGAATCATGGAATACATGATCTTTTGTGATTAATTTGTCACATTTACAAGGTTTAACCATGTTGTAACATAGATCAAAATTTCATCTATTTTTATCACCAAAAATAATTTTTATATAGATATATGTTTTCATTCATCAGTTGATACGTATTTGGGTTTCTGCTTTTCTACTTTTCAGTATAGTTCAGTCACTCAGTCATGTCTGACTCTTTCCAACCCAATGAACCACAGCACACCAGTCCTCCCTATCCATCACCAACTCCCGGAGTCTACCCAAACCCATGTGCATCGAGTTGGTGATACCATCCAACCATCTCATCCTCTATCATCCCCTTCTCCTCCTGCGCTCAATCCTTCCCAGATTCACTGTCTTTTCAAATGAGTCAGCTCTTCGCATCAGATAGCCAAAATATTAGAGTTTTAGCTCCAACATCAGTCTCTCAAAAGAACACCCAGAACTGATCTCCTTTAGGATGGACTAGTTGGATCTCCTTGCAGTCCAAGGGACTCTCAAGAATCTTCTCCAGCACCACAGTTCAAAACATCAATTCTTCAGCACTCAGCTTTCTTTATAGTCCAATTCTCACATCCATACATGACCACTGGAAAAACCATAGCCTTGACTAGATGGACCTTTGTTGGCAAAGTAATGTCTCTGCTTTTTAATATGCTGTCTAGGTTGGTCATAACTTTCCTTCCAAGGAGTAAGCATCTTTTAATTTCATGGCTGCAATAACCATCTGCAACAATCTTGGAGCCCAGAAAAATAAAGTCAGCCACTGTTTCCACTGTTACCCCATTTATTTGCCATGAAGTGATGGGACATGGAACAACAGACAGGTTCCAAATAGGAAAGGTTCCAAATAGTGAAAAGGTTTGCTTAAAGCTCAACATTCAGAAAACTAAGATTATGGCATCTGATCCCATCACTTCATCTGAAATAGATGGGGAAACAGTAGAAACAGTGTCAGACTTTATTTTTTTAGGCTCCAGAATCACTGCAAATGGTGTTTGCAGCCAGGAAATTAAAAGTCACTTACTCCTTGGAAGGAAAGTTATGACTAACCTAGATAGCATATTCAAAAGCAGAGACATTACTTTGCCAACTAAGGTCCATCTAGTCAAGGCTATGGTTTTTCCAGGGGTCATGTATGGATGTGAGAGTGGGACTGTGAAGAAAGCTGAGCACTGAAGAATTGATGCTTTTGAACTGTGGTGTTGGAGAAGACTCTTGAGAGTCCCTTGGACTGCAAGGAGATCCAACCAGTCCATCCTAAAAGAGACCAGTCCTGGGTGTTCATTGGAAGGACTGATGCTGAGGCTGAAATGCCAATACTTTGGCTACCTCATGCGAGGAGTTGACTCATTGGAGAAGACCCTGATGCTGGGAGGGTTTGGGGGCAGGTAGAGAAGAGGATGACAGAATATGAGATGGCTGGATGGCATCACCAACTCGATGCACATGAGTTTGGGTGAACTCCGGGAGTTGGTGATGGACAGGGAGGCCTGGCATGCTGCGGATTCATGAGGTCGCACAGAGTCGGACACGACTGAGCGACTGAATTGAATTGATGGGACTGGATGCCATGATCTTAGTTTTCTGAATGTTGAGCTTTAAGCCAACTTTTTCACTCTCCTCTTTCACTTTCATCAAGAGGCTCTTTAGTTCCTCTTCACTTTCTGCCATAAGGGTGGTGTCATCTGCATATCTGAGGTTATTGATATTTCTTCTGGAAATCTTGACTCCAGCTTGTGCCTCCTCCAGTCCAGTGTTGCTCATGATGTACTCTGCATAGAAGTTAAATAAGCAGGGTGACAATATACAGCCTTGATGTACTCCTTTTCCTATTTGGAACCCGTCTGTTGTTCCATGTCCAGTTCTAACTGTTGCTTCCTGACCTGCATACAGGTTTCTCAAGAGGCAAGTCAGGTGGTCTGGTATTCCCTTCTCTTTCAGAATTTTCCACAGTTTCTTGTGATCCACACAGTCAAAGGCTTTGGCATAGTCAATAAAGCAGAAATAGATGTTTTTCTGGAACTCTCTTGCTTTTACCATGATCCAGCAGATGTTGGCAATTTGATCTCTGGTTCCTTTGCCTTTTCTAAAACCAACTTGAACATCTGGAAGTTCATGGTTCACATGTTGCTGAAGCCTGGCTTAGAGAATTTAAAGCATTACTTTACTAGCATGTGAGATGAGTGCAATTGTGCAGTAGTTTGAGCACTCTTTGGCATTGCCTTTCTTTGGGATTGGAATGAAAACTGACCTTTTCCAGTCCTGTGGCCACTGCTGAGTTTTCCAAATATGCTGGCATATTGAGTGCAGCACTTTCACAGCATCATCTTCCAGGATTTGAAACAGCTCAACTGGAATTCCATCACCTCCTCTAGCTTTATTCATAGTGATGATTTCTAAGGCCCGCTTGACTTCACATTCCAGGATGTCTGGCTCTAGATTACTGATCACATCATCATGACTATCTGGGGTTGTGAAGATCTTTTTTGTACAGTTCTTCTGTGTATTCTAGCCACCTCTTCTTCACACCTTCTGCTTCTGTTAGGTCCAGACCATTTCTGTCCTTTATCGAGCCCATCTTTGCATGAAATGTTCCCTTGGTATCTCTAATTTTCTTGAAGAGATCTCTAGTCTTTCCCATTCTGTTGTTTTCCTCTATTTCTTTGCATTGATCACTGAGGAAGGCTTTCTTATCTCTCATGGCTATTCTTTGGAACTTTGCATTCAAATGGGTATATCTTTCCTTTTCTCCTTTGCTTTTCACTTTTCTTCTTTTTACAACTATTTGTAAGGCCTCTTCTGACAGCCATTTTGCTTATATGCATTTCTTTTTCTTGGGGATGTTCTTGATTCCTGTTTCTACTTTTGATCACCATGAATACTGGTACTATGAGTATTTACATACAAGTTTTTGTGTGGAAGATATTTTCTCTTGAGTATAGCCCTAGAAATGGAATTCCTGAATCATAAGGTATGTCTATATAACACCAACCCTTTGAAGAACTGCTTAACTATTTTCCAAAGAATCTGCACTATTGTATATCCCCACCAACTATGTATGAGGGCTTCCATGTCTACACATCATGGCCCATTTTTATTGTTTGTCTTTTTTTTTCATATTTATTTATTTGTTTATTTTTTTTAAATTTTAAAATCTTTAATTCTTACATGCGTTCCCAAACATGAACCCCCCTCCCACCTCCCTCCCCATAACATCTCTCTGGGTCATCCCCATGCACCAGCCCCAAGCATGCTGTATCCTGCGTCAGACATAGACTGGCGATTCAATTCTTACATGATAGTATACATGTTAGAATGCCATTCTCCCTAATCATCTCACCCTCTCCCTCTCCCTCTGAGTCCAAAAGTCCGTTATACACATCTGTGTCTTTTTTCCTGTCTTGCATACAGGGTCATCATTGCCATCTTTCTAAATTCCATATATATGTGTTAGTATACTGTATTGGTGTTTTTCTTTCTGGCTTACTTCACTCTGTATAATCGGCTCCAGTTTCATCCATCTCATCAGAACTGATGCAAATGAATTCTTTTTAACGGCTGAGTAATACTCCATTGTGTATATGTACCACAGCTTTCTTATCCATTCATCTGCTGATGGACATCTAGGTTGTTTCCATGTCCTGGCTATTATAAAGAGTGCTGCGATGAACATTGGGGTACATGTGTCTCGTTCAATTCTGGTTTCCTCGGTGTGTATGCCCAGCAGTGGGATTGCTGGGTCATAAGGTAGTTCTATTTGCAATTTTTTAAGGAATCTCCACACTGTTCTCCATAGTGGCTGTACTAGTTTGCATTCCCACCAACAGTGTAGGAGGGTTCCCTTTTCTCCACACCCTCTCCAGCATTTATTGCTTGCAGATTTTTGGATCGCAGCCTTTCTGACTGGTGTGACATGGTACCTCATTGTGGTTTTGATTTGCATTTCTCTAATAATGAATGATGTTGAGCATCTTTTCATGTGTTTGTTAGCCATCCGTATGTCTTCTTTGGAGAAATGTCTATTTAGTTCTTTGGCCCATTTTTTGATTGGGTCGTTTATTTTTCTGGAATTGAGCTGCATAAGTTGCTTGTATATTTTTGAGATTAGTTGTTTGTCAGTTGCTTCATTTGCTATTATTTTCTCCCATTCAGAAGGCTGTCTTTTCACCTTGCTTATATTTTCCTTTGTTGTGCAGAAGCTTTTAATTTTAATTAGATCCCATTTGTTTATTTTTGCTTTTATCTCCAGAATTCTGGGAGGTGGATCATAGAGGATCCTGCTGTGATTTATGTCGGAGAGTGTTTTGCCTATGTTCTCCTCTAGGAGTTTTATAGTTTCTGGTCTTACGTTTAGATCTTTAATCCATTTTGAGTTTATTTTTGTGTGCGGTGTTAGAAAGTGATCTAGTTTCATTCTTTTACAAGTGGTTGACCAGTTTTCCCAGCACCACTTGTTAAAGAGATTGTCTTTACTCCATTGTATATTCTTGCCTCCTTTGTCAAAGATAAGGTGTCCATATGTGTGTGGATTTATCTCTGGGCTTTCTATTTTGTTCCATTGATCTATATGTCTGTCTTTGTGCCAGTACCATACTCTTTTGATGACTGTGGCTTTGTAGTAGAGCCTGAAGTCAGGCAAGTTGATTCCTCCAGTTCCATTCTTATTTCTCAAGATTGCTTTGGCTATTCGAGGTTTTTTGTATTTCCATACAAATCTTGAAATTATTTGTTCTAGTTCTGTGAAAAATGTGGCTGGTAGCTTGATAGGGATTGCATTGAATTTGTAAATTGCTTTGGGTAGTATACTCATTTTCACTATATTGATTCTTCCGATCCGTGAACATGCTGTATTTCTCCATCTGCTAGTGTCTTCTTTGATTTCTTTCATCAGTGTTTTATAGTTTTCTATATATAGGTCTTTAGTTTTTTTAGGTAGATATATTCCTAAGTATTTTATTCTTTTCATTGCAATGGTGAATGGAATTGTTTCCTTAATTTCTTTTTCTACTTTCTCATTACTCGTGTATAGGAATGCAAGGGATTTCTGTGTGTTGATTTTATATCCTGCAACTTTACTGTATTCATTGATTAGCTCTAGTAATTTTCTGGTGGAGTCTTTAGGGTTTTCTATGTAGAGGATCATGTCATCTGCAAACAGTGAGAGTTTGACTTCTTCTTTTCCAATTTGGATTCCTTTTATTTCTTTTTCTGCTCTGATTGCTGTGGCCAAAACTTCCAGAACTATGTTGAATAGTAGCGGTGAAAGTGGACACCCTTGTCTTGTTCCTGACTTTAGGGGAAATGCTTTCAATTTTTCGCCATTGAGGATAATGTTTGCTGTGGGTTTGTCATATATAGCTTTTATTATGTTGAGGTATGTTCCTTCTATTCCTGCTTTCTGGAGAGTTTTTATCATAAATGGATGTTGAACTTTGTCAAAGGCCTTCTCTGCATCTATTGAGATAATCATATGGTTTTTATTTTTCAATTTGTTAATGTGGTGAATTACATTGATTGATTTGCAGATATTGAAGAACCCTTGCATCCCTGGGATAAAGCCCACTTGGTCATGGTGTATGATCTTTTTAATGTGTTGTTGGATTCTGATTGCTAGAATTTTGTTGAGGATTTTTGCATCTATGTTCATCAGTGATATTGGCCTGTAGTTTTCTTTTCTTGTGACATCTTTGTCAGGTTTTGGTATTAGGGTGATGGTGGCCTCATAGAATGAGTTTGGAAGTTTACCTTCCTCTGCAATTTTCTGGAAGAGTTTGAGTAGGATAGGTGTTAGCTCTTGTCTAAATTTTTGGTAGAATTCAGCTGTGAAGCCGTCTGGACCTGGGCTTTTGTTTGCTGGAAGATTTCTGATTACAGTTTCAATTTCCGTGCTTGTGATGGGTCTGTTAAGATTTTCTATTTCTTCCTGGTTCAGTTTTGGAAAATTGTACTTTTCTAAGAATTTGTCCATTTCTTCCACGTTGTCCATTTTATTGGCATACAACTGCTGATAGTAGTCTCTTATGATCCTTTGTATTTCTGTGTTGTCTGTTGTGATCTCTCCATTTTCATTTCTAATTTTATTGATTTGATTTTTCTCTCTTTGCTTCTTGATGAGTCTGGCTAATGGTTTGTCAATTTTATTTATCCTTTCAAAGAACCAGCTTTTGGCTTTGTTGATTTTTGCTATGGTCTCTTTTGTTTCTTTTGCATTTATTTCTGCCCTAATTTTTAAGATTTCTTTCCTTCTACTAACTCTGGGGTTCTCCAATTCTTCCTTTTCTAGTTGCTTTAGTTGTAGAGTTAGATTATTTATTTGACTTTTTTCTTGTTTCTTGGGGTATGCCTGTATTGCTATGAACTTTCCTCTTAGCACTGCTTTTATAGTGTCCCACAGGTTTTGGGTTGTTGTGTTTTCATTTTCATTAGTTTCTATGCATATTTTGATTTCTTTTTTGATTTCTTCAGTGATTTGTTGGTTATTCAGAAGTGTGTTGTTCAACCTCCATATGTTGGAATTTTTAATAGTTTTTCTCCTGTAATTGAGATCTAATCTTAATGCATTATGGTCAGAAAAGATGCTTGGAATGATTTCGATTTTTTTGAATTTATCAAGTTTAGATTTATGGCCCAGGATGTGATCTATCCTGGAGAAGGTTCCATGAGCACTTGAAAAAAAGGTGAAATTCATTGTTTTGGGGTGAAATGTCCTATAGATATCAATTAGGTCTAACCGATCTAATGTATCATTTAAAGTTTGCATTTCTTTGTTAATTTTCTGTTTAGTTGATCTGTCCATAGGTGTGAGTGGGGTATTAAAATCTCCCACTATTATTGTGTTATTGTTAACTTCCCCTTTCATACTTGTTAGCATTTGTCTTACATATTGCGGTGCTCCTATATTGGGTGCATATATATTTATAATTGTTATATCTTCTTCTTGGATTGTTCCTTTGATCATTATGTAGTGGCCTTCTTTGTCTCTTTTCACAGCCTTTGTTTTAAAGTCTATTTTATCGGATATGAGTATTGCCACTCCTGCTTTCTTTTGGTCTCTATTTGCGTGGTATATCTTTTTCCAGCCCTTCACTTTCAGTCTGTATGTGTCC
Source organism: Capra hircus (assembly GCF_001704415.2). Classification (NCBI taxonomy): domain Eukaryota; kingdom Metazoa; phylum Chordata; class Mammalia; order Artiodactyla; family Bovidae; genus Capra; species Capra hircus. The sequence continues at coordinate 16,160,917 of NC_030815.1, forward strand.
CTTGTTTTGAGGTGGGTCTCTTGTAAGCAGCATATAGAGGGGTCTTGTTTTTGTATCCATTCGGCCAGTCTTTGCCTTTTGGTTGGGGCGTTCAACCCATTTACGTTTAAGGTAATTATTGATAAGTCTGATCCCTTTACCATTTACTTTATTGTTTTGGGTTCGGGTTTATACACCCTTTTCGTGTTTCCTGTCTAGAGAATATCCTTTAGAATTTGTTGGAGAGCTGCTTTGGTGGTGCTGAATTCTCTCAGCTTTTGCTTGTCTGTAAAGCTTTTGATTTCTCCTTCATATTTGAATGAGATCCTTGCTGGCTACAGTAATCTGGGCTGTAGGTTATTGTCTTTCATCACTTTAAGTATGTCTTGCCATTCCCTCCTGGCCTGAAGAGTTTCTATTGAAAGATCAGCTGTTATCCTTATGGGAATCCCCTTGTGTGTTATTTGTTGTTTTTCCCTTGCTGCTTTTAATATTTGTTCTTTGTGTTTGATCTTTGTTAATTTGATTAATATGTGTCTTGAGGTGTTTCACCTTGGGTTTATCCTATTTGGAACTCTCTGGGTTTGTTGGATTTGGGTGATTATTTCCTTCCCCATTTTAGGGAAGTTTTCAACTATTATCTCCTCAAGGATTTTCTCATGGTCTTTCTTTCTGTCTTCTTCTTCTGAGACTCCTATAATTCGAATGTTGGAGCGTTTCATATTGTCCTGGAGGTCTCTGAGATTGTCCTCGTTTCTTTTAATTCGTTTTTCTTGTTTCCTCTCTGATTCATTTATTTCTACCATTCTATCTTCTATTTCACTAATCCTATCTTCTGCCTCCGTTATTCTACTATTTGTTGCCTCCAGAGTGTTTCTGATCTCATTTATTGCGTTATTCATTATATTTTGACTCTTTTTTATTTCTTCTAGGTCCTTGTTAAACCTTTCTTGCATCTTCTCCATCCTTGTCTCTAGGCTATTTATCTGTGATTCCATTTTGATTTCAAGATTTTGGATCATTTTTACTATCAATATTCGGAATTCCTTCTCAGGTAGATTCCCTACTTCTTCCTCTTTTGTTTGGTTTGGTGGGCAACTCTCCTGTTCCTTTACCTGCTGAGTATTCCTCTGTCTCTTCATCTTGGTTATATTGCTGTGTTTGGGGTGGCCTTTTTATATTCTGTCAATTTGTGGAGTTCTCTTTATTATGGAGCTTCCTCACTGTGGGTGGGGTTCTATCAGTGGCTTGTCAAGGTTTCCTGGTTAGGAAGGCTTGTGTTGGAGTTCTGGTGGGTGGAGCTGGGTTTCTTCTCTCTGGAGTGCAGTGGAGTGACCCGTAATGGGTTATGAGACATCAAAGGTTTGGGGATAATTTTGAGCTGCCTGTATATTGAAGCTCAGGGGAGTGTTCCTGTGTTGCTGGAGAATTTGAGTGGTATGTCTTGTTTTGAAACTTGTTGGCCCTTGGGTGGAGCTTGGTTTCGGTGTAGGTATGAAGGCATTTGATGAGCTCCTATTGCTTAATGTTCCCTGAATTCAAGAGTTCTCTAATGTTTTCAGGCCTTGGATTTAAGCCTCCGGCTTCTGGTTTTCAGTTTTATTTTTACAGTAGTCTCTAGACTTCTCCATCTATACAGCACCGATGATAAAACATCTAGGTTAAAGATGAAAAGTTTCTCCACATTGAGGGACACTCAGAGAGGTTCACTGAGTTACAAGGAGAAGAGAAGATGGAGGGGGTAGTTAGAGGTAACTGGAATGAGATGCGGTGAGATCAAAAGAGGAGAGAGCAAGCTATCCAGTAGTCACTTCCTTATGTGCGCTCTATAGTCTGGACCGCTCAGAGGTATTTACAGAGTTATACAGGGAAGAGGAGAGGGAGGAAGTAGACAGAGGTGACCAGGAGGATAAGAGAGAGGAATGAGAAGGAGAGAGACAAATCCTGCCAGTAACCAGTTCCTTAGGTGTTCTCCACCGTCTGGAACACACAGAGATTCACAGAGTTGGATAGAGAAGAGATGGGGGAGAAAAGAGACAGAGGCCACCTGGTGGAGAAAAAGGAGAGTCCAAAGGAGGAGAGAGTGGTCAAGCCAGTAATCTCACTCTCAGGTAAACTTGGGTAGTGAAGTTTGGGTTTTTAAATGTACAAAATTGACAACAAAAACCTAAGAGCAAAGATTAAAAATCAAGAGTAGAGGTTGGATTTTCAAAAATACAATAATAAGGAAAAGAAGCAGAAGTAAAAAGGAAGAAAGAAAAAAAAGAACAAACAAGAATTATTAAAAAAAAAGAAAAAACAAAACAAAAAAACAAAAAACCACCAACAACCGTCCAAAGACTATATATGGTGTTTGCCTTAAAAAAAAAAAAAATTTTTTTTTTTTTTAAATAGTAATAGTAGGTTATAGAAATAAAAATTAGAGGAGAAATAGAAGACTTAACAATTTTTAAAAAGTTAGAAAAAAAAAAAAACAAAAAAGGAATGATTTTAAAAATAGTAAAAATATATCTGGCCCTTCTCTGATGTTGTGGGCCGTGTGGGATCACTTCCAAGGTGGTTCCCTCTGTTTAACTTCTTCTGTTTGCTGGTTTTTTAGGCTCACTAGTTCAGTCGCGCTGTGGGGAGGGGGATGCTGCAAACAAATAGCACTGTCGTGTGCACACAGTGTCTCAGGCCCCCTTGACCTGTCCCTTCTCGCAGGGCACAAACCGCTCCGGCTCTACGATGCTCAGCCGGGAACCATCTGGGGCCAGCCCTAGGCTGCGTGCATTTCCCCAGTCCAAGCCGCTCAGGTTCGGTGCTCAGGCAGCCCTCAGAGGCACAGATTCGGCTGGCACTGCGCTTTGTGCCCTTCCCAGGTCCGAGCAGCTCAGGAGTTTGGCGAGCGCGATTGCCGCGGCTTGTCACCTTTTCTGCCGCTGCTGCTCAGCTTTCTGGGTGGACCGCTGGCGCACCCCGTGCGGTAGATTGTGACTGTCCAGCACCCCCAGAAGTCTTAGCAAAGGAGCTTACTTGCGGTTAGGTAAGTAAAGTCTCTCCGGGTCTGCAATTGCCCCTTTCCAGTCCTTACGACTCTGGCTGCCTGTCCCCGGCGGGGGATGGTCTGCAGCCGGCTTTTTCCCTTCCGTCCTTTGTTCTGTGCTCGGTCCTGGCGGTGTCTTATGTTCGAGCTTTTCGCGTGGTAGCTATCCCACAGTCTGGTTTGCTAGCCCAAGGTAGATCGTTCTGGTTGCGTGTGGGGCGTTCCTGCCCGATTCTTACAAACTCTGCAGCCCGCGCCTCCCGCGCGTCCCTGCCCTGCCCCCACTTCCCAGTGGCGGATGCAGGCATCTGTGCTGCTTTTCCGCTGGGGGAGTTACCGTTGGGCTTGTAATCTGTTGGTTTTAATTATTTATTTATTTTTCCTTCCTGTTATGTTGCCCTCTGTGTTTCCAAGGCTCGCCACAGACTCGGCAGGGAGAGTGTTTCCTGGTGTTTGGAAACCTCTCTTCTGAAAATTCCCTTCCCGGGACAGGCTTCCCTTCCCGGGACGGAGCTCCCTCCCCACCTCCTTTGTCTCCTTTTTTGTCTTTTGTATTTTTTCCTACCTGTTTTTGAAGACAATGGTCTGCTTTTCTGGTTGCCTGATGTCCTCTGCCAGCCTACAGAAGTTTTGTGGAGTTTGCTCGGCGTTGAAATGTTCTTTTGAGGAAATTGTGGGGGAGAAAGTGGTCTTCCCGTCCTATTCCTCCGCCATCTTTACTCTTCCCCTGTTTGTCTTTATTATTACAGCCATCCCAGTGGGTGTGAAGTGGTATTGCATTACGATTTTTATTTGTCTTTCCTGATGACTAATGATTTTGAGCATTCTTTCATATACATAATGGTCATTTTTATATCTTCTTGTAGAAGTATCTATTAAAATTGTTTGCCTGTTTTTAACTCGGTTATTTATCTTTGATTAATGAGTTATGAGAGTTCTCTATATAGTCTATATTAAATACATATTAGATATAGATGATTTATAAATGTTTTCACCCATTCTGTGGGTTGCCTTTTCACTTTCTTCATGACATTATTTGTGGCACAAAAGATTTTCATTTTAATGGAGTACAATTTATGTTTTTCACCACTTTTGCTCTTTAGTATTGTATATAAGGAGGCTTTATTTAACCCAGGATCATTATGATTTAATGCTGTGATTTCTTCTAAGAGTTTTATAGTTTTAGAACTTAAACTTAGATCTACAATCCACTTGAGTTAACTTCTGCTATCCAATTGTGCCAGGATTATTTGTTGAAAAATCTATTAGTTCCCCTTTGAACTGTCTTGGCACTTTGTAAAAAATTGGTAACTGTAGATACAAGGATTTATTTTTGGACTCTCAATACTATGGCATTGGTCTGTCTGTCTTAATGTGAGTACCACCATGTTTTGTCTCCTGTTACTCTGTAGTAAGTTCTAAAATCAGGAAGTCTTCAAACTTTATTCTTCTTTTTCAAGATTAGTTTGGCTGCTTGTGCCCCTTGAATTTTAAGATCAACTTTTCTATTAAGTATTATATTCTTGATGGTCTTGCAAATGGAATTGTTTTCTTAACTTCATTTCCAGATTTTCACTGCTAATGCATAAAAATATAACTGATATAGACAGAAAGAAAGAAGGAATATCCTTAATCCTTGATGAACTCATTTATTAATTCTAGTATTTTAAGTGAATTTCCTTAGGTTTTCTATATGCAAGATCATATCTTTGACAAAGAGAGGTTTGTTCTGCTTTTGTAATCTATATGCTTTTGTTTCTTTTTCTTGCCTAATTGCCCTAGGTAGAAACTCCAGTACAATTTGAATAGTAGTGAAAGTCAAATTATACTTGACTTTGATATGTTTACTGTGATTTGGTATGTATACATACATTTGATATGTATACTGTGCCTTCCTGATTATACTTGCATAGATTACTTTATGTGTGGTCCATTGCTCAGTCATGTCTGGTCTGACTCTGCAACCCCATGAACTCAGGCAAGAATACTGGAGTGGGTTGCCATTTCCTTCTCCACGGAGGTTACATTATATACTAGACATATTATTTGTCATCCATATGCATAAGATAGAAAGATAGATGCATATTTTGTAAAAGCAGGTAAGTTATGGCTACAGGGTAGGTGAATAGCAGAACACTGAGGCCTACTGTAAGGAAATTAGATTAATTGTAGTATTTTCCATCATTTCACAACTCACAATAATCTTTTTGAGCTTCTCCCTGCTTTGGTGCTTTTTGCAGAAAGTATGCCCACTTCTGCAGGCCTCTGTTGAGAGCAGGGTAGAATAATTTTCCTGACAGATGTCAGGAAAGCTGGAAGGAGTGTTAAAATATATAATAAAAGACTTTGATTTCAAAATAAAAATGGTTATTCAATAAACATGCGTTGAGCATCTGCATTGTCCAAGCTCCTAGGAATACACTGCATGAATGTTATCATAAGCAGAGAAAGAGTCCACCTGCAGAGCCTTTTGGACGTTAGCCTGCTGTTGATGCAATGGAAGGGAGACCAAACCAGGAGCCAGAAAACCTGGTCTATAATCTTGATTTGTTTTGACTTTTTACTTAAATGTTCCTCTCACCCATAGACCAGAAATTGATGTAGTTGTCCGTCCAACCATCAGAGGGTCGTTAGGAAAGTAAGCTGTGATCACTGTTATATTCAGGAAATATTTAGGAAACCATACATTGCTCTGCAAATTTCATGCATGCAGTTTCAGTTGTACAGACTCTTAACAGGCATGAGTTAATTTGTGGGAAGTTAACTATAAAAACGATAAAGTCATGTGCTTTCTCTTTTTTTTCCCCAACACATTTTTTGTTCTATTCATAAGGGTGTAGCTAGTGACAGAGAGAGAGTCCACCCAGGACATTTCAGTTTAACCCTCAGTAGAGGCATTTCAGTGCTCCAGAAATAAAGATAAGTGGGGTTATTTTGGGGGGAGGGGGAAATAATTAAAAGGACATCACAGTCAGGTTTGCTCCTCACTTTTGGTGTAGTGGTCTCAAGGCTGTTTGCTAGTAGACAGTTTCTTTGCTTTTCTCATACATGGCTCTGCATTTTTTTTGTCTTTCTGGTCTACCTCTTCTACCAATGCAATTGTTTTCAATGCTTCTATAAGCATTTTCTTAGGTTCCAGTTATTGTTGTGCATGTCAATATTTCCTGGCTTTCAGGCCTCATTTTGATGAAGACAATGAGACCCAGGACCAGAGACTCTAGATTTCACATCTATTTTTAGGTTAAGGTGTTGGGCTAGATGACCTGCTTCCAAGATTTTTTTCTAAGATCCCTTCAATCTATAAGAGTCTGTTATTCTCTGTGTGAATTTGTTTGAAAAAGGAGTTCTTGGTTTTGAAGAAGAATTTAACTGCAAACTAGCAGAGTAGTGAAATTCAAGTTTGCTATACAAGTCACAAGAGGGCAGGTGTCTTGTCTGTTTGTTCATTTCAGCATCCCTAGCACTTAGTCCGGTGCCTGACACATAGCAGGTGTTCAATAGATAATTATTGCAATGAATGAATGAGTGAATGAATGAAATGAATGAGACTAGCTCAGTAGCTCAGCAGGATCAGTGGCTCTCTAAATTTGCTCAATCCTAAATATCTGTTAGACTTTGCCATCAGTTTCAATGGAAGGCATTTCTGAGACATAGAACTATGGAGGATGATGGTGATAAACCATTTTAGCCTTCTTTGGTCTGCTAGTTATCTCCTAAACTGAGTTTATCTCCTGATGCCTTTAAATTTTCATTTCAGACAAGATGCCCTAAAGAGATAACACATAGTAGGAATGTTCCCTAAGAGAGTTTTCATCTTTTCTTGAGAAATCATTGTAGACCTACTGGGGCAAAAGAGACTGTCATTAAAAGATCTGTTGGAATTCAGATACATCATCAATTTCATGATTAAAATTGCATTTCATGGACAACTTGTATTTCCTAATAAAACTAAAATCTCACTGGGCCTGGAGTTGAGCTTATGTTCTATTTTTTAGACTTCTGATCTAACACAGGCCATTTTCTACAGTTCTATAAATTTTTCATCTTGGCGTTCAATGGCAGAATATAAGCCATATAAATTATTTCAATCCCAAATCATTTGTAAAAGCAATCTCCTCACAGTTCCTCTCTTTCATAGCCTCTCTTTATTTTGATCTCTGGTAAAGATTATGTTTTTTAATCTTAGGTAAGAATTTCTTCCTTTTAATTCTCAAAAGGTCCATGTTTTCTGTGCCTTTTTCCCCCATTTAAAATTGATTCTGTGACTGTGTTTCAATTGTGCAATCAGTTTCCTGTTTTGATTAATAAATGTTTGCAAATAATAGAATCTGTCCTTATGCTTTTTGCCTCCCTTTACTCTCCCAGAAGAAGCTTTGCATGGCTAGCAAAATTCTCCAGATAACACTGGAAATAAATCTTAATGTCTTTGCCCGTGATAGTCCTAGACCTTATCATCCTTTTTTTTTTTTTTAACCCCAGTGATGATTGCTTATCAGTACATGTAGTCCCTATTCATATGGTTCTGATGCTACCAGGGTTTACATCTCTAGGAAGACAGGCAGGAAGTACAGTCCACTGAATCCATTCTTAATAGCTTTAACAGAAATCTGACAAAGAAGGAGTACTAGGCTGGACTGACTATCTCAGAATGATAAGGCCATCTGTGCATTTTGGATGCTTTTTCAAGATTTGTTTTCCTCTTTTTTGACTTGTCTGCCCTGGAGAGGTGGGGATTTGCAAAATGTATTTCTGTCAAAGCTACAATCAAAATAAAAGATGATGTATTAAAAATATATCAAAAATAATGTATTCAAAATATATCCAACTTGCTGTCATTTTACTCCCCTCAGTAGCTGAAGAGAATCTCAGACAAAAATCACCCAAACATAACACATGAAAAATACACAGGCCTACAGCCCAGTGGGACACGTGGGAGCAGCCACAGTCTTTGAGGACTTCCTAGGTGGTGCTAGTGGTAATGTATCCACCTGCAATAAAGCAGACTTAAGTTTGATCCCTGGGTAGGGAAGACTCCCTGGAGAAGGAAATGGCAACTGGCTTCAGTGTTCTTGCCTGGAGAATTCCATGGACATAGGAGCCTGGTGAGCTACAGTTCATGGGGTAACAGAGAGGGACACAACTGAGCAACCAAATACACACATTCTTTTAATAAAACTTTGGGAAGAAGTAAAGACTGAACTTTCTATGCACAAAATAAGCACACCAGTTTGGGACATTGGATAGCACATATCCAAGGACATATGGTGAAACAGATAAAAACTCTGGGTAAAAAAGGAGATGGAACACAGAATTGCAAGAGAAAGGGAGAAAGAAGAGAAAGGAGGACCTGAGGAACATTCTAGAACCTTCCATTTGTTCTGACATCACCTCAGAAAAGTTGAGAAGCACAGGATATGATTATTCCCTCACCAGGCCAGGATTTAAAAGCACAGCAATCAAATTGCCTTAGGTTGAAATGGCTACATATTTTCCAAACATCTAATATGTCCATAGTAGACACAGAACTTTATAGACCAGTGGGAAATGCCTTACCTGCCTATCTTACTGACCATTGAATTTGTATGATCTCAGGTTTTTACTTTTGGGAAAGTGAAAAAATTTACCCAGGTGAAAGTCATGTGCTATTGAAAAGTGAAAGTGTTAGTGGCTCAGACATGTCCAACTCTTTGTGACCCCATGAACTGTAGCCACCAGATTATCTGTCATGGAATTCTCCAGGCAAGAATACTGGAGTGGGTAGCCATTCCCTTATCTAGGGATCTTCCTGAGCCAGGGATTGAGCCTGAGTCTCACGCATTGCAGGCAGAACCACAATGGCTTTACCATCTGAGCCACCAGGGAAGTCCCTTGTGCTGTTGGGCAAATGGTTAAACTTTTTCTTTTTCCAGGGGAGGGAACCACAGCACCCAGTAACTGGCCACTTTCAGAAACACTGCCTATTTCTGTGCATCATGGAAATTCGCTCTTACATGGCAAAGACAGCCTAACTGCGTGTGTCTAAGAACACAAGCCTCCCATATCCATGCCTACTCAGTAGTTTTGGACTCCTTGATGGTTTCAGACATCAAGTCAGATAAAAACCCAAGCCTGTTTTCAGAAAGAACCCCTGGTGTGTACATACCTGCTCCTAAGACTCAGAGGCCCTGATGTATTAAGCATGATTCCTTAGGAGTCATCCCTAATCTTTCTACCCCTACCCGAACCCCCATTGCAAGCCACCATCCTACTTGGTGTCCTTGCCTCATCCTGCTGGTATCTCAGTTCTGTCACCTGTCTTCAAAACTCAGCTCCAATTCTGTTTTCCTTTGGATTTCAGTAATTTGTTCAACTGCCTTTCTTGAATATGCACTATGGACCAGAGACTGTACCAAACTCTAGGGATAAAATAATACACAAAAATGAAGCCCCTGCTCTCATAGCCATCACAGACTCGGGGGAAAATACTGTAATCAGGTAACCACACAAATATCCGATAACAGATGGTGATGGAGTTACGAGGAAGTCAGTCCTCTGAGGGGATACATCAGGGGCCCTCGGTTTAATTTGGAATTCTTTTCTGACCTGGGTATTATATAATATACACTCTCTATAAAGTAAACAAATATGCAGAAACTCAAACTGAATTTAAACAAAGTGACAGAATATAAAAGGCCGTGTGATCCGAATCCTTGTGGAGTCAGAAATCAGTTAATTGATTTAATCCGTGACTGAAATGGCAAAATTACTCAAGGTAATAGATTTTTCAGATTTGAGTGTATATTTCCACCAACGAAGCTGAATGGCGCATGCCCTAAATGACTCCTGGAGACTCAGGTTGCAAATCGGCTTAGTTTTATCAGGTAGATATGTCTCCTGGTAACTGATTATTTTGAAGCTAAGATCAATTTAGTTCAGTGAACTTTCATGGAGCATATACTATTTATATACTCCTGTGCTGGAAATTGTGAAGACAAGAGAAATGAATCAGACAAAAATCCCTACCCTTAAGAAATGAATTGACATTTGTCTATTCACAAATATGCTATATTTAAATAACAGCCTTTAGTTCTGTCTGGCATTTTAATGTATATAAAATAACACAAAGTTTTCAAGAACCCATCATAGGAAATGATTTAAAGAGGATTAGGTTAGTGCTTCATTTTTAAAAACAATGCAGTGTATCAAAAAGCTAGGTTAATAAAAAGCAAGTGATTCCAGTGTTCTAAGAGGAATATCATACAAGTTGTATTTCTCAAACTGAAGGTTAATGCAGTCATTTTCCTTTAAAAGAAAACATTACATTTTGATTAAATTACCCATGTAATGGGCCCAAATTCTCCCTTTATTCAGATGGGCAATTAAAAAAAAATAGTTTGAAATCAGTGACATTTGCATTTCCTCACTGTTTGGTACGTTGTAGTTTTGTTGTTTAGTCACAAAGACAGGCCCTACTCTTTGCAGCTCCATGGACTGTAGCCCACCAGGCTCCTCCGTCCATGGGATTCTCCTGGCAAGAATACTGGAGTGGGTTGCCATTTCCTTCTCCAGGGAATCTTCCTGACCCAGGGATCAAACCCATGTTTCCTGCATTGGCAGGCAGAGTCTTACTACTGAGTTACCAGGGAGGTCCAGTGTTTGATGTAGTGAAATTCGAAAGGCAGAGAAACTTGGTTCCAACCAAGATGACTAGTTTTCATGTCCTTCCACCTCCCCATCACATGTACTGGCTTTGTTTACCCTGACAAGGAGACTAGGTAGCCACATAGACAGATGCTCACATTATGCAAAGTGACCAAAATAGAAAGCAAAATTGTATGACACATCAAGACTTCAATTATTTTAGAAATACCTAAGAGTGTAAACACAAACTGGATGCAAACGTGGACAAATGGGAGCAGTTCTAATGTAAAGATGAGAATGAAGTTTTTCCTCTTTGAAAAATTCCCCTTAATATACTTATAGTGTTTTTTTATTGGAGTATAATTGCTTTACAGGGTTGTGTTAGTGGGTTTTAACAGAAGAAAACTAAATGAATTGGCCCAGTTAGAAAGTCCGTTTCCGCTTTCTCAGTTGTGCTTTCTAAATTAGAACTGTTTGCTAATGGATGAATTTTATAGACATGAGTATGCCATTCTCTTAAATGTAATAGAAATATGAATCCAAATGGTTACTAAAGATTAGGAAAAAATATGGAGTTTCTATCTAGTTAATCTAAACACACATATACAACTTATTTCTCATATGTTGAAATAAATTGAATTATGAAAGAAAAAGGAAAGGAATGAAGGGAGGATAGGGAAGAGAATTTACATGTATTGAGCTCTGTGAGTTCAAGTTGGGTAAAAAACAATATTGGTACATCTAGCTGCCTATACCACACGCTCCCAGGATTCATTTATCTGTGTTCATGAGTTGCCCATGTTGGTGGTACTCACACTGTAATATTCAGTCTGATGGATTGGCCAGCTGTGCCCCAGCTCAGCCTTGCTTCCTGCAGAGCAACGAGCCCCCCCTCCCAAAGTGTATGAAGATTTTACCAAGGAAAATAAACAAGCTTTTGTAAGTGCGATTGTTGGCTGAGGGTCTAACTTTCATCTGTAACCTCTGTGATTATGGAACAGCAATTTTTTGTCACTCATTTGTGTAACTTTCAATTTATCAATCGTCCGTATTTTTGTAAACTTCTTATCACTTGGATCGGTCTTCTCAGAACCTTACAGAAGTCATAGAGATTCTTTTTTTAACCTCTTTTTTATCTAAATAAATTGGAAGCCTCTTATAGACAGTGACTCAATTGCTCCCTGTTTTGTACATAAGACGAACTAGTAAGGTATAGGATCCATTTGTCCATTCTTGTTCTGCCTGTCTCAAACTTCCTCTTCTTGGCTAGATAGTGTCTCTACTTTAAATAATTCCTTTCCAAATAATCCTACCACTTTCCCTGTACATAATGCCTCCAAAAGAGTTGCAAATAAGATAAGAAGAATGCTTGACATAGAGCAACAGTCCTAATGTTTAACCCTGTGTCTGCCACTAAGTAGCAATGTACATGACACTGCTGGCAGCAGATGGTGAAGGGTCCTGGTATTTTGCAATCTTTCTGGGCCTCAGTTTTCTTATTTGTGAATGGAGGGGGGTAAACCAGTTGAGCTCCAAAACTCATTGCTCTGCTATTTTGTCTTTTTTTTTTTTTTGAAGTTATTGGAGTACAGTTGCTTTACAATGTTGCATTAGTCTCAGGTGCACAGTGAGTTAGTGAATTAGTTATGCATATATCACTTTTCTTTAGATTCTTTTCCCATATAGGCCATTATTGAATACCGAGTAGAATTCCCTGTGGTGTACAATAGGCCCTTATTAATAATCTATTTTTTATATAGTAGTGTGTACATGTCAATCCCTGTCTCCCAGTTTATCCCTTCTCCCTTTCCCTCCCATTAGTTTGTTTTATCTATATTTTCTATTTCTATTTTGTAGATAAGATCATTTGTACCCTTTTTTAGATTCCACCTTAAAGTAATATCATACAATATTTGCCTTTCTCTGTCTCACTTCATTTAGTATTCTGTCATTTGTGATCGTCTCTAAGAGATCTTCTGACCTAGAAGTTCTATGAGTCTCTGGCTCTATTAGGTTAGTAACCATTCACAGCTGCTCTGTGTGGTCCTGGGAGTTGTGTCGAGGTGCTCCTGTGGCCTTGGGAAGATGGGAAGGGGAACCCAGCAGTCTGTTTCAGACAGCTCACTTTGATCTATTTCAGAGGTGGGCCTTCCTGAATAAGATTTTGATTGAAGAAAGGGTTCTATGTTTTTGATATTTTTTTTAAATTGAAAACCTTACGTAGTAGATTAAGAAACTTTCTTTAAAATTGTGTAAGCATACATTGACGGTTATGGTCTAGAATTAAAGACTGAATTGCTGTGTGACGATCAATCTAAAATATCTTAGGAAAGTCATTTGGAACTGTCTTGCAGGGGACATTCAGCTTTAGTCACTGTTCAACTGAGAATTAAGCTGACACATCAGGAGAAAATGATTAGGCAGGTGGGAATATGTTTTATATAAATTTTAGGTACTACAGATTGCAGTGACTTCTACTTGATAGTCTGAGTAAAGTTCCTTCCAGGCTGCGGTGAAGAATAATTATGAGGACAGGTAGCAGTTATTTCATATCTGCTTTCTCTGCAAATAAAAAAGACATGTCAGCTTTAATGATAGTTTCCCTACTTTGGGGGCTTCCCTATGGCTCAGCTGGTAAAGAATTCATCTGCAGTGTGGGAGACCTGGGTTTGATCCCTGGGTTGGGAAGATCCCCTGGAGAAGGGAAAAGCTACCCACTCCAGTATTCTGGCCTGGAGAATTCCATGAACTGTGTAGTCCATGGGGTTGCAAAGAGTCAGACACGAATGAGCGACTTTCACACTCATACTCGTGACTCACAGAATTCTACTAATTCTACTAATGTCAGACTACTGCTTTATGGCACTTATAGCACTAGGCTTTCAGGTGGTACCCAATAGATGCTTGACTGATTGAATCAGGTATCAAGAAGACAGAAGCTGTATTCTAGCAAATCCAGTTAGCCATATGATAAACAAAAAACCATCCAAAAGTCCCATGTCTCAAGAAAAGATTTTCCACATTATTGTTATTAAGGCATTTCTTTGAACCCCACTAACTCAGATTTGTTAAATTTATAATGAAGGACCCAAAAGGAAGCTAACACCCAATCTTCATTCTCTTTCTTCTTTTAGGCCTATTAATACCACTGTTTGGCTCCATAATATGTACAGACTGTTTACTGAAGGCTGCTCAATAAAACTAACAATTCTTTATAATGCTGTTTGAGATAAAAGCCTATTACAAGTTAGAAAGGAAACTTACATGTTGCTTTTGGAATAATGCCATTCTGCCCTACCTCTCAGAACATAATACCCCTCCAGAGCACTTCTTCAGTGAACGGTGGTGTTCAGGCTCTCCTTGGTTCATGCCTGGTCTTTTCACTGAGCTTATCCTGTTAAGTATCTAAAATCAATATCACATCATTGTTTTATATCTAAGAAAGAAGTTCTGGAAAACAATCCTCTCAAAAGCTCATTTCAAGCATCATAACAATTATTTGATATCACCTATAGAGGATCTACTGGAGAAAGAAATGGAAACCCACTCGTTTTCTTGCCTGGAGAACCCCATGGACAGAAGAGCCCAGTGGGCTATGGTCCATGGGGTTGCAGAGAGTCAGACACGACTGAAGCAACTTAGCATGCGTGCATGCGCATAGAGGATCTCCTATGAGAGGAGGATTTTATCATTTAAAATCCACTCTGCCCACTCTTTGTGTACGTTTTCCTTTAGAGCTGTGTTAAATAACATGTGTCTGACAGTTCTCAAGTCCTAGAAATCAGTATCTTTTCTCACACTCTAACATTCCTTAGGACAGTCCCTCTTTGATCAAACTTAGAGATATCCATTATCATGTACGCTGACTTCTCAAGATTTCAGACAAAGACTCCTAGCAGGGCATCCCAGCAGCCTGGATGGCAGTCTCTTCCAGGGAGACACCAGAGGAAGCTAGTCACCTACCCAAATCTATTGCTTCCAGGGCAGAAAGCCCAATGAGTCTCCTCCTTGTCAGGCCTCTCACACCCCCATGTACATACATCCACACACTCTCACAATTAGACACTGCAATTAAGCTGAAGGGGTTTGTGAACTCAGGTTGTCAGTTACCTAACGGGTTCTGCCTACGCACAAAGCATAATTGCTTTCTCTCTTCCATCATTCTCTCATCCAGGCATTCTTCCATGCTAGTTTATGAGGTATATGATTTCTGGTTAATGGCCTTCCTAATCCATTTTAGATTCTCTGTCTTGGTATTTTGTTCACTTAATTTCCAGCCATGTGCACTAATTTGGAACCTGAGGTCCCAGGCACAATGTCTTTCTCTAGGTATATTTGAGTTTGGTTTCTATAGGCCTTTTGACTCTTGATTCTGCATTCTAAGTGTGCTTGAATGCTCTACTCTACCAACATTTAACCAGCACAAAAAATAAAATAAAATCAGAGGAAATTATGGGCTGCCTCTAATCTGAATCCTCTAGTAGAATCAAACACATGTAGGGCACGTAAGGAATAAATTTCTATCCACTATGGTCTCTTGAGCTTATTATATTTACCTAGAGTGATGTAACAAACCACTCCAACATATAGTGGCTTAAAGTAATAATTTACTCTTCTCTCTCATGCATTGGTAGTTCTAGCCTCAGCTGGGCAGTATCCGCTTGAGTCCTTGTATACTAGCAGTCAGTTCTGGCCGAAGTGGAGTTGTCTGAAGACGTCCTTACCGGTGCTCAGCTGCACTGGCTAGACCGGTGGAGATTGGTCATCTCGGCATGAAACTTCTTCACAAGGATAGCCTGGGCTTCTCCACAGCATAGTGGTCTAAGAGCATCTGGGTTTCTTACATGGAGCTGGCCTCCCCAAAGTGAGTATTCCAAAGGCCTCAGGTGGAAGTAGAAAAGCTTTGTGTGACCTAGACTCAGAAGTCACATGGCACCACTTTCTCTACATTGTGTTGGTCAGAGTAGTTATGAACCAGCCCAGATTCAAGCAAGAAGGGGAGCAGACCTCCCCTTTCAAGGGAAGTGGGTACAGGAAAAAAAGGTATTGATGGCTGTCATCATGGAGACAGGCTACCACGGTGGGCATCAAGTAAAGTGTATCATAGAAAACTAACCCATTATAATTTTTTAAATAGCAACTAAATCATAGACTGATGTCCACTTCAGAAAAAAAAAAAATTTTTTAAAGTTTGTGTGAGCTCATTTCCTTAAATCCACTTAGAATAAACACCTTTAAAACCTAACCTTTGGAAGGAGTATCAGCTGCTCCACTGAACACAGTTTAAGGATAAATGACTTGCTTAGTGACTGGAAAATGATTGCATTAAAGGAGCATCCAACTTGTTTTAGATTTCGAAGAGAGAACAAGATACTGGCTGGTCAGTAGCTTTCAGACAAGGCAAGCATATATATTTTAGCAAATATATCTTCATTGTTGTTAAACTCAGTTTCAGCCTGATACATAGTGCAAACCCATAAAGATGCATTACCTCACACATAGTAAGTGCACAAGAAAAATTAAGTCTAGGTATTCAGCTAAGTAACAGTGAATCATAGTCTGAGCAAAGACAGTACTTAGTGATCCATTAGTAAAACAACTTTGTGTTCTAGGCAGGGGTCTGAGGCTCTGCAGGGGCTTCCTGATGGCTCAGTGGTAAAGAATCCATCTACAATGCAGGAGACATAGAAGACATGGGTCGGGATGATCCCCTGGAAGAAGAAATGGCAACCCACTCTGGTATTCTTGCTTGGAGAATTCCATGAACAGAGGAGCCTGGTAGGTTATAGTCCGTGGGGTCACAAACAGTCTCACCGACTGGGTGAGCACGAGCGTGACCTGAGGCTCCTCAAGGGGAAGGGAACTGCCCGAGGTCACATAGCTTTTAGGAACAGAGCCAGACTGGAGCTCATCTGGATGCAAATTCTCTCTTACTACAGAGACTATTGAATCTCAAAGTGCTTAATGACCTGGGAGCTTTACTTTAAAATGAATACCCTTATATTTCAACTGGAGTTTTGCTGAATTCTGCAGAGAACAGCATGCCCCTCCATTAATGAACAAATGCACATCTTAAAGCCTTTCACATCTGCCAGGCTTCCCCTATGGTGCAGTGGTAAAGAATCTGCCTGCCAATGCAGGAGACGTGTGTTCAATCCCTGGGTCAGGAAGATTCCCCTGGAGAAAGAAATGGCAATCCACTCCAGTATTCTTGCCTGGGAGGCTCCATGGACAGGGAAACCTGATGGACTACAGTCTATGAGGTCACAGAGTCTGACACGACTGAGCACAGCACGTAGGTGGGTGCAAATGTGGATAATTAGGCTCGACCTTGAGTAGCCTAGGTAGTTCACTCAGTTATAGATGTTGCAGCAAGTTGTCCTGGACTAGGATAAAATTTAGTATAAAACCAGCAGGAACCACTATGTTTTGGAAGTAACTGATGGTTTTGCAAGGATTCTGGCTGATTGTGTGTATGTGGATATTAAATTCCACTTTGGGAAATTAAAAGTTCAATTGGACATATCCCTATACAAGAGGATTTTTGAAAGCTGTGTCCACTAGAGCTGAAAGTAATAGATATGTATTGTGTGTTATGAAAGTATCAATCTTTTTCTTAAAATAAAATAAGCATTTTTAAGCTCTTCATATTCTTTTAGCCCTAAGCTAGGTACTAAGGGAAAGTGATATAAGATAAAATTACCTCTCCTTAAGAAATTTATAATTAAGTATAGTGATGAAGACTAGTACATATAAATATTTAGATATTAAGAAACAATTAATTATTAACCTATGTTTAAAGAAATAGGAATCAAGAAAAGGAAAAAGAGCTCCCACCTAGAATTTGTTGTTGACAGAAAAGATTTCATTGGAGTGCAGCTTGATGTGGATTTTCAATGATAAATAGTAAAATTTGAGCAGGAAGAAATCAGAGTTAATAATAATAATATTATATTAATATTATTAATATATTAATAAAATATCATATATGCACATATATGCATTTTTAATTGATAGTGCTTATAATTAATATGTTAATATATTAATTATATATTAATAATAATGTTATTATTATATCCTCACATATTATTCATGAGGAACCAAGGATAATACTCAAATGATCCATGATCCAGGCTCAAAATGCTAGTTACCAAAAAAGCAAACTCTATTTCCTAACCTAGGATACTTTTAAATTGTCTAAAGAAAAGAGGAATAAATCATCAAATAAAATGTATGGCATTATACATAAAAATATATATTAATATAAATTAAACTATAATTCAAATGCTAACCCTACCTCCAGAAACCTGGGCAAATATTAGCATCATCCATAAATTTATCACATTAGTCATTAAATCCTTCATATTAACCATGGTTGAGCAGTTAATGCCTTTTATCCAGAGAATTATTGATTCTACAGCTGACTTCCTGCCTAATGACAACATAGGCCAGCTAATATAAGGAGAAAATAGTTGCTGTGGTTCTCACATGGGGCCTTTTCAGTGACACTAAGATGGACCCACATATCAGATTCATATGCCTATTATAAGAAGTCTGTGAATTTGTTTTTGTGCCACCTCTTATTTAGACAAGATCCATTTTAGAAAACGATGCTTCACACAAGGCTCCATTTCCTGGTAGCTCAGTTGGTAAAGAATCTGCCTGCAGTGCAGGAAACTCAGACTCAATCCCTGGATTGGGAGGATCCCCTGGAGAAAGAAATGGCAACCCACTCCGGTATTCTTGCCTGCGAAACTCCATAGACAGAGGAGCCTAACAGGCTACAGTCCGTGGGATCGCAAGAGTCAGACATGACTTAGCAACTAAACCACTACCAAATTGTCATTTATTACAAAAAACTAAAGAGAAAGCAAAGCAAAACATAACCCTACCACTAGAAATCTACCACTTTAACCCACTGATTTCATCTTCCCTCATTGCCTTCCCCTTCCCCTACTCACCCATATGTCATGTTTCCATAGCATTAATTCAAGTTTATTTATTCACTATACATTATATCATTAAACTCTTTCCTAGAGCTACATGACCTTCTATAATGCCTAGTTTTCTAGTCATTGTAGTTTTCTGACTGAATTGATTGCCTCCCTCCTCTATTCTTCTAAAGCATACTGTTTTCACCTATATTTTATTTTTTTTAATTTTAATTTTATTGGAGCATAGTTGATTTAACTGTTGTTAGTTTCAGGGTACAGCAACATGATTCAGTTATGTATATACATATATCCATTCATTTTTAGATTATTTTCTCCTATCAGATAAGATAAAATATCACTCAGTCCTATCCAACTCTTTGCGACCCCATGGACTACAGCTTGCCAGGCCCCTCTATCCATGGGATTTCCCAGGCAAGAATATCAGAGTGGGTTGCCATTACCTTCTCCAGGGGATCTTCCCGACCCAGGGATCAAACCCAGGGCTCCCTGCACTGCAGGCAGATTCTTTACTGTCTGAGCCACCAGGGAAGCCCCCTTTCTCATATAGGTTATCACAGAATATTGAGTACTGTTCCCTGTGTTATACCTTATCTGTTGCTGTTGTTTAGTCACTACGTCACGTCCGACCCTTTGCAACCCGATGGACAGCAACACGCCAGGCGTCCGTCCCTGTCCTACTATCTCCCGGAGTGTGCTCAGCCTCATGTCCGTTGAGTCAGTTATGCCATCCAGCCATCTCATCCTCTATTGCCCCCTTATCCATCTGCCCTCAACCTCTCCCAGCATCAAGGTTTTTTCCAATGAGTTGGCTCTTCTTATTGGGTGGCCAAAGTGTTGGAGCTTCAGCTTTAGCATCCGTCCTTCCAGTGAATATTCAGGGTTGATTTCCCTTAGGATTAACTGGTTGATCTCCTTGTTGGTTACCTATCTTATATATAGTACTGTGTTTATGTTCATTTATCCCTCTGACCGACATGTCTCCCCTTTGGTAACCATGAGTTTGTTTTAGATATCTGTCAGTCTGTTTCTGTTTGGTAAATAAGTTCATTTGCATCATTTTTTAAAATTAGATTGTGCATGAGTGATATCATGTATTTGTCTTTCTCTAACTTACTTCACTTCGTATAATTATATCTAGGTCCATCCATGTTGTTGCAAATAACATTACTTTGTTCTTTTTTATGGTTGAGTAATATTCCATTGTATACATGTACCATGTGTATTTTTATCCATCCATCTGCTGACGGGTATTTTGGTTACTGCAAGGTCTGGTCTCACTTCTATTTTGACACTTACTGTGTTGTATAACTACTACCCTTTTTTCTCCCTTGCTGCTTTTCCCTATCTACTAGACTATCTCCACCAAGAGATAGTTTCCTTTGCCTCTGCTCTAGCAATGTGCACAGGGTTTGGCCCCTAGACTGAATAAATAATTGTTAAGCAAACAGCCTTGAGCAAACTCCAGGAGATAGTGAAGGACAGGGAAGCCTGGCATGATGCAGTCCATGGGGTCGCAAACAGTCTGGACATAACTGAGCAACTGAACAACAAAGTAAACAAATGATAGTGCATATATGACTTTGAGCCTGTATATCATAATTTATATAACCTCTGCTACTGTGACTGAGACGCTTTCTTATTTTTTCACATATATATCACCTCCTTTGGGATTCATTGGTATTCAAATTTTAGGGAAAAAAATAAGGATTTGAAATAGTGTGTAAAGATGAGAGCATTGTCAGTAACAGATTAGGGCAAAAGACTGGAAGAGTGTTTGTCAATCAAAATTCATCAAAGTGATGGGGAGTTACTTGGCTCCACAGCCAACTGCACCTTTGCAAGTACCTTGAAAGAAGCAAAAAAGTAATAGAAATGAATCTGAATACCCAGGGTGGGGATTTCCCATAATCAAGGTGTGAGTTTAGCTGGAGAAAGCAGTGGAAATGAGTGTATGGTTTTGATGATAGCTGAAATCTTGTGAAAATCAAGAGACAGGTGAAAGAAGATGGGGAGCAAGAACACATTTTTGAAATGAAAGCTCAGCTGACTCATGGCAGGCATCGCAACACATAATATTCTAATATGATGGTCCATTTCCACAGAATAATGCATATAGCTACTGGGACTTCTGACACAAAGAAAACCACATTCCTCCATTTTTTTCTTCAGAAAAGCTCTACTGTCCATAGGCCTCCTGTGAGGTGGGAAAGACAGCTGGTCTGCCAAATGTGAAGCTACATAATCACTGTGTTTGCATCATCAGCATTTGAGTTGTGTTCATAAGTGTTCAAAGTTGCCCTTCATCTTGCCTTCTCCTTCCTGTCTGTTTGTATCTTTTTCATGGGCAGCCAACTCTAGTATTCCACAAATAAGAATGCTCCAAACCTGGCATCTGCCTGGCTTAAGAGGACAGCACTAATTATGGTTGCCAGAGAAGAGGAGCCCAAATGAAAGTCTCCACTCACTATCTTTGTTTTGATTTATCACCTGAGCACAGATCTTGAAGGCTTATGGGGTAACTTTCAAGGTCACCTAGTTCATTTGCTTGTTTTGAGGTAAAAAGACCAAAGCTGCAAGTGATCATCCCAGAGAGGAAGAATTCTCTCTCTCTTAGCTCTGTAGAGAAAGCAATAGACACCATCAAATTTCTTATGCAATGTGGTGAGCTCCTTACTTAAAGTAAGAATTTGGACTCATAAAAATCTTTAGCTGAAAACATCTGACTATCTGAAGGCCTGTTTTTCTGCTTTTTTTCCAGAGCACAAAGTAGCTTTTTTTTTTTTTTTTTTGTCTCCACCCTCAACTCCTTTCAAGGGGTTCTTGAAGGTCATCATCTTATAGAGGTCATGACTGAATCTTTGTAGAGGCAGCTGGCACGGGCCAACTTTCAGTCAGCAGGGCCCCTTCACAGCCACATATTTGACCATGTTTGGGGGGCATTTGATGGTCACTGTGTCCTGCGGTGCCGGGAAGCCTCATTCCCAGGTCTAACAAAGATGCCACTGACAGGCCACTCAATGTGCTGTCACTAGACCCGGCCTTGTAGGAAGCAAAACTCTCTGGACCATAGCTGTCTTACTAGCCTCTTGGTCCAGGAAAATATTTCCTCTTGTTGGGTCCAGGAAAATATTTCCTCTTGTTGCTTCTTCCCATATCTAGAGTTCAGTTCAGCTCAGTTCAGTTGCTCAGTCGTATCCGACTCTTTGCGACCCCACGGACCGCAGCACTCCAGGCCTCCCTGTCTATCACCAACTCCTGGAGTTCACTCAAACTCATGTCCATTGAGTTGGTGATGCCATCCAACCGTCTCATCCTCTGTCATCCCCTTCTCCTCCTGCCTTTAGTCTTTCCCAGCATCAGGGGCTTTTCAAATGAGTCAGCTCTTTGCATCAGGTGGCCAAAGTATTGGTGTTTCAGCTTCAACATCAGTCCTTCCAATGAACATACAGGACTGATCTCTTTTAGGATGGACTGGTTTTATCTCTTTGCAGTCCAAGGGACTCTCAAGAGTCTTCTCCAACACCACAGTTCAAAAGCATCAATTCTTTGGTGCTCAGCTTTCTTTATAGTCCAGCTTTCACATCCATACATTATTACAATCTTTGATCTCATATGGAACTGCATATCAGCATTTTATCACAGGCTCAGGCACACATTTGGTAATGAAAGAAAAAATCTTCTGAAACAAGCTATACAGAAAATAATATAGCCAGCAGTTGTTAGTAATGTCACAAGCAAGAATTTAAGTCAAGAACTTCCATTGGGTATAGCCCAGTATACCCCAGGTCATCTGACTCAGTTAAATGATTATAGCCAAGTGTTAATCTCCTGGTTATACATCATGGAGCATCTGACCTTTATCCAAAGATTGGTTACTGAGATAAGCTTTAGAAACAATCTTAGAGTGTCCTTTTTAATAACTTAATTAAACCTTTTAGCAATATAACAAGGAACTATCTCAGAAGTGAGTCTTAGTAAGCACAGACCTTAATTAAGAAAACTAGAACTTAATATTCAGTGAAACATAATCTTTTTTCTTTTTCTTCTTCTTTTTTTGTTTTTTTGGAGAACTCATTGTGAGGGCATTAACACTGTAGCCAGGGAAGGCTTTAACCCATCAAATAAAAAATGAGGTCGGTCAGGGAGCCAGGAAAAGCCAAGCGGCTGTCTTGGATTTCCCATAGCCCTGGCTCTTTGATTTTTAGCAGTTGTTTATCCATTTTTAATTTCCTGATTTAGGAGCAGACTATTGCCAAATTTTAAGGACTTCAAGATAACAAAGGCCTAACCATGAGGGATTCTTTTTTTGTAGAAGCAAAATGAGCTTTGTCTACATGTACCATAATTTGAAATAATGTTTTATTTATTTTACCAAAGTAACAAAAAGATTTTAAAAACAAATATAAATCACTTAAAGACAAAGAAACTCATAATCTGTTATTGAAATCTGCATTCTAAAAAACTTTGTTCTCTAAACAGAAGACCAAATTTCAGTCTGGTACCAGCTTACTGTTAATAACAAAACTTGTTTATCTGTTTAAATTAGAAAGTCTTTTCCATAAATCTTGAAGAACTAGCTATATTCTTCTAAAGGCATGAGAGTAAAACCATAGAAGGCCTGTTTAAAATCTGATTCTATTGCAATTGACAAAGAAACTTGGTCATAACACTTTAATATATAACTAGAATTATAATTGACCATATTTTATCAGGGCATATCAGATATATATGAATTTCACATAATTTTAGGACATCTATATTAGTGACATCAACCATACAGTATAACGTGAAAAGATTTATCACCCCTTCAACACTTCTCACGTAATTCAACATGTCCATTGAACCCAGGTAGCTTAACAGCTCTCTGGAATGTCTCGGGGGCCCTCTGAAGCATCCCAAAGATAACTAGAAGTCAAGTTATTTAGGAAGTTTTGTTGATAAATATCAAAAGGGTAGGAGCATATAAGTCATTGTGAGATAATAGTTATTTACTTAGTCAAAGTTAACAAAAGATTTCAAAGGTAAATATGGAACAGATCAATTAAGAGGTAAAGAAACTTAAATCTAATATTAAAAGCAGTTTAACATCTGAAGAAAATATGACCTCTTAACAGAGAGAAAGGTTGAATTTAAGTTTTTACACAAACTTACTTTAAACTCATTTAGGTAAACTTAATTTATTTTAAACTTTGTCAATCTTAACCATGTACAAAACTTTTTCTTCAGGGACACTTTCCACAAACCTTCTAATAACTTTTTGCAATAGCCACCTGTAGGTCAGGTCTACTTTCTTTTCCCTTCATAAAATGTAATTTTATTTTTACACCTCTTTTTATTAAAAACAACATCCTACTTTCCTTATTAGATTAGCAAACAAACATTAATACTAGATACTTAATACTGAATATTTCCCAGTTCACATGAATCTGAAATTTATTTAGGTTAATTTTTCTTGTATTTGGAATTGTTTGATTTGTAAGCGGTTACTTTTTTAGGCCAATAAAATTAGAACTCACAACTTTACCAATATTGTCAGAAAAAACAAAAGACATACACAGTTCAGGTCAGTTCAGTTCAGTCACTCAGTTGTGTCCAACTCTTTGTAACCCCATGAATCACAGCACGCGGCCTCACTGTCCACCACCAACTCCTGGAGTTCACTCAGACTCACATCCGTCAAGTCGGTGATGCCATTGAGCCATCTCATCCTCTGTCGTCCCCTTCTCCTCCTGCCCCCAATCCCTCCCAGCATCAGAGTCTTTTCCAATGAGTCAACTCTTCACATGAGGCGGCCAAAGTACTGAGTTTCAGCTTTAGTATCATCCCTTCCAAAGAACACCCAGGGTTGATCTCCTTCAGAATGGACTGGTTGGATCTCCTTGCAGTCCAAGGGACTCTCAAGAGTCTTCTCCAGCACCACAGTTCAAAAGCATCAATTCTTCGGTGCTCAGCCTTCTTCACAGTCCAACTCTCACATCCATACATGACCACAGGAAAAACCATAGCCTTGACTAGATGGACGTTAGTCAGCAAAGTAATGTTTCTGCTTTTGAATATGCTATCTAGGTTGGTCATAACTTTTCTTCCAAGAAGTAAGCGTCTTTTAATTTCATGGCTGCAGTCACCATCTACCGTGATTTTGGAGCCCCCAAAAATAAAGTCTGACACTGTTTCCACTGTTTCCCCATCTATTTCCCATGAAGTGCTGGGACCAGATGCCATGATCTTCGTTTTCTGAATGTTGAGCTTTAAGCCAACTTTTTAACTCTCCTCTTTCACATTCATCAAGAGGCTTTTTAGCTCCTCTTCACTTTCTGCCATAAGTGTGGTGTCATCTGCATATCTGAGGTGATTGATATTTCTCCTGGCAATCTTGATTATAGCTTGTGTTCTTCCAGCCCAGCGTTTCTTGTGATGTACTCTGCATATAAGTTAAATAAGTAGGGTGACAATATACAGCCTTGACGTACTCCTTTTCCTATTTGGAACCAGTCTGTTGTTCCATGTCCAGTTCTAACTGTTGCTTGCTGACCTGCATGCAGATTTCTCAAGAGGCAGGTCAGGTGGTCTGGTATTCCCATCTCATTTAGAATTTTCCACAGTTTATTGTGATCCACACAGTCAAGGCTTTGGCATAGTCAATAAAGCAGAAATAGATGTTTTTCTGGAACTCTCTTGCTTTTTCCATGATCCAGCAGATGTTGGCAATTTGATCTCTGGTTCCTCTGCCTTTTCTAAAACCAGCTTGAACATCAGGGAGTTCATGGTTCACATATTGCTGAAGCCTGGCTTGGAGAATTTTGAGCATTACTTTACTAGCATGTGAGATGAGTGCAATTGTGCGGTAGTTTGAGCATTCTTTGGCATTGCCTTTCTTTGGGACTGGAATGAAAACTGACTTTTCGAGTCCTGTGGCCACTGCTGAGTTTTCCAAATTTGCTGGCATATTGAGTGCAGCACTTTCACAGCATCATCTTCCAGGATTTGAAACAGCTCAACTGGAATTCCATCACCTCCATAGCTTTGTTCATAGTGATGCTTCTAAGGCCCACTTGACTTCACATTCCAGGATGTCTTGCTCTAGATGAGTGATCACACCATCGTGATTATCTGGGTAGTGAAGATCTTTTTTGTACAGTTCTTCTGTGTATTCTTGCCATCTCTTAATATCTTCTGCTTCTGTAAGGTCCATACCATTTTTGTCCTTTATCGAGCCCATCTTTGCATGAAATGTTCCCTTGGTATCATTTTCTTGAAGAGATCTCTAGTCTTTCCCATTCTGTTGTTTTCCTCTATTTCTTTGCATTGATCGCTAAAGAAGGCTTTCTTATCTCTTCTTGCTATTCTTTGGAACTCGGCATTCAGATGCTTATATCTTTCCTTTTCTCCTTTGCTTTTCGCCTCTCTTCTCTTCACAGCTATTTGTAAGGCTTCCCCTGACAGCCATTTTGCTTTTTTGCATTTCTTTTCCATGGGGATGGTCTTGATCCCTGTCTCCTGTACAATGTCACAAACCTCATTCCATAGCTCATCAGGCACTCTATCTATCAGATCTAGTCCCTTAAATCTATTTCTCACTTCCACGGTATAATCATAAGGGATTTGATTTCGGTCATATCTGAATGGTCTAGCAGTTTTCCCTACTTTCTTCAATTTAAGTCTGAATTTGGTAATAAGGAGTTCATGATCTGAGCCACAGTCAGCTCCTGATCTTGTTTCTGTTGACTGGATAGAGCTTCTCCATCTTTGGCTGCAAAGAATATAATCAATCTGATTTCGGTGTTGACCATCTGGTGATGTCCATGTGTGGAGTCTTCTCTTGTGTTGTTGGAAGAGGGTGTTTGCTATGACCAGTGCATTTTATTGGCAAAACTCTATTAGTCTTTGCCCTGCTTCATTCCACATTCCAAGGCCAAATTTGCCTGTTACTCCAGGTGTTTCTTGACTTCCTACTTTTGCATTCCAGTCCCCTATAATGAAAAGGACATCTTTTGGGGTGTTATTTCTAAAAGGTCTTGTAGGTCTTCATAGAACCATTCAACTTCAGCTTCTTCAGCGTTAACTGGTTGGGGCATAGACTTGGATTACTGTGATATTGAATGGTTTGCCTTGGAAACAGAGATCATTCTGTCATTTTTGAGATTGCATCCAAGTACTGCATTTCAGACTCTTTTGTTGACCACGATGGCTACTCCATTTCTTCTGAGGGATTCCTGCCCGCAGTTGTAGATATAATGGTCATCTGAGTTAAATTCACCCATTCCAGTCCATTTTAGCTTGCTGATTCCTAGAATGTTGACGTTCACTCTTGCCATCTCTTGTTTGACCACTTCCAATTTGCCTTAATTCATGGACCTGACATTCCAGGTTCCTATGCAATATTGCTCTTTACAGCATCGGACCTTACTTCTATCACCAGTCACATCCACAGCTGGCTATTGTTTTTGCTTTGGCTCCATCCCTTCATTCTTTCTGGAGTTATTTCTCCACTGATCTCCAGTATCATGTTGGGCACCTACTGACCTGGGGAGTTCCTCTTTCAGTATCCTATCATTTTGCCTTTTCCTACTGTTCATGGGGTTCTCAAGGCAACAATACTGAAATGGTTTGCCATTCCCTTCTCCAGTGGACCACATTCTGTCAGACCTCTCATACATAAATAGAGACAGAGATCTTATGGTTTCTTTTTGACATTTAAAAATCTTTTTGACCCCTCTTTTTTTTTTTCCTTTGCTTTAGTTCTAATTTGCCTAAAGCTGAGATCTCAGGCAAAGTGGACTGTGTATTTCAAGGACATGTAAAGGGTTAACGTCAAGCTTTTCCCTAGGCAGGCCTTTTAACAAACTAGTTGTTTTTAATTGCGTATGCAAGAAGAATTGGCTTTGCAGTTCCAAAAAGAAAAATTTCTCTCACTCCGTTCAATCAGCAATTACACACACACAGTCATTCAGAGGCTATCACAATGCCTCCCTTCTCCCGAGTCCCCAGAGTTCCTTAACTGTTGCTCCCTTCCCAGGAGCTCCAAGGAGGTTATCAGTCACAGTGCCTCCCTTCTCCTGAGTCCCCAGTTCTCCCTATCTGATGCTCCCTTCCTGGGAGCTCCAAGGAGGTGATCAGTCTTTTCTACCCATTGGGGTAAGACCTGACTAGATACTAGCCCCGTGGCCTTACCTGATCCTGCGGCCATTCCTGGTGAGTTGTTCTGTCCCTCCAATGAGTCCAGTCAGGGCTTGGCCATCTGGAAAGTCTGAACACTGGTCTGAAAGAGAACCCGGAATACCATCAGGTGGCATGACTCCTCATCTCAGGGTTCCTTCACTCCAGCCTGGCCGAACCACCAGTCTGACAGCTCAGGGGGCCGGCATGGTTGGAATCTTGCTGGGGCCTCCAGAAATGTCGCAGAAACCAGTAATCAAGAAAGCAAGCACCACACTCAGAGAGTTGGAGAAGTCAGGTTGATTACAGGTTTACATCAGCAGGCCCAGAGGAGTTAACACTTCAAGCTCTGAGCCCCGGACAAAGGGGTTACAGAGTTTTTATAGACAGATTATAGTGGGTAACACTAGCTGCTAATAGGCTGGTTTAAACCAAGGGGTTTCACGCACTTGGGAACAGCAGTCAAGACGGGAAAGAGGGGATACCTGACTTTAACAGGCGTGATTAAGTAGGTTTGCGGGAGCTGGGCAATTGCAAAGAGCAGGATGAGGGTGAGTGAGATAAGCTCCAGCTACTAGTATTCTCAAGTCCCCACTTTCTAAGACAATGTGACCTATGTGATCTAGACTTTGTAAGGAGCAAGCTGAGTTACACAGGCAGAACAAGCAGGAGGCTATGTAAAATTTTAACTTTTCCTCTTCATCATCAGTGAAAGTGGGAGAATGCATGTACTATTTTCTAAATGAAGTTTATCAACAATTCATTTAAGATAGTGACTACATGCTGGAGCAACAGGGGTAGGTTTATGCAGAAATAGGTTGAAGCCTCTCAAGCTGGGATTCCTCTTCATTCTCTTTCTCTCCTCCTCTTTCATACTAATGAGCTTTCCTAACTTTGGTAGCGATGTAAAAACAAGAGAATATTGTCCATAATATCATAATAATGTTGTATGGTGTATACGATGTATAAAAATATTGAATCACTATGTTGTACTCCTGAAACTAACAGAATTAAGTCAACTATATATCAACAAAAGGAAAACGAAGCAATAGGAGGAAAAACAATAGGTTCAAAGTTATAAAACTTTGGTTCAAATCCTGGATTTACCACTTTCTTGAATGAATTTGGTTAAGTGATTTTACTTTTTTACGTCTCTCTTTCTTCATCTGGCCTAGATGAAAAAAAGGTCAGTCTTGTTGGGGTGAGAACTAAATGAGACAGTATATATGAAAGAGTGCAGAACAGTGTTTAACTCACAGTTATCTGTGCCCTTTTGTTCTGGTCATGGGACTTTGGTTCCAGCAACACATAATGATAGTATAATTGCCACATGAATGATGATGTTGATGGCATTCTGGAGTGCCTCATATCTGCCCAAAGCATTCCATCCTCCAGTGCTTGCCAGAACCTTCCATTTATTGTGTAGCTTCTTCTGTAGTTTCTGTACACACACACACACACACACACACACACACACACACACACACACACACAGAGTTCAGTAGGTTATTTATTTTAAAGCGCTTCCTGAAAACACACTGTATACGCTGAGGACAATGCAATGGATAAGATAGAGTCTCTGCCTGAATGGAGTTTACATTCCACTGGGAAACTAGATGATCATAAATGAATAAATAATACATTTCCAGGGAGTGAGAGAGGCTTTGAACAACAACAGTAAGGGTGAGAGAAAAGGATAATGAATGGACCCTTGATAGGAATCCTGAACTTAGTCAAGAAGCAAGCCAGGCAAAGATCCAGGAAAGAGTTTTCCAGGCAGAAGAAGAAAGAGATTACAAATGTCTTAAGGTGGGAAAGATCTGGCAACATTCAAAAATATCAGTAAAGTTAGTGTAGCTGTAGAAGAGGGAATAGAGGAAGAGAACTGAAAAAATGACAATATAAACCTTGTAAACCTGGTTTTTTTTAAAAAAGAATTTCTTGGCAATTTCCTGGTGGTCCAGTGGTTAAGACTCGAGCTTCCAATGCAGAAGTTGTGGGTTCTCTCCTGGATTAGGGAACCAAGATCCCACATGCTGTGCAACATGGCCAAAATACTAAATGGCAACCCATTCCAGTACTCTTGCCTGGAAGATCCATGGATGGAGGAACCTGGCAGGCTACAGTCCATGGTGTCACAAAGACTCAGACACGACTAGGGACTTCACTCACTCCCTACTGCTACTCTAAGCTACTTCATATGTGCTTCCCTGGTGGCTCAGCAATAAAGAATCTGTCTGCAATGCTGAGACACAGGGTTCAATCCCTGGGTTGGGAAGATACCCAGGAGAAGGAAATGGAAACCACTCCAGTATTATTGCCCGGGAAATCCTATGAACAGAGAAGCCTGGCTGGCTACAGTCCATGGGGTCTCAAGAGTTGGATACGACAGATGGTCCGGCATGGCATCCTTTCAGATGCTAGGAGGACATTCCAATAACCCAATGCCACACATTTCCCACCTTTGTACAATGCTCTCCATCCTCAAGCTCCTTTCACTGTAGTCTTAAAAACTATCACATCACATACTCTTAAGAGATTGATTTTTAGCATACATGATTCTGCCTACCTCAGCTGGAGAATGGTTTTAGAGCCTTTGGGGAGAAAGTGCTCAAGGAGGAAGCTCTCCTTGCTGCCCCAGCTGTGATCAGCTGGCACCTCCCTTCCCTCCTTTACCCTTTCCCCTACATCCAGTCAGGCCTGTGCTTCTTTCCTTGGTTTCTTGAGGCATAGATGACCCCAGCCTTCCTGCTCTTTGTAGGCCCCTAGTAAATACTGCTGAATGAATGAATGAATGCAACCAGGAAGCTGCCTCTTGCAAGCGCTGTAGTTAAATTGACGTAGGGTGCAGCATGCTTGGGGCTGGTGCATGGGGATGACCCAGAGAGATGTTGTGGGGAGGGAGCTGGGAGGGGGGTTCATGTTTGGGAACGCATGTAAGAATTAAAGATTTTAAAATTTAAAAAATAAAAAAAAATTTAAAAATTAAAAAAAAAAAATTGTGCTCTAACAGCCAATGTATAGTCTGAGATTATGGCTTACTTCCTCCTGCCTCTCTACTTGTCCCTGAATCCTGGGTGCTGACCTCGAGTACTCTTCCCCTTTGCCCCAGGCATGTGAGTGTGTATTAAGTCCTTCAGTCGTATGGTACACTTTGCAATCCCTTGGATTGTAGCCTGCCAGGCCTCTCTGTCCATCACCTCCATGCATTTTCTTC
Organism: Capra hircus; assembly: GCF_001704415.2. Classification (NCBI taxonomy): domain Eukaryota; kingdom Metazoa; phylum Chordata; class Mammalia; order Artiodactyla; family Bovidae; genus Capra; species Capra hircus. Next base: position 16,191,869 of record NC_030815.1, read on the forward strand.
TGCCCTTTTGTTTTTGGGGGCTTCTCCAGGCAAGAGTACATGAGTGGGTTGCCTTACGCTCTTCCAGGGGATCTTCCCAACCCAGGGGTCAGACTCGCATCTCTCCTGTCTCCTACATTGGTAGGTGTTTTCTTTACCACTAGTGCCACCAGGAAGCCCCAGGCAATCATTTCTAGATTTGGGGTGATTTTTTTCCTTCCTTCCTTCCCCCTATTATTTTTGGAGAATGTACTGAACATTTGTGGGAGGAAGGATATCACTAGGAGCTGTCAGAGCAGGCTGGCTTCTGTCTTGTCCCTCTGTCTAGTTCTTCTCTCCCTCCAGAATCCAGTTCCAACCCAGGGTTTGTGCAGAGTAATGCTGTCAAACCAGGCATTTCAATGCCTCACCCAGCAAAATGCTTTCCCCTAAATGCAATTCCTTTTCTGAGAGGAATTCCTGAGAATAGCATCATGCTCCTCTGTTCTAAACTTCCCCAGTGGGAAGAAGGTTCTCAGGCTGGAGAGGGAAGTGAAAATCTGTGGCCCCAGTCAGTCAGAATGACAGAAGGACATGTCTAATTCCTCTCATCGCAGCCTCTCACCGTTGCGGTGGTTACCTCGGGACACTCTCTTTGCGCTGGATCTCTTATCTACTTTTCTTCCACTCTGTTTCCTGGAGTGTGCAGGGGGCTGTTGGAAAATTATAAGGAGGTTTTGTATATATTTTATATTACAGACAGTAAAGAATCTGCCTGCAATGCAGGAGAACCAGGTTTGATCCTTGGGTCAGGAAGATCCTCTGGAGAAGGGAATGGCAACCCACTCCAGTATTCCTGCCTAGGAAATCCCATGGACAGAGGGGCCTGGCTGGCTACAGTCATGGGGTCACACAGAGTCGGACACAACTGAGTGACTCACACTTTTGTATATGTAGACTTTCTCTCACCAATACAATAGTTGTAAAACAATAAAAATCATACATTATAATAACAAAAAACACTAATTGGGAAACACAAACATTTTACTATGTACCTTACTTACGTTGTGCTAAATGTTTTCTCATGTTTTTTGAATTAATACCAGTGGCATTCCTGAGAGTTAAGTATTATTACCCTCAATTTACAGATGAGGAAACAGAAACTCAGAGAGGTAGTGTCATTAATGGATTAAAAGATGCACAGTTAATTGTTCAGGGCAGGATTCAAATCTAGGACTTCCAGAATCAAACTACAGTAGCTTGGCTATATACGAGAACAAGAGGGAAAAACTGGGATTATTAGAACTTTTCATGTCAAATGTATCCTGTGAATTGCATGCCTGATACCTTGCTATGGACTTGCTAAATTGTTTAGAGAGAAAAATAATATGCATCAGCCCTACTGAGGTATATATAACTAGTACACAAAAAACTTCACACGGTTAACGTACGTAGTGTTAGGACATACATGCCCACTTGTGTTACTGTCACCACAATCCAGGTAGCAAACATGTCCATCACCTCCATGCATTTTCTTCTGTCCTTTTGTTCTTTGTTTTGAGGTAAGAACACTTACCCCCTGAGATCTACCCTCTGAACATATTTTTAAATACACAGGAATATACTGTTGAGTGCAGGCACAATTGTGTACAGTAGAACCCTGCACAACTATAAATTTTGAATTATTATTTTGACTAACTAAAACGATCACAGGTTCACATAAAAGCAGATTCAGAACCAAAAAGAAGTGGGAGAAAAAATAAATGCATGTTGTGTATACAGAACGCACAGAGCTGATGTGTCATGACACTCATCCAAAGGGATGAGAATCCACTGATAATCTCCCTCCTCACTTGGAAAGAAGACGTCGTAACAGCTGTGTTGTCTCATTTTCATGTATTTTTATCACTCCTACACTGTCAAGCTAAAATAATTCAGAGAGTCAAGAGGTACATACAATTAATTCCTTTTTTTAGACACAAGTGCTTAAAAAGCCTCTCCTCCAAGACACCATCGTTTACAGCTTTTATCCTATCATTAAATATCCCATACCTTTTTTTTTACGGGAAATAGACTTTTCATTTTGTTATTGTTCGCTATGCTGGGTCTTTGTTGCTGCATGTGGGCTTTCTCTAGCTGCGGCAAGTGGTGGCCACTCTAGTTGCCGTGCGTGGGCTTCTCATCATGACATCTTCGCTTGTTGCGGAGCTCAGGCCCTAGGGCTTATGGGCCTCAGTAGTTACAGCTGTCAGACTGTGGAGTGTGGGCTCAGTAGGTCTGATGCATGGGCTCAGTTGCCCTGTGGCATATGGGATCTTCCCGGACCAGGGACCAAACCCATGTCCTCTGTATTAGCATGCGGACTCTTCCCCACTGGGCCACCGAGGAAGCCCAGATATCACATCTCTTGCTCCTCCCCAGTGTCCACTCTGATAATGACAACTCAAGCAGGTCATTAAAGCTAAGTCTTTCCTCATTTGTAAAATGGAAGTACGATTAATGCCACCACATTATCACCACATACATGATGTATTAAAATCTGGTAAGATTTTAAAAATAGAGGATGAACATAAAGCAGTAGTTCTCAGTTAATGCCATTCTCCTCGCCCTGCTCAGCTTCTGGAATGTAAACTTGTAGATCAAGAGTTAACTATGACGTCTAATTCAGAGCTAGAAGCACCGAAAGTAGATGAACTATGAAGCTGACTTTGTCAGCACCCTGTAGTGGATTTCTATCTCCTTAGCCCAGAAGAGAACAATGCTCTTTCTTTTTTTTAAACGGAGGCATAACTGATGTACAGTGTTATATGTTTCAGGTGTACAACATAGTGATTCACCATTTTTAAAGATTATATCCCATTGATCGTTATTATAAACTATCAGCTATACTCCCCACATTGTACATATATCCTTGTAGCTTACGTAGAGAACAGACTATTGGTGGGGAAAGGAGGGGGGGGACCTAATACAGGTAGGGGGATTGAGAGATAAAAATTCCTACATGAAATAAACAATGCTCTTTCTATATTCCTCCCAGACCTTAAGCCAGAGCCCAAGTACAGGCCTATGAACTGTTAGTTTCTACCACCAGGTGGCATGAAAATGAAATTGTGTGTTTTCCTTGTACTTGGAGCTTTGAAGGAAGTTTTGAAGTAGGAACATTTGTACTTAACAAGACAATTGTTCCAAAGACTCGATTCCATTTCCTGACACCATTTCCCCTGGTAGATTTCAGCCGGATGTGCTACAGCTCATTGCTCACCTATTAAAGCCTGGTTGGCTCTTACATTCGAGATGCACTGGGAAGGTCCACACGCAGCCTTCCACTGCTAATAAGATGAAGGCAATGGCTGTTCAAGGCTCATAAACCTGTGACCCTCATAAATCAATTTCAGAGCAATATTGTGCTTAACTGAACACAGTCCCCACAACCAAGAAAAATTTTAAAACAACTCAAACTAGCATTACTCAATATTATGAAGGGGACAGGAAATCCCCTAGCAATAAATTTTAAAATCCCTTTTTAGGTTCTTCCCAATCCACTGCCCCACATGGTACAGCTGTGCTTCTCAAACCAGTGAGAACTTAAAGTTCATGTCTTTTCTTCCCCTCCTTGTCCTCTTTCCTGCCTGCTTTTCTATTTTTTCTCCGTTGTACAGCCCAGGAACTGTCCAAGACTACATCTTTCAGGGGAACAGAGGGTAGGCCCTAATGTAGACCTTGCCAGGCACCACTAGTGGGTAAGCACAGAAAACAATCTGGGAAAACTCAAAAATTAATCACTTACAGTTCATTAAAAATTGGATTAAAAGCTTTTGTCAGATATACAGTTGCAAAAATTATCCAGTCTGTGGCTTATCTTTGTTTAAAACTAATTTTTCAAAGAGTAGTCATGCTTAATCTTGGGCAAAACAAAAAGTGCTATAGCCACAAAAGGTAAACCATAGCAGAATATGAAAAAAGTTAATCACTTGTATCTTGGCATATCGCACCCAAACTTAAGAAATACAACAAACAGTGCTACAAAGTGCCGAAGAAATAATGAGATCCAGTTGCAGAAAACACTGAATTAGAAATCTAAAGTTTTATTCCAATTAATTGTATGAACTCTCAAGGGTAACTTTACTTCTGATTACTTGCTACTTGCTTCCTTGTATTGATATGAAAACCAGGACTTTTCTTAGTAAGATGGAAAGACTGGGATAAGGTCACATGGGTCAGCGGGTGAGCAGGAGAGTTCCAGAAAGGCAAAAAACATGTCTTTATGTGCTTTTGTGTCTCTAGTACCTGCTTGACAGGGCCTGGCATCTGTAAACACTCAGTGGCTTTTGGATGGATGCAAGATTTGTGCCTACACTTCTGAATCCAGAGTCAATGCCCACAGCTTAACCCACTTGGTGTCTCACTTCCTCATTGCCTCTCTGTTCTGTTAAAGTCCCACCCCCTTTCAAATGATTGGCAGGCACTTCTAGTCTATGCACTCATGGCACAGAATACCAGTCCTAATCCATGTCATTACTTTTATGATGGTAATATAGCTAATTGGTTTTTTTTTTTTTTTTTTTTTGGCTACACCAAGCAGCATGTGGGATCTTAAGTTTCCCGGCCTGGGATCCAACCCATGCCTCTGTATTGGGAGTATGGAGTCTTAACCACTGGACCACCAGGGAAGCTGCAATATCTCTAATATTAACTAATATTCTTTTGAGTTAACATTTAGATCTACAGGACTCTGAGTTGCATGTATTTTTCATAACCAGATGGCACAATTTGTTCCCACTGCTCTAACATTATTTCCCCATTTTCTCTGTGGCAGAATGATGCATCTTGACACTAATTAATTGTTAGCATCATGATTTAGGAAGATATTTGGAGGTCTGCTTAGACGCGTTTAATTAGAAATTGCCACTTTAAGTGTTATGTGTTTTTATGCACCCAGTGCATCATGGGATGGAGTCAGGGCAATAGAGAACAGAGGAGGGAGGACACAATGTGTGTTGTGTGCTGTATCCACAACTGACGGATGGCATGTACACAGCCCTTTACAGATTGCAAACCGTGCTTATTTTAACTCCTCTGACTGATCATGAAGGGTAGGTGTTATTGTTAGCCAGTTTACAGATCAGAAGCTGAGGCTGAACAGCGTGTAAGCGACTTGTTCAAGATCACAAAGCTGGGTCTCAGATGTCCAGCTTTGCTTGCAGGAAAAATTCTGAGCCAGGATAGTGGAACAACTGAGGGTATCACCTCTGGCTAGATTGCTTAGTATTAATATCCCAGTTTTGCTATTTACTAGCTTTGTGAGCTAAGTAAGGCAAGTCACTTAGCCTTTTTGTGCGTTAGTTTGCCATGCATAAAATGGGAAGAAAATAGAACCTACCACATTGGGTTTCAGGGGAGTTAGGCTAATGGACATAATTTTCTCAGAATAGAACCAGCTTTATTAGGAGATACTTAATAGGTGTGTGTGTGTGTGTTTTCACTAGACAACTGTTTCCCACATTTCTGGAAATCCCTCACACATTAGTTCCTGAAATACATTTCCTTTCTAAAAAAAAAAAAAGATTCTTGGCAGCAGCCTGATTACAAACTATGTGTAATATGTTTATGAGGAGACTGTGCATCAGGGCACCCATTTGGGAACAGGGCACTAACGTGTAGAAGATGGACAGAAACAAAACCCTGACCTCCGATGCAATCTTCATTAAGGCGCTTCTCAAATAAAATTCCTGTGCTTCAGGAGCTGATGGCCACAGTGACCCCACAGCCCACAGAACATAACGCAAGCGCTAATTTAAAATTTCATGCAGGAAGGGAAAGTTACAGTTTTCACAGAGTCTGTAGATCAAACACAAGATAAGAACTAAGTGTCTGCCCAGTGAATCAAGCATGGAAGCGGGCAGCGTGGCTTTTGCGTTCTTTCCTAGTCAATTTTATTGATTAAACCTCAAATTCTCTAACGTGGTGTTGCATGGATGTCTAAAAGCAGCCTTTGAATAAAGAGAGGAGACTAAATCTGAACAGTCAGGAAGTAGATACTGTTCAGAAATACTGTGGTGTTTGCTTTAGAGCCACTAAAACCAAGAGACCACAGTGACTCTTGAAAGGTTTAGGGTCACATGTGCTAAATTCTGCCACTTGAGGTGGAGGTGCCAGGTTTGACTTGCTGGCCCTTCACTAAGCTAGACGGACAGGAAACTGCTTTTTGAACAGACAGGAACAGCAGCCCAAGACCCTCCTCAGTGAGTTAGGACACCTCCTACGCTGCCTGGTCGGGTGCATTCCCTTGATGGCCTCGTCATTTATAATTCTCATTATCTTCATTCAAAGTAGGCCATGCTACAAAACTACCCTGCCTCTGGGAGACTATATGAGGTTGCAGAAATCACATAAACTTCAGGGTCAGAAAAAAACACATCTGTTTGAGTCCGTGTTTTACTTTTTATTACCTGTGTGATAAAGGGCAAGTCACTTATCCTCTCTCTGCTTCAGTATCTGTAGCTGTAAATGGAGATAAAAATAGTAATTTCAACATCATCAGGAGGATTAAATGAGACAATAGATGGGAAAGTGTTCAGCACATATCAGCTAGTTAAATGTCAGTTCAGGGAGAGAGAAACAAAAGGCAGTAGTATTAACTGGCTTTTAGAGAGAGAAAACTTCCAGAAACATAGAGATGAGTGTCTGACTTGTTAATAAAATTTTAACCTGACTGAGATCAATGAAATGTCCCGTGTTGACTGCAAATGCATACTCATCATCAGCAATCCCAGGGAAAATCTATCAGGATAATTTCCTTCCCTTAAAGAGCAATATAAATATTGATCAACTTTCCTAATTGGCCTGCGCTGTGCTTTCATACATCACACTTCTCTTCTGCACATAGGGCACAAATCTTCCAATTACCTTTAGTTCATAATTCATGGTGTCACATTAGAAGCTAAACATGAATACAGGGTCCTCATCAAGAAAAGGTACCACTTGAGGAGCACTTCCTCTCTTGCTTTTTATTCTCCAAAAGATACCTGAGTCCCCTCATAGTTGATGTGTGTAAGAATATCTTCACCCCTCCCCAGGCAGGCCAACCTCTTACATCTGAAATCAAAGCAACTGCATGGTGGGGTCAAGAGATGGCTAGCCCTCCTACTCAGGACCAGAAAGGAACAGCACACCAGCTCATTAAGAAGGAATTGTCAGGCTTGATGACACAAGGAGGGCTGGAAAAATGCCAAAGCAAACATCTGTTGTTTCATAAAGATGGCAAAAGGCATGCTAATCATCTTGTTAATGGTGGTTAAAACACTGAAGATCTTCCCTTTAAGGGCAGTGGCAATGCATCCTGTCTTTGGACTTAGAAGCAAAATTAATGATAATAGTGTACAATACTGGATGCCCAGAATCCTGGATGATTATCCAGTAATAGCTATCTCTCTAGAAATCTGAGTGCTTCAGACTTAACCAGCAAAATAGATGGTTCATTAAGGAATTTTCTGGCTAGTTTATTGCCAAGGAAGTGAATGAATCAATGGCCTAGAAAGGTCCTGGGTGTCCTGCAAGTTTGAGGACATCATAGCCAGAGTTGTGCCTTTCTCTACTTCGGTTTTGGACTGGGTTTATTGCTCTACATTGTTTTGTTTCTTCTGACAGAACAGCAATCCTTCCTTTGCATCTTTGTCTCTTGTTGTTCAGTTGCTCAGTTATGTGCAGCTCTTTGTGACTCCATGGCCTGCAGCACGCCAGCCTTCCCTGACCTTCACTATCTCCTGGAGTTTGCTCAAATTCATGTCCACTGCGTCAGTGATGCCATCCAACCATCTCATCCTCTGTCAGCTCAAAACAAAATTCCTGCCACCAAATGAAATAGACACGAAAGCACTCTGAGTAGCTCCTGTTGGAAATAGGCGCTGTGTAACCTTGGGCCCTGTCCCCTTCATATGTCAACACTGGATGGAACTGGAATTCAGCTCCCTTAATTAGCAAGAGGAGGATGACTCCCCACATGAAGTGTGATCCTTCGTCCAGGAAATACACATTTATGGACATAAAACAATGCTGGTTTTCAATAGGTTCTCACGTTTAGTTTGCTTAATTCTAAGAAAGAATTGGTTTTCATTTTTTCCTTTGTAAACCTCTGTTCTTTCATATCCGATAATAGAAGTTTTCCACTTGTTATGATAGGATATCTTTCATTTTCTTATTGTCTTAATACCAAAGGATCCCAGTAGAATGTTCTCCCAAATTGTTGTGACATTTCAGAACTGAGCTGAAGGGGAAGTAAATGTAGGATTCTGCTTTTTATTAGATAAAATACATCATCTCTCTTTTCCTTTCTCATTGAGGTAGATTACTAGCAAGAAGAGAATATAAAACAAAAAACTTCACAAGATAACTCAAAAATGATTTAGTTGGCATTGTAATTTTTAAAAACTAAATTTATACCTAAATCCTAAAGACGATCCAGATCAGTTTCTTCTGTGCATATGTGAAAAACAGAGACGGCAAGTGACCACTCCCAGACCAATGAGTGAAAGAGAGACCTGACCCAGGAGTATGCAAAGGCCAGGTCTTCTGACTTCATTATTTCCTTCCCATGCTTGCTGAACTCATTGTTATTCAGTCCCTAAGTCGTGTCCAATTCTTGTGACCCCATGACGTGTAGCCGCCCCCCGCCCCGAGCCCCCTCCATCCTCTACTATCTCCTCGAGTTTGCTCAAATTCATGTTCATTGATTTGGTGATGCTATCTAATTATCTCATCCTCTGGTGCCCTCTTCTCCTTTTGCCTTCAATCTTTCCCAGCATCAGGGTCTTTTCCAATAAGTTGGTTCTTCACATCAGGTGGTCAAAGTATTACAGTTAAACTCACAGGAAGCCAAAATAGGACATTAAGATCAGTGACTTAAGGGACAGTAAAAGAAATGAAGATGGCACGTCCTGGCACAAGAGTTCCACTAATCTGGCTTTGCTAACTGATCTCATCCTCTGTCCTGGTAGGGGCTTCCCTGATGGCTAGATGGTAAAGAATCCACCTGCAATGCGAGAGACCTGGGTTTGATCCCTGGGTCGGGAGATCCCCTGGAGAAGGGAATGGTTACCCACTCCAGTATTCTTGCCTGGGAAGTCCCATGGACAGAGGGGCCTGGTGAGCCAGTCCATGGGGTCACAAAGAGTCAGACATGACTGAGCTATATCTGATTTATCTATCTTTCCTGGTAAGTGCACACACACACAACCCAGTGCTTCAGGTAACCATCCCCATGAATTAGATTTCTTGTACACTGTGAAGCATATTTACTCTTTCTGGTTTAGCAATTAAGTGCATGCAGCTTGGAATAGGGTTGATCAGTCTTCAAATTCCAATTCTACCACTTGCCAGCTATGTGACCTTGAACCAGTAACTTGACTTCTCTGAGCCTTGAGTTCTATAAATCGAAGGTAGTGTTCCTTTGGGGGTTGGCAAATGATGAATAAAGTGCTTGACACAGTGCACGGCACATACTATGCTTTCAATCAATGATACTTAATCTTATCCAAAAGAATTAACCACTTTTCTATGTTTTCTACGTTTCAGCTTTGAAGCATTAGATTCATCAAAATGTGTGTGAGGGGAGTTTTATGAAGCTGTTCAGTGGTGTCTTAGGTCTTTTTGCTAGATTCTATATTGACAATAATAATAAATAATTCTAGGAGAGACTCCATTTAGAAGTAAATTCTAACAGGTAGAACCTGTTTGTCTAGTTTCAGCCACGTGCTCAGTGTCGCTCCAGAGTATCTGTTGCATTGAACTGCAGTTCAGCTAAAGATTGCTCATTTAGAGGCTCAAGAAGCCTGGAAAGATTTTAGAACTCAGGTTGGAATCAATGTCAAAGCTGAATCTGGAGATGAGGTGTTTTTACATGCCATCCCAGAAGCAAAGGGTACAAGAGACAAAAACACAGAGTGTGGCCAGGTGGGAAAAGCTCTTTGATGAGATGTCCTTTCCATAGACACTCTCCAGGAAGAGAGAGCTAAAAAACGGTCAAGCACACACTTGATGCCCACTGGGGCTTGTTTGCAGAGCCTGAATCTGGGGCAAACAGCTTGCCGCATCTCTTAATGCCTAGCCTCAGCGCTTGTTTAATTTGAGATGCATTTATTTCCTATTAAAAACTGTTGCAGTCACTCTTTGGCATGAACTGTTTGCTGGAAAGCAGGGTGAGACTGTCAGATGGTTGTATTGGCTGGTGACATATTCAAGCTTTCATGTGATGGGGCAGCCGTTCAGATAATCACTTTAAATATTTCACTAACACAGTAGTAAATTTTTAAAAAGTATACAGTGATAGTGCTTTTGTTCATCATATTCACACTGCCTTTTTATTTCTAACAAACTTTGTCTTCTGAGGATATGTTGTCAAGAGCTCTCCCTAGAATATTATCATTTGTAATAGATGCTCCCGAATAGTTTATTTTTATTTATACCAGTAGCCGGGGAGTCATGGTAACACCTGGGAAAGTGCAAAAGCAAAATAGAATTTTCTTTTGAGGAGATAAGAAGAAGCCGCAGAGAAAAAACTGTTGGGTGCCCTTCGAGTCCTTATCTGCTGAAGTAATGAATTAGTCATCCAGAGGGGCAGGAATATTCCCAGCAGGTGAAGCTTCCCTGGTTGTCTGGGAGATTTAATTCTCACTCAACGTTAGGAGTGACTGTGAATGCCACCTCCCCGTCCTTGTGTCTATGATGAGGCTGTGAGCACTGTACCTCCCATCTGGGCGTCTGCTTTTTTGGAAAGAAAAGAATGCAGACAAAAATCGGAATTTTTGCACAATGCCTAGAGTCTATTTCCATGAATGTTGCATTAATTACTGAGTGAGACTGTCTTATGAATTTTCAGGTGTGTGCTTCCAATTCATTTTTTTTTCCCATTTACATAAAAAGTCGATTGGAACAGGAGTCTTTGTTGCTGCCTCAGTGGAATCTTCTCAGGGGATTTTTCACAGAGATTTATGTGCTTGAAACCAAACTTAGATCAAAAAACATACTGAAGGTTCTTCAAATTACCATGGGAATGGTTCAGCTCTTAGTGTATTCTTGTCACACAGAATTTTCCAGCTAGGCTGACTCCTGGCCCAGCCTCTGCTCTCTTGGGAACTGTAGAGAGGGTATAACATTAGATTCGCACCTTCATCCAACCTAATGAATCTAATGAATCTTCTTCCTACAACTTATATCCTTTAAAAAAAAATGAAGATAAAACATGTGAATAGACTTTTAGAAAGAGGGGTCCATACAGTTCAGTGGGTAAAAACAGAGACGACAGAGCCAGACCTGCTATGAGCATGCGACATCAAGTCCATTTCTTAAGGGCTTTGAGATTGGATCATGTCATCAGCTAAACAGAGATGGCAGTGGTACCTCTCTTGTAGAGTTGTGGGGAGTAAATGAGATGACCCAAAGAGCCTCCAGCACAGTGCCTGGCATATACATTCTCGCTATGATTTTATTATTCAGAGGTTTTCTTAATTCAAGTCATTTTGGCCTCAGAAATCATTCCATGCAAATATAAACTCTGGATGTGCCTACCTAAAAAAGCGGGAGTTTAAGTCATGATGTAACGTAACAGTTCTGTTGCAAAGAAGGGACTGGGCTCAAAACTGGAGAAGAACTGAATGTCTTATGAGAACAAGTCCACCCTCCTTCCCAGAAGGCAGACCTGAGGCAGAGATGTTGAGGAAAGCACTCTTGGTGGAGAAGTCAAGCAGGCCTCCACACGACACTCAAACGCAGGGACCAGCTTCATCTGCTGTCACCAAAGGGCGGCGAGCCAGGAAGGAAAATCCCTTCCTGCCTTGTTCTCTCTCACTGCTCAAGCCATCACTTCAGTTCAGTTCAGTTCAGTTCAGTTCAGTCACTCATTCGTGTCTGACTCTTTGCAGGCCCATGGACTGCAGCATACCAGGCTTCCCTGTCCATCACCAACTCCCAGAGTTTGCCTGAGTACCATCACGATTACCAAGGCAACTACATAGATAGTCTAGAAATCTACCACAAGGACTCTGATTCAGCAGGTGCTATTGTAGATTCTGACTTAGTGTGCTTTGGATAAAACCCACAGATCTGTATTATGTATACACACATATATATAATATTTAATTTATAATATTTATAGTACACGTTTTACAGTTGAACATTTATTATCATTCAAAATTCAAAATGGACAAGAATAGAGATAATAAACATCCTGTCTCCTGCCCCAGCTCCCTTCCCTGGAAATAACCAATGTTATCTTTGTATTATTCCAGAGCTGTTTTATTCACATACAAAGATACATTTATTTTCTCATATTTTACATAAATGTGGATCAGCATCTTACAGTTTTCAGAGTACAAGTCTTTTGCCTCCTTAAGGAGATTTGTTCCTAGGTATTTCATTCTTTTTGATGCAATGGTAAATGGGATTGTTTTTTTAATTTCTCTTGCTGATGTTTTGATGTTAGTGTATAGGAATGCAAGAGATTTCTGTGTATTAATGTTGTGTCCTGCAACTTTACCAAATTCATTGATGAGCTCTAATAGTTTTCTTATAGCATTTTGGGGATTTTCTATGTATAGTATCATGTCATCTGCAAACAGTGACAGTTTTGTACTTCTTTTCCAAACTACATTCATTTTTTCTCTTCTTTGATCTCCATGGTTAGGACTTCCAAAACTATTTTTCATAAAAAGTGGCCTGAGTGTATATCCTTGTCTTGTTCCTGGTCTTAGATGAAATGCTTTCTGATTTTCACTATTGAGAAGAATGTTAGCTATCAGTTCGTCATTTATGGTCTTTGTTACATTGAGGTAGGGCTTCCTTTCTGGCTCAGCTGGTAAAGAATCTGCCTGCAATGCTGGAGACCTGGGTTCAATCCCTGGGTTAAGAAGATCCCCTGGAAAAGGGAAAAGCTACCCACTCCAGTGTTCTGGCCTGGAGAATTCCATGGACTGTATAGTACATGGGGTGGCAAACAGTCGGACACGACTGAGCAACTTTCACTTTGACGTAGAGGTAGGTTCCCTCTGTACCCACATTCTGGAGAGTTTTTATCATAAATGGGTGTGGAATGTTGTCAAAAGCTTTTTCTGCATCTGAGATAATATATTTTTTGTTCTTCAGTTGTTTAATGTGGTGTATCACACTGATTGACTTGAGATTTTGAAAACTGCCTGCATCCCTGGGATAAATCCCACTTGATCATGGTGCATTATCCTTTTCATGTATTGTTGGATTCTCTTTGCTAGTATTTAGTAAGATACTAAATATTTTATTGTCAAGGATTTTTGCGTCTATGTTCATCAGCTGGCCTGTAATTTTCTATTTTTGGTATCTTTGTCTGGTTTTGGTATCAGGGGTTGGTGGTCTCATACAAAAGGTTTGGGAGTGTTTCTCCCTCCGCAGTTTTTTGAAAGGGTTTGAGGAGAGGTGTTAACTCTTTTCTAAATCTTTTATAGGATTTGCCTGTGAAGTCATCTGACCCTGAACTTTTGTTTATTGAAAAGTTTTTCATCACAGTTGCAAATTTTTGTGATTGGTCTGTTCAAATTTTCTATTTCTTCCTGGCTCAGTCATGGGAGATTGTACCTTTCTAAGCATTTGTCCATTTCTTCTGGGGTGTCCATTTTATTGGTGTAGAGTTGCTTGTAGTAGTCTCATGATCCTTTGTATTTCTGTGGTATCTGTTGTAATTTCTTTTTCATTTCTAATTTTATTGATTTGAGTGCTTTCCCTTTTTTCATAAAGAGTCTGGCTAAAGGTTTATCAATTCTATCTTTTTAAAGGACTAGCTTTCATTTTCACTAATCATTTCTGTTTTTCCTTTGTCTCTATTTCTGCTCTGTTTGATTTCTTTCCTCCTACTAGTTTTGGCTTTGGTTGCTCTGCTTTCTCTAGTTGCTTTAGGTGTAGGGCTAGGTTGTTTACTTGAGATTATTCTTATTTCCCAAGGTAACACTGTATTGCTATAAATGTCCCTCTTAGAATAGCTTTTGCTGCATCCCACAGGTTTTAAATCGTTGTGCTTTTGTTTCATTTAATTTCTTCTGTGGTTTGATGACTATCTTTACTATTGTTTCAACTGCTTTTCTTTTTTGTCTGTATATCTGTTGTAGATTTTTGCTTTGCAGTTACCATGAGGTTTTGATATAGCACTCTCTATATATACATGATTGTTTTAAGTTGCTGGTCTCTTAGTTTCAAATGCGTTCCCATTATCTTGTATTTGTACTCTCTTCTCACAACTGCTGGTTTTGGTATCATAGTTGTGTGTAGATGATTTCCAACCTTTACTGTATATTTGCCTTTATCAGTGAGCAAAATTACAGTGAGTATTTGTAAGTTTCTTGTTTCTAGTGATGCCTTTTTCTTTTCTGCTTTGAGAAGCATTTGTTGAAGAGCTGTTCTGGTGGTGCTGAATTTCTCAGTTTTTGCCTGTCTGTAAAGTTTTTGATTTCTCTTTGGAGTCTGAACGAGTCCTGCTGGGTAGATATTCTTCACTGTAGGCTTTTCCCTTTCATCACTTCAAATATATCGTGCCACTCCATCCTGGCTTGCAGAGTTCCTGCGGAAAAATCAGCTGATAACCTTATGGGGATTCCCTTGTATCTTTATTTATTGTTTTTGCCTTGTTGTTTTAGTATTTTCTCCTTGGCTTTAATTTTTGTCCATTTGATTAATGTGTGTCTCAGCATGCTGGACTTGGGCGTATCCTGTATCGGACTTTCTGCACTTCCTGGACTTGAGAGTGTTTCCTTTCCCATGTTAGGGAAGTTTTTGACGATTATCTATTCAAATATGTTCTCAGGCCCTCTCCCCCCCACCCCCACTTTTGGGACTCCTATAATGCACATGTTGTTGTGTTTAATATTTTCCCAGAGGTCTCTGAGACTGTCCTTTTTCACTCTTTTTTTCTTTATTCTGTTCCACAGCAGTTATTTCCACCATTCTTTCTTCCAGGTGACTTATTCATTCTTTGGCCTCATTTGCTCTGATGTTGATTCCTTCCAGGATACTTTTTCATTTCAGGGACTGTATTTTTCATCTCCTTTTGTTTGTTCTTTAAATCTTTTAGCTCATCATTAAGCATTTTTTGGTAACTTCTCAGTCTGTGCCTCAATTCTTTTTCTGAAATCTTGGATCATCTTTATTGTCATTGCTCTGAATTATTTTTCAGGTAGATCGCCTATCTGCACATCACTTAGTTGTTCTTCTGGGATTTTATCCTGTTCCTTCATCTGGAAGATTTTCTCTCCTGTCTCATTCTGTCTAACTCACTCTGTTTATGGTCTCCTTTCTGCAGGCTGCGGAGTCGCAGTTCCTCTTCTATTGTCTGCCCCCTAGTGGGTGAAGCTGGGTGTAGCCCCGCTAGTAAACAGGGTCATGTCAAGTGGTGTGTTTAGAGGCAGCTGTGGACTCAGGATGACTTTAGGAAGCCTGTTTGCTGACAGGTGGGGCTGTGTTCCCACTGTTGGTCGTTTTAACTGAAGTGTTCCAACACTGAAGCCTGCAGGCTATTGGGTGGGGTCAGGGCTTCCCTGATAGCTCAGCTGGTAAAGAATCTGTCTGCAATGCACAAGACCTTGGTTCAATTCCTGGGCTGGGAAGATCTGCTGGAGAAGGGATAGGCTACCCACTCCAGTATTCTTGGGCTTCCCTTGTGGCTCAGCTGGTAGAGTCCGTCTCCAATGTGGGAGACCTGGATTCGATCCCTGGGTTGGGAAGATCCCCTGGAGGCGGGAGAGGCTACCTACTCCAGGATTCTGGCCTGGAGAATTCCATGGACTGTATCATCAGTGGGGTCACAAACAGTTGGACATGACTTGAGTGACTTTCACTTCAGGCAACCTCTGGGAGAGTTCATGTTGATGGATATTCCCTGGGACTCTGCCACCAATGTCCTTGTCCCTACCTGTGGCTTGAGCCACAGCCATCCTCCGCTTCCTCAGGAGATCCTCTAAGACCCCAGCAGGTCTGGCACAGTTTCCTAGGAGTCACTGCTTAGCCCTGAGTCCCAGTGATGAGAAACCTTGTGTGTGCCCTCCAAGAGTGGAGTCTCTGTCTCTGCCAGTCCTCCAGAGTGTCTGCACTCAAACCCCACTAGCCTTCAAAGCCAGAGGGTGCTCCGCCTGATGCCAGCCCTCCAGCTGTGGGAAGCTGGAGTGGGACTCAGAACTCTCACTCCTGTGGGAGAACCTCTGCTGCTGCTGCTGCCAAGTCGCTTCAGTCGTGTCCAACTCTGTGTGACCCCATAGATGGCAGCCTACCAGGCTCCTCTGTCCCTGGGATTCTCCAGGCAAGAACACTGGAGTGGGTTGCCCCATTTCCTTCTCCAATGCATGAGAGTGAAAAGTGAAAGTGAAGTCGCTCAGTCGTGTCTGAGTCTTCGCGACCCCATGGACTGCAGCCCACCAGGCTCCTCCATCCATGGGATTTTCCAGGCAAGAGTACTAGAGTGGGGTGCCATCACCTTCTCCGGGGAGAACCTCTATGATATAGTTATTTTTGAGTTTGTGGGTCACCCACCCAGTGGAGAGAGAATTTGATATTCTCGCTAAAGCACCCCTCCTGCTGTCTCAATGTGGCTTCTTCTTTGGATGTAGAATATCTTTTTTGGTAGGTTCCAGTCTTGTCAATAGTTGTTCAGCAGTTATGATTTTGGTGATTTTGTGAGAGGAGATGAGCTCAAGTTCTACTCCATCTTGTCCCTCCACCCTCCAATCAGTAACAATTTTTTTTTAATATAAGGAATTTGTTGCCACATTTGATCACACAAAGTTTATATACAAAATTATATTTTATATATAAAATACTGCCCTATTAGTATATATGAAGTTATTTAATTCAAAGCAGTAGGATTTGGTTACTATGTATGTTGGATGCAAATTGTACCAGCTTTGCAAGAGACAATATGCTGATATAAATGTGCTGATATCATGTCAAGGAGGTATGGGATTTAGTGGGAGTATTGCATCATAGAAATCAGTAATCACTGGAAAACAGGAGAAAACTGGTTGTTAAACATTTACCAACACAGCACTGTTTCTGTAGGTCAGGTATCCCAAACCAAACACACACACTGTCCTTAACAGGCACAACTGCAGAGACGGAGCAGGCAGGCAGGCACTGCTAAAAAGAAAGATATTTTATTAAAGAGTACATTACTAAGACTGGCACATTAAATAGAAAGCTAATCACAGTATTGACTTCTTAGCTTTAATCACTGAATTCTTGCCAGTAACCAAAAATGTGGATTAGACACAGAATTTATCTCTCATCCCTTTGCTATTAAGTATCTAAATAATTATTTCTGTAGTCAGAGTCTCCAAAGCTAAACACAAGATGAAGAAAAAATGTCCCCAGGTCCTTACTCTTATAGCCCTAGAATGCAAATCAGAAGTCTAGATATTTAATAACTTCTCTGGCAACAAAATGAAGCATGTGGAGAATGTCTCAGGCACATTTGATAAGTTATCACACTTTCTAAATCTCCTATCTTTGACTCTTAGAGCAAATATTTCCAAAAACCAAGTAGCATTTCGAGATTTTCTAGCATTAAATAGCCTTGGAATTCCCCACTTAAGTTGAGGAATAGTATGCATACATTTGCCCTGTTGACCCTTTTCTCCCCTAGAGTGCTAAGCAAGAAATTAGCTCTCTTCCCTCACCTTACTGATGGCTGCAGTTTCAACTTGTGAGCAAATCAAATGCATTACATGCTGTTTCAATTACCTACTTCCTGTTTGTGAAACCCAACTATTGGTCAAAAGTGACATTCCGTAAACAGGAAGAACAACGGCGTTACTCTGAGAACTTTTAGTGCTCTGATAATCCCAAATAAAAGCACGCAATACTGTGTGGCAAGGAGCACAGTCACTGGCCTTGTGTGGATTGTGCTGCAGGTTTGCCAAGGGCTTTCCCATTGTCCCAATCAATAGCACCTGCAGGCCTTTGGTGACTTAGTAGCAAGCTGACTCTGCCTTATGTTTCCATATATTCCTCTCTGCCTACAAACTGCACAGGCCTCTGCACTCAACACCCAGCCAAAAGCTTTCTCTAAAGCACTGTGATGACTCCTAATAAAAGAATGCAGAGAAATAAAAGATCTGAGCTGTTGCCCTCAATCCTAGGAAGCCTGGAAAGGGACCCAGAGGAGTGTCATAGAGGACTGCAGCTCAAAGCCTCTTCTCTCTGGCATTGCACCATGCAGTCCAGGACTTTCTTTCTCACTGGTCCAGAAAGTACAAACTCAGCTCTTTCATCTAGAATACCCCCAAATTTCTACTTGCATGACAGATAGTAAAGCCTTTAAATTGACCTCACTGGTGAAGAGATTGTGGATTGGTGGTGGTGATGCGTGGGAGCATGCCGAGTTGCTTCAGTCATGTCTGAACTCTTTGCAACCTTATGAACAGTAGCCTGCGAGGCTCCTCTGTCCATGGGATTCTCCTGGCAAAATACTGGAGTGGGTTGCCATTTCCTCCTCCAGGGGGTCTTCTCTACCCAGGGATCAAACCAGAGTCTCTTGCATCTGCTGTATTGGCAGGCGGGTTCTTCACCTCCAGCACCAGCTGGGAAGCCTGTGGCCTCCCAAGGGTTCTATCATTGGACAGGTCAGCGTCATACCAGACTCTGCACCGTGGAGCACTGACCTGTCCAGGACAGACAGAGGTTGCTAGAGGACTCTTAGGAGGGCTTTGGGGAAGACAGAGAAAAGAGGATTAGGATAAAGAGGGGAAACTTTTCCTCATTAAATAAACTTGAAGAAAGCCTGTCTTTCTCGTGTCCCAGGTTTTCTAAACGTTGCTGTTCTCTTCTGACAATTTTATCTAATTAACATCTATTTTTCACTTCTTTATGCAGTAATCAGAGTTCAATTACCGGAACCCAGCTGCTGATGCTAAAAAGTACTGGAAAATTATATTCATACAATAAATCCTCAGATGCCCTCACCATCTCCTAAAGCAAAACAAAGGAGTTTGATTCCTTGACTCTCTCTATTACCTACGTACCTTCCTTCCCCTTTTATAAATTCTTCTGTGACTTTGGTTCCATTTCAGGACCATTATTGAAGGCCCATAGGGAGAGGGTCAAAGAAAGGAATAAAAATAAACATGAACACTAACACAGAAGTTTCCATCTGAGGATCGTAAAGGACTTCCAACGTATGTACATATTCCAACATTTTTGTTTTTAAGGAATCAAACGAAATTTGAAGAGCGTTTTACCTGAAGTTAATATTCATATATCTATTTGGTACAGAGAATTTTGCTTTCCAGATGGAAAAATTCTCGCCTCACTTTGTATATTCTTTATTAGCTTGATGAGAGAGGTGGTCATTGAAATCCTTCCCTGAAGGTCTTATAAACAAACTTATGATTAATTACATGGTTAACTTTGATAATGATTAATATTTAGAAGTTTCTAATTCCATCAAATTTTTGTGTGTATGTAAGAGGTTACATTTTATATTTTGGTCATCTTAAGTCTTTGAATAAGAAGGGAAGGAGGTAAGGGAGAGTAGGAAGAAAGGAGGAAGATGGCTTAAGAAAAAGAAGGAAGGAAAATGGAGGGAGGAAAGGAAAAGAAAAATTGTGACCTTTTTAGATGATTATGAAAAATACAAAGTCTTGTTGTAGAACTTGGGGTGTTCCTTTGCTATTTTAAGTAAAAAGAGGAAAGAACCAAGATTTGCTATGGGGCTCCCTGTCTGTCAACTACTCCATGTACTTAATTCACTTAAAAATCTCAATAAATAGTTGGTAGATAGAGGTATTATCCTTGACATTATGAAACTGAGAATTCTTGAGTTTACATGCCATGGTTAAGGAGTCAGATAAGATTGTCCAAACCTTCCTCTTCCCTTTCCATGTTATCTATTTTCATGATGTGTCTGTTTCCTGGCATATCATCATGCCTGATTTCTTGATAACTGGTGGGCCATTCCAAGTCTTTGAACTCAGCTTCCTATTATAAGATTGTTGATAGAAAGTAGGACAGTCCACTGTACAGAATTTCTCACACTGAACTTCAGGACAAGAATTGAGAGTCAAAAGCAAAATTTCCTTGGGATTTAATAGAATTCATAAGCATCACTCTTCCCATAGCACAAGCAGAACACAACCAATGTTTACTTAGGGTAACTTCTTACTGTTCCAGTCCTCTGGTTGTAAAGATATCCTAGGCCTCAAATATTAAAATTTGCTCAGTTCTAATCCCCAGACGACTTACTTGATCTTAGACATTTTTTTTTCCTAAAACTAGATTAATCAAGATCAAAGAATGTATGTGTTCTTCATATTTGTATTGAAAGAACTCAGTTTTGAGATAAGCATCCAGGAGAAGAACAGAACCCCTGAACCAAGAGAAGCACCAGCTCAGGACCATCAGGAGGTCAGCGCAGGACCTACATGCGCGCAGGGTAGTGGCCATCTTTGACTGGGACAGCTCGGGTTTTTCTCCTGTTGCCCAGAATATTATATGCATAGTGCCCCCATCCCTTCACAGGAGAGTCCCAGTTTGGGTGGCGTCCTCTGTGGTCATTCTACCTGTATAATGTAAAACCTAGACTGCCAGAGTAGACACATGTGGACTTCCCTCCTACCTTGAGTCTTGCTATGGTGAGAACATGCAATATTAATACAGCATTATGAGGCCTTAGTGAAGCCAAACCAACTATATAACAAATGCTGCTTACGTAATTCATAACATATGTTGAAAGCAGCTGTTTGCTTCTCTGCAATGGCAGACCTGTTTTCACAGAGATGGGCGGAGGAAGCTCAGCTGGCTTTGGAGTCGATGACAGAGCTGGGTTAGAATCCTGCCACTTTTTACAGCAATGACCTTGACCTGGCAGCTCTACTCTCCCTAAGGCTCAACTGTATATTCTACTAAGAGAATAGGCATAATACCACCTACCACCCAGGGTTGCTTTTACCAGAATAACAAGGGCTTTAGAGCCACAGACACCTCTGTTTAAATACCATTTGTACTACTTCTTGGCTGAATGACCTTGGCATTAAATTTGACCTACAGACTCAGTTTCCTTATCTACAGAAAATCATAACAAGTACAGTTCCTATCTCAGAGGTTATTTTGAGGACTAAATAATATAATGCATATAACGTAAGCATGTAATAAATACTCTGTCATCATTTTGAAATATAATATGGGGATATACTTAAGGCCTATAAATAATTTGTACCAGAAATTGTTAAGATTGCTTTCTGTCAGGCCACACATTATTAGGTACTGGCCACACATTATTAGGTACTAACTGGTCTAGCTCAGATCACAGTGATATTATCTGAGAATCAAATTAAGATTTCACTTGGTTTTAAATACTCAACCAGAGGTTCACATCAATATACCCTATGAATTATACCCCTGAATTGGATGAATTAAAACCTAAATGGCATTGTTTTCCATGAAACAAATTTAAAATGCTAGAATTACTTCCTTATGTATGCTGTTTGTTTTATACTCCAAGCTCTTTCATACTTTGTTTTCCACCTTCATTCTTAGTCATAAAAATCTCATTTTGAGTCATTTATTGGTTTTCTTTTGAGACAGTTTATCCAAATGCAGCATGTATATTGAATAAAGGGAGACATAATACGTGATTCCCTATGATTCCAGAGATTTTTACTAAAATAGAAACTAGCAAATATATGTAAGCCTTCCTAGTATGTATATGTATCTAAATATCTATACACAGACACACACATACATTGTATATGTAGTGTGTATATATAAACATGTATGTATGTGTCCAAGGAAATACATAGTTAACCAACTCAATCTAAAATACACATATGTATATATATATGAGTTTTCAGCCCTGTTTATATATTTCAATGGAAATTGAGATGTGATTTCTGTATTCCCGCATTGGAAATCACTCAATTGAAGGACAGATTATTCATGAATACTCTGCTGGCAGCAAAGTGAAAAGAGATGTCCAATGCTGCGTGGCAAGGAGAGGGTGTTAGAGACTGTTGGGAGCATAGACAGAGGCCTGAGTGCAAGTCCCTATTCCAGCACTTGTCACGTATAGGACGCTATGAAGTTATCCTCCGGTGTCATTGCTCCTATAGGATTCTGACAACTGAAATATCAGAAGTGAAAAGCTCGTTGCCTAAGCCTTTCATGTATTTCCCAAAGTATGGGATGCATTCCAATGTGATCCTCTCATTTTAGGAGGTACAAAATGTTTAGTAACCCTGAATTAAAGATGAAGCTATTCCCTTTTAAGTGTACTGTCAATCCTCTAATTATAAGGCAAAAGAAGACTTGGTTTAACACCTGTCTAACTCTGACCATTATCCACATGGAGATCAGGTCTCTGGCACATAGCCTGGGAAGATAAGAAATTGTAACTAGAATGGAATATTATTTTGTTTCCATTGTTTATATTTTTAAAATTAATTTCCATTTACTATTTTCCATTCTGGTTTTCCATCTAAAATTGTATAGTGAATTCTTACTTTTAGGGTATTTAAGTTTTAAAAATGAGATGATTGAAATAATTAGTGCACCTAACACACTGACTCAACACAAATCACGCCGTGGACACCAAGGCCTGGTGTCTGGAAACATCATGTTCCTGTGCCTAGTACCCATTATTAAAGGGTTGCCATGCTCTGTACAAGGCGCTGTTGAGCACAGCACACTGCACTGACTTTCCTTCAGGACAAGAATAAGCACGTTCATATACGAACAGAGCTACCGCACAGACCACACAGGCTGAGGCTTCTGTGTCTTTCCCTTTCTAGCTTCCATGACTTGAATCCTCTCTTTCCCACTGACCCTATGCTTGTGGTCTGGAGGCACCATGGCCGAAACTGCTATTCCATTAACACAATTGGATGTCAACTCAATAAGCAGAGAGTCCAGTAGGGAAGACACAACATGCACAAAAATAATATACGGTAGGAAATGATCAGGTAGTCATAGGGCAGTATAATATTGACAGGGAAAATAGAAATAGTAACCAAAAATGGTACCTACCTTCTCCTCTGTAATGTGGGCTGATTAAGTGAAAGGTACGTTCGTTCATGTCTGTGTATCAGTTAGTCACGGCAGCAGAGGCTTACTGTGATTGCACTTTAAAGTGCTTTCATTATGAGAACAAGGTTTTGAGCTATGACGTTTTATCTGGTTTCTGGATCTGCCACTAGAAAACTTTAGTCACCTCACCTTTCTAGAGTGTACCATTTTGTTGTATGTAACATGAATGGATTTTAATAATTCACTGTTTCTAATAATTCCCCTAAATGGGTTTTGCATGGACCCTTAAGGTTCTCAGTATTTAAAATTAATTTGATTATAATATTACTAATATTATTCAAATAAGTATACCCATAAAGCAAAATATAAATCAGATATAAATCTTTAATACTGATAAAAATTTAAAATTAACTCAAAGTGAGAATTTCCTTCTTTTGGCTTTAATTGCTTTGGTTTGCCATGATTTATTTTGTTTGATTCTATGAAATACAAAGAGATAATGCCTTCATTCTAAAAAAAATAAAGTGCTTTCATTATATTTTTATGTTCTATCTTTTCAAAAGTAATGTAATGCATGTTGAAAACATTTTTTAAACAAAAACACAATTGATAGAGTGTTGCTGGATATTTATTCTAACACTTATTTTGTTGTATTTCCTTACGATCTTTTGTTTGATGCATAAGGATATTTTCCTCTTTATTATATTCACACTATAGGTATAAATTTATATCCCACTTTTTTCACTTAACATTTCTGCATGTATACATTTTCCAAGTTGTTAAATATCTCCTATAACCATGATTTTAATTCCTATATAATAGTCAATTTAAGGAGATGAATCACAGATAATATAATTACTTCTCCATGACTAGACATTGTTTTATGCAATATTCCAGCATATTAAATAGTACAGTAAAATGCATCTTTGATGTTAAATTGTAATTTGATTCCAATTTGAGAAAATTGAATCATTAATTTGCTTACTGGACAGTTTCCCTACAAGACTATTAACTGTTTGAGAACAAGAATCGCATTTACTCAACTCTACACCCATAGCTCTCCGCCTTGAACATAGAAGGTACTTGTGATATGTTTACTGAGCTGAACTGAATGTACTTTTTTTGACAGTCCTCCATTCTTTTCTGGAGAAAATTCAAGAACTCATTTGGCATTCATCAGTTTCCATTCAGTTCAGTTGCTCAGTCATGTCCAATTCTTTGCGACGCCATGGACTGTAGCACGCCAGGCTTCCCCGTCCTTCACCATCTCAGAGAGCTTACTCAAACCCATGTCCATTGAGTCAGTGATGCCATCCAACCATCTCATCCTCTGTCGCCCCCTTCTCCTCCTGCTTTCAATCTTTCCCAGCATCAGGGTCTTTTCAAATGAGTCAGTTCTTCGCATCAGTCATCAGTTAGTTGCTAAAATAAAGGAAAATCCCCAAGTATCTACTAAAATTAGAGGCAAAATCTATTGAGTGGCTTGGGATATAAAAATTACGCATTCTTAGCTTTTTTGCCGTATGGCTTGAAAATAAAATCATTTGCTTTCATTTTCTCATCTACAGAGTTGCTAGAAAAATGATAAAATTCCTATCACCCAGGAATCGAAAAATGACTTAGTTATACCTAGTTATACTAAGTCATTATTAGTATTATTAATATGACAATGTTCTTAACAGAATAGGCACATAAATGGAAATTTTAGGTGCAATTCTCTATCTGGCAAAGATAGTTATATCAATAAGCACCAAATTTGAACCGTAATGTGGCAAGATATGTTTTTTTTTTTACATTTGGAGAAATACAAACAAAACAGCTGAATGTAAAACTACAATGATATTTTAAACAGATGATTTTCCAGATGCCTACATCCTTTCAAGAATAACTTATAAATAAACAATAGAAGCTTAAAATATATCCATGCACACTAAATTGTTACTTAATATCTGAATATATTGGCAGAGAATAGCTAGCTACTCACCAAGTCTACTTCCTCTTCCTCAGAGGCACATAGCTAAACTTCATTTCCCAGACTCTCATGCATAGGTGTACCCACATGACTGAATTCTGGCGAGTGAAATGAGAGCAAAAACGACGAGTGCCATTGTCAGGTTTGGTTCATGAAGAACTCTTACCCAGAATCCTCTTCGTCTTTCTCCATCTGAAAATGGAGTATGGCAAGGACTTAAAAGATCTAGGAAAATGTGGAGCTACGAAAGGCACAGGCACAAGTCCCTTCGTGTTTTCCTGAAGCAGAACTAATAAATACTACTCTGGTTTAAATACTATATTACAACAGCTAGAAGAAATTTATATTTGTTCATTTCCAGAGTGTTCCATATGGGATTTGAGACAGCTGTCTTGTCTGAGGAGCTTTCAAAAAGGTCTGGGTGACTGCAGCACCAACTACTTAAAAGCAGGTCATCTCCAGAGGGAGTCCCTTCATTCAGGAATACCCACACTTCAAAGAGTCCAGTTTTTCATGGAACAATAGATATAAGATTTAAGAATCTGAAGGGGAAACTACTTAACAGAATTCTTCTCTATTTGATCTTATTTTCCCAAGTAAAATACCTTAATAATAAGAAATGGCCCCCTGTGGTCCCATATTTCATAGAGATTGGCCCAGGTGGATCCTGAGGGATAATTACCACAGAAAGGCAGCCAACCTTTTTTTCATTCCATAGGGAGGCATTTATTTTATAGCTCTTCCTAACTCTATTGTCAGAGGGGTTTAAGTAACTTATTAATAGGAATTTTTGCCCAAGATTGTGGTCACCTCAGTTTGCTCATTTGTAATATGAGATACTTAACAGACATTAATATCTACCTTAATAAACTAATCCAGTGCTTCCAAATTGCATGTCCCTGAAGGCAACTCTTTAATCGGGAAATGTTTGTAAGTACTCTTTTCAGTTGAGAGTTTACATGCCTAGGAGATATCACTTAATAATGTTTCTCTTTCTCTGAATAATAACAATATTATTAGTTAATGTGTATGGAGCTCCGACTTCATATACACTCACATTTTATTGTTATGATAACCTAGTAGGTTACCAGGGAAGCCCAAGTTTAGTTACAATTATTCCCATTTTAGAGGTAAGAAAACTGAGACTAAGAAAGGGCTAAGATTTAAACACATTTTTATTATCATATACCTAGGTTCTTAGCCATTGCCTTATACTGCCGTATAGATTTGAAGCACTTCATAATATATTGGTGAGACCATCAGGCATCTTGAGCCAACTACCCTACATTTAATAATATTAATTTCAAAGAGATACATCTCAAAGCTACACAAAAACCATTTTCATCTCTCAAAGGTTTAAGTAGAACAGGCATCTTCTTTATGTCCAAGTATTCTATGTAGGCCAAAAGGAGACTCAGAACTAGAGCAGAAGAGCCAATGATTTGCACTTCAAAGAGATCAAAATAAACACAAGAACAGAGGGCTCTCTGGTTTCAGGAAAGATTAAACAGAAACTATTAATTGATGACTTAGGACAAGCTTTGCTAATTGTTTACTAGTCACTTGAATACAAAATGAACTCATGTTTTGAAGTAGATACAGTCCAGTGGAAAGCTGTTTCAGAACCATGAAAAAAGATACCAAAGCATAGCCCAGAGGGAAGATGAGGGAATTTTGTGGTTTTCTCTGTTGTTAAAAGGAAGCGTTACTATTAAATTTTTTTTTTAACAAAAATAGTTATGGTTGCTATTTCTTTGAGATGACTTGTATACAGTGAAAATGTGTGAGAAAGGATGGGAGAAGTACAGGGTAAAGGGTGAGAACTCTGCCTTTGAAGTAAAAAGTGCACAGAAATACTGGCTCCATAACTGACTGTGAAAGTGAAGTCACTCAGTCGTGTCTGACTCTTTGCGACCCCATGGACTGTGGCCCACCAGGCTCCTCCGTCTGTGGGATTCTCCAGGCAAGAGTATTGGAGTTGGTTTCCATTTCCTTCTCCAATACATGGTAAATTGCTCCAGTTGCGTCCCTCTGGACGTCTCTGCGGCCCTCTGGACCATAATCGGCCAGGCTCCTCTGTCCATGGGATTCTCCAGGCAAGAATACTGGAGTGGGTTACCATGCCCTCCTCCAGGGGATCTTCCCACCCCAGGGAGAGAACCCATGCCTCTTAAGTCTCCTGCATTGGCAGGTGGGTTCTTTACCACTAGCGCCACCTGCACCGTTACTGACTAGGGCTGTATAATCTTAGGCAAATAACTCACAAGCAAGAAGGGTGCTTACCTTTTCTTCACAGGTCAGGAGGTAAGTGCTTAACCAGGCTCTGCTGGAATCCTTCAGTCTTCCACTGTAGTTAAGGGCACACCATGACTTTGGTCTGACTTCTTCCTAAGAAATCTAGAAAATAATTGTTAGGCCTGATTGTCTCTCTGTGGCTCAGGAAAGGAAGCTGCTGCTGTACGGGGGCTTTTCTACATTGATGGGTTTTTACCCATGATTTCTACACATGAATTTTCCCATGCCAGTGTGGGCAACATGCATGAGAAAGCCAGTATGGACGTTATACAGGCCTTTACTATCATGTCATCTGGGAGGGTCATGGGCCCTCAGGCAGTCAGTTCAGTTGCTCAGTCATCTCTGACTCTTTGCGACCCCATGGACTGCAGCATGCTAGGCCTTCCTGTCCATCACCAGCTCCCAGAGATTACTCAGACTCATGTCCATAAAGTCCGTGATGCCATCCAACCATCTCACCCTCTGTCTTCCCCTTCTCCATTTGCCTGCATACCTCTCCTGAATTAATTATAAAGGGAAAACAGAGGGGAAAATTTAAGGTGCTGAGCACCTACATCTATGAGTCCTGTTTGTCCAGTTTACTAGCTGTATGATTTCACATAAATTTCATTGCATGAAATCATATTAACAGCTAGTTTTCATATATAGAGAGAGACTTTAAATCAAGTGGTAACTGCAAGCATCTAACAGTCTCCATTCAAGTGACTCAAGATCAAAATTTTATCTTTAGCTATTTACAGAATTGGTCATCTGCATATGATTAATATCTACAATGGTAGATAACTGTTCACCTACCTGCATAAGCCACTGAGTAATTTTATCACCCCATTTGTAATTTATCACCCCATTTTGTTTAGAAAATATCATCAGATATCCTCCAAACTTGGCTTTCATGTTGGCCATTTCCACTTCCTCCTTGAATATTAAAAGAAGAGTCTTAATGTTGAAAGTTTCCATTTCCTCCCTATCAAAAATAAGTTGAGAGAAAAAAGGTAAAAATACTTTGGAGAGTAATTAGAAATCACATAGGATAATTTTCATTTTGCAGAAAAACCGTTCAAGTCCAGTGTTCCCTACTAGGTTGGGGACTTTGGGGTTCAATCTCAAGTTCACTCAGGTCCTTCAAAGAACTTAGGTAACCCTGGTGACTTTCACAACTTATGCTAAAATTGATTTCTCTTGGTTTTCAAATGTTTTATACAACTGTTCACAACTCTTCAGTATCTGATTTGGACACAGACCGGTATTTATGAATTTATGGTTTTAGACACCTGAAAGTTATCTCATATATTTTGGACACTATTTTTTTTTTATTAAATCCTTTACTTTCTTTTCTTCCCCCAACTCCCTCCCTCATCACCCACCTCTCTTCACTTGGGAAATAGGTTCATTTATTTATTTCCAGTAAAGCTATCATTTGTTTGTGCAAGGTTTAAAAAGATTTCTGTGCTATCCATTTATTGTTGTGTGCCCTTGTTAAGATGCCAGTCAGGAAACTAAATTAATCATAGAATTCTCAGGATAAGAAATTTCTCATCACCTTAGCATCTATCAAAGTAGCTGTCTCTCTTCTAGGTTTTCTTTTTAAACAACACACAGCCATCATCATTTTTTTCTCTTCTCCTTTATGTGTTTTTAAAATGATAGCTATTGGAAACTCCTTTTCTCTTTATAACTGTATCATCCTTTAGAGGATTTCCTTGTTCAGTATCTCCCAAATCTGTCTTCAGAGGAAATCCATGTCTCCTTGGCAACACTTTATGTTCTGACAGATACTGTTTCAACAAGCCATTCTCCCATTAAAATAATTATGGCAGTCACCTTACACACACCACCTTTAATCATCACATTTATCCTGCTTTATGACCGCAAATTAGCGTACAGAATACTGAGAATCATAGATATTGTATCAGCTTACCCAGTCTCATAGCTAACAGATGTCAAACTCAGAGTTACATATAGCACTCAAATATTGTTTCTGTTTTTCCATTGTGAAGCCCTTTGGTTTTGTTTTGTGCTTTAATACAATGAGTTGCAAAATATACTCAGCACACAAAAAATAGAAGCAAGAAAATATCCCAACTTCGTACACTAGGTTTAAAAACGCACTTATCATTGAGCCAAAAATCAGAATTAAGATCAGCCTTTGATCAGAATTAATGGAAAGGCCCTAGCTGGCTTCCTGTGGATTTTAGTCTCCTGCTTTACTCTTAATGAAATGAAGTTCATCTTATCAGACTGGTCACAGTCAGACATTGCGAGCAAGCTTTGATTGTAAGACTTCCGCTGACAGTGGAAGCTAAATGGAGTCAGCAGTTTGTCCTTCTAGACTAAAACTAAGAAGTATTGTGATAAGAATAATAAAGCACAACCTTCCTGCACAGTTTCCAAACTATATACATCAAAGAACTGTGATGAGATATGGCCTCATATTATCTAATTCTGCTTAGCTGAAATAAGTAGAATGGAGGAGCTGCCCAGAAGTGAACGGAGCTTATCTGTTGCCGGCTTGCTGAGCACTTATCCATCCTTCTTTGTGATGGCCCTTCACTTTGGAACCAAAAGAACAAATTTTTAAGGAAAATGATACTCAACGCTGTATACCTTAGTTGAACTTTCTGGTTGAGTTGCAGCCGTGGTTAAATTAGATACTGTCATTTCCACGTTGGACACAGAGCCCGATTAAGGGATCCAAACAATGAAATAACATTTTCCCAAACCATTACTGAAATAAACCAAAAATAGGTTGCCAGTTATCTCATCTAACTGGGGATATATAGATCACGCAACTCTACCGACAAAATGACACTCAGCAGTAGAATTTATATAGCTCATTCTTTATCATAAATCAAAATGAAAAGTACAAAATATGTAATAAAACTTCCATCTTGAACATAAAATCTGTAATAAAATGTACATTTTCCCAGACCTACCAAAGAAATACCCCCAAAAGCATCTGAAAAATTTTACTTTCAAAGAGTGGAAAGTCCTTCGGCCCACATATCTTGACCCAGTGACAGACACATTTGAGAAACTTGAATTCCTCATCTTGTTACTGCTAAACTTGCCATCTCAGTGAATGACACCAGGTCTCACCCAGTTGCCAGAAGGCTGGAACTCATCTTTGCCTCTTCTCCTCCACCCCTCACAGTCAATCCATAAAGAAAACATTTCTATTCAGCCTCAAAACACCTCTTGAATCTGTCCACTTACTGAAGACTACTCCTGTGAACCTGCTTTGTTCTGGTTCGAATAATGCAACGGCCTCCTGAGTTTCCAGCTTCAAGGTTTCCCCTCCTACAAGTCTATTTTTCATGGCAGTCAGATTAATCTTCCCCAAATGTAAATCTGTTCATATCACTCCTTAGCATAAACCACTTTAATGGCTTGCCATTGCCCTCAGGATAAAGTGCAAACAGCTTATCACAGTTTACAAGCCCCTTGTAAATCACTCCTCCAATTACCTCTCAGCCTCTTTTCCCCTCCATTTCTCTTCTGGTTTTGCTCAGACCATTCTGGACTACATATTTTAATTCCCAAATCACAGGGTGTTCTCCATTGTCCTCATGCCTCTGCACATACTATTCCTTTTGTCTGGAACTCACTATACCTTCCTGTACCAAGGCTGGGGGGATGTTGTGAATGAAAATATACTGTGGCAAGTCTACTATATATTTTACCTGAAGCAATTTGATAAAAAGTATAAATAAATTATGGTAATTAAAGATGTATACTCTAATTCAGACAGAAACAAATAAAAATAATGTAAATAAATACAGAAAGAAGAATTGCAATGCACACTTAAAAACTGTACTTGATCTTAGCCAAAAGGCCCAGAAGCAAACATACTTTTTAAAACCTAATTGTTTAAAACAGAAGATAGGAGAATGAGAGAAAAAAAAGAATTCAAGTGACAAATGGCCAACATATAACAAAATGGCATGCTTAAATGCAGCCATATAGTAATTATATTTTATTTAAATGGAGTTAGCAACCTAACAAAAGGCAGAGATGCTCTTTAACTACAAAGATACCAATATGTTGAAAGTTTCATATGGAAAAATATATACCATGGAAACATTAAACTTGAAAAGCTAGAGTTGCTGTATTCATCATTCAAAATAACTTAAAGACAAAAAGTATTACTAGAGACAAAGATGGACTATTCATGATAAAAAAATCACTAAATCAGAAATTAAACATCTGCTTAATATCAATTTCAAAATATGTAGGGGGGAAAAAAGCTACAGAACTAAAGGAGATGTAGACAAATTCATAGCTGGAGATTTTAACACATATTTCTGTCACTGATATATAGAATAACTTAGGAAAAGTTAAGATTTTTGCAATCCTTATTAACATAAGCAACCATATTAATCTTCACAGTTTTTGTGGCCCACTATACCACCAAACAGAGAAGGCCTCCATTTGCCTGCACTCCAGTCCTCTTGCCTGGAAAATCCCATGGACAGAGGAGCCTGGTAGGCTGCAGTCCATGGGGTCACTAAGAGTCAGACACGACTGAGCGACTTCCCTTTCACTTTTCACTTTCATGCACTGGAGAAGGAAATGGCAACCCACTCCAGTGTTTTTACCTGGAGAATCCCAGGGATAGGGGAGCCTGGTGGGCTGCCGTCTATGGGGTCGCACAGAGTCAGACACGACTGAAGCGACTTAGCAGCAGCAGCAGCGTACCACCAAACAGCAAATACACACTTAAGTACAAATGGAATGGTCAGAGATTGATCCTATGCTGGTCCATAAGACAATCTCAGTAGATTTCAGAAGGCTGACATTTATTGGTAAAAATAAATGACACAGCATCTAGAAAAGACCTAAATATTTGGAAGTTAACTCAAAATTATACTGT
Organism: Capra hircus; assembly: GCF_001704415.2. Classification (NCBI taxonomy): domain Eukaryota; kingdom Metazoa; phylum Chordata; class Mammalia; order Artiodactyla; family Bovidae; genus Capra; species Capra hircus. Next base: position 16,223,983 of record NC_030815.1, read on the forward strand.
CCATAGGTCAAAGATGGGAACAGAAAAATAATTTTGAAAAAAATTTAGACTGATGTCTTTTTAAGTATATTAAATTTTATGAAAGGATATAAAATGCATGAAGGGATAGTCATAATTTTAAAAACTTATATCACTAATTTTGGGCCTTTTTCCTCCTCTAATATAAGTTTCTACCCTAGGAAACTTTAAAAAAAAGTTCAATAAAACTGACAAAATTCTAGCAAAGCTTATCAAGTAAAAGGAAATGTACAACTTACCAATATCCAGAGTAAAAGCAATGACCTACAGAGCTTGAAAAGAATAATAGGAAAACTTTGACTTCAGCCAAATAAAATTCATACCTTGATGAAATAGACAAATTCCTTAAACACATTACCAAAATTGACACAAAAAAGAAATAGAAAATCTAAATATTTCAATATCTACAAAGGAAATTGACTTGCACTTCAAAACATTCCCACAAAGAAAACTCTTAAGTACTTTGGTTTCACAGGTAAATTCTATTAAATATCTTAGAAATAACAATCTTATACCAACCCTTCAAAATATAGAGGCCAAAGAAATATTTTCCAACTGATTTTATGAGGTCGCTATTACTCTGATACTAATACTACATAAACATATCACAAGAGATGTAAAAAACCAATATTACATAAACATATCATGAGAGATGTAAAAGAGAAAAAATTCTCATGAAATAGAAAAATTATTTACCAAACACTAGCAAAAGAAACCTAATAAAATATGTGTGTATATACACAGACTTCATACAAAGTGGGGTTTATACCAGGAGTTCAAAAGTGGTTTAACATTATTTGCCATGTTGAAAAATACAGAAAAATAATAAGACCATTTCAATAAATGCAGAAAAGCATCTTTCAAAATTCAACAACTCATTTATGGTAAAAAAAAAAAAAAAATTCTAGTTAACTAGGAAGAGAAGAGAACTTCCTCAATCTAATGAAGGGCATTTATTAAAAAAAAAAAAAACACTAAAACATAGCCAATATCAAACTTAATGGTGAAAAAAAAAATGATTTATCTTAAGATTAGAAACAAAATAAGGCAGACAGCTTTCAGCGCTTCTATTCAGCGTCATCTTAGAGGTAATAGCAAACACAGAAAGGTACAAAAATAAAGGCATAGAAGTTAAAAAGGAAGAAACATTTGCTGAAGGAAACTGAAGTGAAAGTGAAGTCGCTCAGTTGTGTCCAACTCTTTGCGACCCCATGGACGGTAGCCTACCAGGTTCTGCTGTCCATAGGAGTTTCCAGGCAAGAATACCAGAGTGGGCTGCCATTTCCTTCTCCAGGGGATCTTCCCAACCCAGGGGTCGAACCCGTGTCTCCTGCATTGCAGACAGACGCTTTACCGTCTAAGCCACAAGGGAAGCCTGAAGGAAATTAAAGACCTAAATAAACTGAGAATACCATTATATTCAAAAACTGAACATTGTCACACTATCAGTTCTCCACAAAAAACTATAGATCCTACTATTACATATTTCCAGTCTTCCTATATTATAGACAAGCCTGCACCAAATATCTATGCACATTAGTTAAATTATTTCCCTATGATACATTTCTAAGAAAAAAGAAAAGGTTCACCCTCTTTTGGAGATGGCACACATGTTTATGATATAGATTGTGGTGATGATTTCATGGATATATACTTATCTCCAAACTCAAAATGTATACATTAAGTATGTACAAGTTTGTATAGTTTCTGTATGTCAATCATTACTCAGTAAAGTGGTTTTGAAAATGTTTTAAAGGAAAATGGTTTAAAGGGATGAACATATTAAACTTATATGTATCATTTAACTTCCTCATTGTTGTACCTCTATCTCCTGAAGGTTATACCAGTTTATATTTCCTCTATCAGTGTCTTCAGTCACTGAACTTTGTCAATCTGATGGGCAGAGGTGTTATACTCCTGTTTAATTTGTCTTTCTTTGCATTGTGAAGTTGGTCAGCTTTTCATATATTAGCTGCTTTTAGCTTTTATTACATTCATTGCCTAGTTTTCTACTGACATCTACCTCTTATCCTTATGGATTAATAAGAACTGTTTGCTTTCTACTGTGCTTAATCCTGTATCTATTATAAGCCTAAAAGATAATCTCCATTTTAGCAATTGCCTTTGTGTGTGTGTTTACTTGCTTGTTACACTGCTGCTGCTGCTTGTTATACTAATTTTTTTTCAAATGCACACAGATGAATAGATGATTCTTTTCTTTCATGCGTGCTAGCTTTCATTATAGAAAAGATTTTTCAATTCTATTATTATAAAATTAAAGAATTTTCTTCTGGTATATTATTTGTTCTTGCATTTTAATCCCTCATCTGGAATTTATTTTATTGGAACCAGTGAAGTTGATGTACAACTTTTCCCACTAAATTCCTAGTTATTTATATTTTTCTCTCTGGATTAAAATGCCACTTTTCACATATGGTGACTTCTCAAATATATTTAGATAAAATTCTTTACTGTCTGTTTCATTCACTGTGTACTTTCATGCCAGCATGATGCTAATTTTTATCATAGTTTTGTAATTTATGTTTAAATTTTTCATGAGTGCTATTACTAATTTTTGATGTTTCTGCTTAGTCTATTTATATTCTTCCAAATTAACCTGAGAATTTTTCGAATCCAAAAAAATTCTTCAAACTGTATTTATTGAGAATTATCTTTATAATTTGAAATCTTTCTATTGAAATATATACTATGTCCCTCTTTTTAGTAAGTTTTGTTTCCTCATTAGTGCTAAATGGTTGTAATACTCTGTGTATTTCTTATTTAGTTTCTTCCAAAGATTTGACTTTTTCAGAATTGCTATGACTGGAATAATCTTATACAGTAATATTTTCTAAATGATTTATATGATTCTAAATAATTTTAATATATGAAAGTTATTTTTATTATATAATGTTAATTTACTTATTCTCTTTGTTCTAATAATTTCTCAGTCAATTTCTTTTGGTTTTCAGGACAGACTTTAGTTTGATCTGCAAAGAAATCTTGGGAAAAACATGGCAAAATTAAATCTTCAGTTCAGTCCCTCAGCCATGTCCGACTCTTTGCGACCCCATGAATCACAGCACGCCAGGCCTCCCTGTCCATCACCAACTCCTGGAGTTCACTCAGACTCACTTCCATCGAGTCAGTGATGCCATCCAGCCATCTCATCCTCTGTCATCCCCTTCTCCTCCTGCCCCCAATCCCTTCCAGCATCAGAGTCTTTTCCAATGAGTCACCCCTTCACATGAGGTGGCCAAAGTACTGGAGTTTCAGCTTTAGCATCATTCCTTCCAAAGAACACCCAGGGCTGATCTCCTTTAGAATGGACTGGTTGGATCTCCTTGCAGTCCCAGGGACTCTCAAGAGTCTTCTCCAACACTACAGCTCAAAAGCATCAATTCTTTGGCACTCAGCTTTCCTCACAGTCCAATTCTCATATCCGTACATGACCCCTGGAAAAACCATAGCCTTGACTAGACAGACCTTTGTTGGCAAAGTAATGTCTCTGCTTTTCAACATGTTATCTAGGTTGGTCATAACGTTTCTTCCAAGGAGTAAGCGTCTTTTAATTTCATGGCTGCAATCACCATCTGCAGTGATTTTGGAGCCCAAAAAAATAAAGTCTGACACTGTTTCCACTGTTTCCCCATCTATTTCCCATCTCCCTCTAATTGATTTTAGTAGCACTTTCTGCATTTTTGCTTTTGTCCTACATTTTGAGGCCATTTTTTCTAGTGATTCACTATTCAGTTTGTTCTTGTCATTTTTATGGATAGATGTGTTTAGATATAGACATAGTTATATATACATAGACATATGTAAACACTGATTGAAGATTTATACTCTTAAATTATTCAGGAGTGAGTGCTGAAGTTTTATCAAATGCCTCTATATCTAAAAACATTACTTTAAACTACTTGCCCTTGAGTAAACATGGTGTCCGTGGATGAAGCACACCCCTGGGGATCTCAGGTTCATGCTTCTTCATAACATACTTCTCACTATTCAGTTGAGCAGTAAGTTTAGCGTCTGCTTAATGACATACATTTAAAACATAGTTCCAATCTCGTCTGATATCTATTTAATTTCAGCTTAACAGGTTTAATGGGTTTGAATTTGAATACGAAAAAATAATGTTCATTTATTAAAGACTTTTTTTCTTAAAATAATGACTCTTCCCACTCTTACATATTTAACCCAAAAAAATCTTAAAGAATTTTCATCCTCATAGCCACTATGATGCCTCATACCTATGATAAACATGAAGAGTTCGGGGAGATTTTGAGGATTTTTTTGTTTACCTCAAAAGAGAAAAACCTTTTATAAATCAAAATTTGCTGAACTCTGAAAGAGGTACATCTTCTAGTTAAAAGGGACTTTGGTAGCTCAGATGGTAAAGTCTCTGCCTGCAATGAAAGAGACCCGGATTCGATCCCTGGGCCTGGAAGAGTCCCTGGAGAAGGAACTGGCAATCCACTCCAGTATTCTTGCCTGGAAAATTCCATGGATGGAGGAGCCTGGCAGGCTACAGTCAATGTGGTGGCAAAGAGTCTGACATGTCTGAATGACTAACACTTTCACTTTAACAGAATATTTACATATGAAGGTGAAACATCTCAACCTCTTTCACTGAATGTAACTTTGTTTTGTCCTTGGAACCCAAGGTTCCTAATGTTCAGTGAAGCTTCTATTCGCTTCATTTTAAAGAGGATGACATCACAAACATCAGAGATACAGACAGTGATTCAAACTGCATAAATATCCTCTTAGCCACTGACCTCTGCTTCTGTCCTTTAAGTTCAAAATAAAGCCTTTTGTGAAATGTACTGTTTTGCACCAGTCTGTGCCAGACACTATACTAGTCTTTCGAGAACTCCATGGACAGAAGAGCCTGGAGGGGTGCAGTCCATAGAGTCGCAGAGAGTCGAACATACACAGAGTTGTTCAGTACTGAAACTGTCATAACTCTAGAAAGGTACTATCACTGTCCCTCTTATTTCCATTTCACAGCCAAGAAAACTGAAGTACAGGGAAGCGAAATATTAATAACTTACCCACGACCATGTTAATGATGGCAGCTCTCAGGTTTAAAGGTCAGATCGGATCTGCAGCCCTCCAAATCTAGGGTCTTTTCCATTGTACTCACTGTCTCCTTCATGTCTCTTTACCTACCTATTTCCTAACTCAGTTTTTCTTCCTCCCTTCTTTGGCCCCTTCTCCTGCAGGCCCGTGACCAAGGTGTAGACTAAGACGGGGAGTCATGCTTCACACGGCCTTATCATGTTGGCAGCCATTCCTGGGTCTGGCTGTGGTCTTAATCTTCATGGGATCCACCATTGGCTGCCCTGCTCGCTGCGAGTGCTCGGCCCAGAACAAATCTGTTAGCTGCCACAGGAGGAGGTTGCTCACCATCCCAGAGGGCATTCCCATCGAGACCAAAATCTTGGACCTCAGCAAGAACAGGCTGAAAAGCATCAACCCCGAAGAATTCATCTCTTACCCTCTGCTGGAGGAGATAGACTTGAGTGACAACATCATTGCCAATGTGGAGCCAGGAGCCTTCAACAATCTCTTCAACCTGCGTTCCCTCCGCCTGAAGGGCAATCGCCTGAAGTTGGTCCCTTTGGGGGTCTTCACAGGCCTCTCCAACCTCACCAAGCTTGACATTAGTGAGAATAAAATTGTCATTTTACTGGACTACATGTTCCAGGATTTGCATAACCTGAAGTCTCTAGAAGTGGGGGACAACGATTTGGTTTATATATCACACCGGGCCTTCAGTGGACTGCTTAGCTTGGAGCAGCTCACACTGGAGAAATGTAACCTCACTGCGGTACCCACAGAAGCCCTCTCACACCTCCGCAGCCTCATCAGCCTGCACCTGAAGCATCTCAATATCAACAACATGCCCGTGTATGCCTTCAAAAGACTGTTCCACCTGAAACATCTAGAGATTGACTATTGGCCTTTACTGGATATGATGCCTGCCAACAGCCTCTATGGTCTCAACCTCACCTCCCTCTCCATCACCAACACCAACCTATCCACCGTCCCCTTCCTTGCCTTTAAACACCTGGTCTACCTGACCCATCTGAACCTCTCCTACAATCCCATCAGCACTATTGAGGCAGGCATGTTCTCTGACCTGATCCGCCTCCAAGAGCTTCATATAGTGGGGGCCCAGCTCCGCACCATTGAGCCTCACTCCTTCCAAGGGCTCCGCTTCCTTCGTGTGCTCAATGTGTCTCAGAACCTTCTGGAAACTCTGGAAGAGAACGTCTTCTCCTCCCCGAGGGCTTTGGAGGTCCTGAGCATTAACAACAATCCTCTGGCCTGTGACTGCCGTCTCCTATGGATCCTTCAGCGGCACCCAACCCTGCAGTTCGGTGGCCAGCAGCCCATGTGCGCTGGTCCAGACACTATCCGCGAGAGGTCATTCAAAGATTTCCACAGCACTGCCCTTTCTTTTTACTTCACCTGCAAAAAACCCAAAATCCGTGACAAGAAGTTGCAGCATCTGCTTGTGGATGAGGGCCAGACGGTACAGCTGGAATGCAATGCCGATGGAGACCCTCAGCCTGTGATCTCCTGGGTGACACCTCGAAGGCGGTTCATCACCACCAAGTCCAATGGAAGAGCCACCGTGCTGGGTGATGGCACCTTGGAGATCCGCTTCGCCCAGGATCAAGACAGCGGGATGTATGTCTGCATCGCTAGCAATGCTGCCGGGAATGACACCTTCACGGCCTCCTTAACTGTCAAAGGATTCGCTTCAGACCGCTTTCTTTATGCCAACAGGACCCCTATGTACATGACCGACTCCAATGACACCATTTCCAATGGCACCAATGCCAATACTTTCTCCTTGGATCTTAAGACAATACTGGTGTCGACAGCCATGGGCTGTTTCACCTTCCTGGGAGTTGTGTTATTTTGCTTTCTCCTCCTTTTTGTGTGGAGCCGAGGGAAAGGCAAACACAAAAACAGCATTGACCTTGAGTACGTGCCCCGAAAAAACAATGGTGCTGTCGTGGAAGGGGAGGTGGCTGGACCCAGGAGATTCAACATGAAAATGATTTGAGGGTTGGCCGCTCCAACTATTGTTTCCGTGTCATTGTCTGTAACCAGTGAGCCAGCCTGGCACAAGAAAAGTACTAGGTTAAAAGGCAGCTTAGTGCAGCTTCCCCTGTGTCAAAGCAGGGTCCGCAGAAGCAGGAGGACTTGTGATGGAGACGCTCCACCTAGAGGCAGGCAGGCATGTGTCAGAGCCCTTCACACAGTGGGGTACTAATTGTTTGCATTGCAAATACTGGCATTCTGGGGATCTCAGTAATGAACCTGAAGCTTCGGCTCATGCTCACGGACAGTTACTCAACCTTTTCTACCACTGCAAAAACAGAAGAAGAAATCAAAAGGAGCAACCTACAATGTAGGATTTACGTATTAAAAAGACACATTTGTCTAAACCATACTCGACAGAAAAATTTGTATCTATGATTCTCCTTTGTTAAAAGCCTTGCATCATCCCATACTGTTGGTTCAACACCACAAAGAAATCAATATATTCTTTACTCCTTTTTTCTTTTTGGAAACATATATGCTGTATATGTTTTAAAGCAATATGAATGAGAGGTTGTGCTTTTTAGTTACACACCACTATCGACCCAAGTGTGACTTCACCTCCCTTTACATAGAGATAACCCTGAGACTAGATCCCTGGAGCTATGGGTGGATATATGTGGAGAGATGAGTTTTGTCTGATGTAGGATGCCAAGAGATAGGACCCGAGGCAAAAATGCCCAACTCTGTTAACTTCTGTTATTATAAATAAAGGCATGTGCCTAGTTTTGATACAGAATGGAATATTTTTTATACTTGTGATATCACACTGGACCAGTTTACTGTAACAAAGCCTTTGGTTTCTCCAGAAAGTGGTGTGTCACTGTTTACACCCGTAAAATGCAAGGTAGGTGTCAATAATGAAACTTTTTCCTTTAACCACAACTCGATTTTACTTTCATCATTGCTACTAAGGGAAGAGGATGTGATGTTTATATCTACTCCTAGGGTAATAGTCAGCTCATAGCTAAGATCAAAAAAATTCAGATGTGTAAAGCTCTCTGGATAATAAGTTCTTCTCAGATGCCAACAGAAACCAGGGCAATCCATACAACTAAGGATCTGTTTTAAAAACAATGTTGTCTGAAGGCTGGATCACTGCCAGTTTGAGGAATCATCTGGCTACTGCACCTCTGATGTTGTCTATTCAAATACTCTACACACAGTATCATCTTAAATGCACAACTCCAGGGTGTCTCCCTGCTTCCTTTCCAAGGAGATATTGATTTTTATTTTGAAAGCTGTCTGGAATCTGTCTTGTTTTTAAAGAAGTGGCAAAAAGCAAGGTGGATTTAAAAGCACTTACTGATATTTTTTTTCTCCACTGAGGAAAAGCTAAGATTTACCCCTATAAATAGGTTAAACTATGCTAACACTTTCACCCCTCTGAATGAATTTGTCCAATTCAGTTTGTATTAATGGTTGTTACTCAAATGAAAATATTATAGTTTAAAAAAAATGGCATCATGCCATTCCCACCAGTGATCTGGTTCAACTGAGACATAATTCCATTTGGCTGAAGGCTGAGTCAGTGGTTTTCAAAGCAGATACAGCTGACCCTTGAACGTGAGAGTTAGGGGTGATGACCCCCTGTGTGGTTGAAATCTTCATATAACTTATAATTGGCCCACAAGTCTGCATCCATGGATTCAACCAACCTCAGGTCACATAGTATCAATACTTGTAGTATATACGGTTGGAAAAAATTTGTGTATAAGTGGGCCTGCACAGTTCATGCCCAGGTTGTTCAAAGGTCAACTATAATCATATGATCTGGGAAAGCACTGACTACAGTGTATTCATGACATGTGATATATTTAATTAGCATAGAAGAGACAGATTTCTACACTTTTCACACTTTGAGAAGAACCTTAAAAAGAGCACCCTTTAGTACAGTGTGTAAGCTGGAATAGAAGGTGTCTGGCATTTGTTTCTTGACATATCACATTGGAAGTTTAACTTTCAAAGAGCTGACTTTTTGAGTAACTTCAGTAAAATAAAAAAGTGACAGGTCCAAAAATTGTTTTGCCAACTGGATAGCAGCATGTTTAAACATAGTTCTCCCTTAATAAAGGGTGGAAATGAGATAGAAAGATTGAAGAATGGACTGCCTGAGTAATTTTTCATTTGACTTTCCTGATGATTATCATAGACCATTTAGAAATTCATTTTCCTCTTATGGAAATTACCTTATTTATATCTAACAATGAGTCAAGATCTGCTATAAATTCTATCACAGTTCCAACTTGTATGGAAATGGAACAGAATCTTTCAGTTCTAAAATGAACAAAGTTAAAGTAGACAGAGTCTTCATGTCAATGTATGGCAAAACCAATACAGTATTGTAAAGTAAAATAAAGTAAAAATAAAAATTAAAAAAAAAAAGTTAGTGGAGAATACTTTGTTTGGAATAAGTATTTAACTAATTGCCCAACTGGAAAAAAAAAAGAGAGAGAGAGAAAGAAACATTTAGCAGTTAATAACAGGGCTTTGAGATTCTGCTATTTTCTGTCAAAATAAAAGTGGACCAAAAAGCTTAGGCAAATGAAATTGGATTAAAGTCAACCCATCCATGAAAAGATTTAGTTATTATTCCACAGGAAGTAAAGAGACTGCACTTTCTTGGGGGTTTATATACTGTAATCCCTGGAACAAGTTATTTAGGATATTAATAAGTGTTCTTTCCAAAAAAGTCTCATAAACTAAGTTGGGGAAATGATGCATGCTGTAACAACCTCTTGGAGGTTCAATATATATTTGAGCCAAATAAATCTTCTAAAAAGTTCAATAAACATGAATGTTATTTAATTTTGCTTACCTTGAGGTTTCTCCAACTTATTTGAGCATGAGGCACTTCTTTTCATGATATAACTATTAAACATCTTGAAAAACAAGAGCTTCGCAGAACCCAGTTCAGTTAACATTGGACTGGAGTTGTACTCTTCTGAATTATTCCTAAACCCAATGTTTCCAAGAAGAGTAAAATTACTATTTGAATTGGGTTCCAATGGATTACAAAAAGTATGCCACTTGGATGAATGATCTGATCATACAAATGAACTGGCCAGAAAGTTCTAGAAGGAGCTGTGACTTTGTCTGAAGCATCATAGTAATGGATTTACAAGTAACTGAATGGCCACTTAATTTTCTACATTCTATCTGTCCAGATCTTGGGTTCCTTTTTATAACTGTAAAGCTTTGATCTTGGGTTCCATTGACTAGAACTTTGACGCTCTAGTATAAAACTTCACAAAGGGAATTTTCCCTTGTGACTTCAGCTTACCTCTTTATTAGATCCAACTAGACTGCAACAAACAATAATATCTTACATCAGCGCATGGGACAAATTTTCCCCTAGTAGTCATCTAACGGTCATCAGTCTTCCCAGAGTATTTTTTTCAAACTATCCCAAGAAGAAATACAGTTGTTTGGCTCAGCATTTAATTCTGGGTTGACCAGTTCTCTGTGAATACTAAGCATCTTCAATGAAGTATACTCTCTAGGCATTAAATTTCAAGAAGAAAAATTCCCTGGCTAAAGACCTAATTGAGAAAATTGATCTATTCTGTTAGAGTATGATAACTCAAATGATTTGGCCTAATGTGTTTCTGGCAAGTGATTTCTACTTTTCCAAATTCTCATGTACTTTTTACAATTTTTCATTGCATTTATGAGTTTTTCAAATATTCTCAAAGTTTGAAAATGTAACCCTAGAATTGCCAAGACTTGTACTTCCTAGTCCCAGAGGACATTTTTATAACTCTAGCTTTGCTCAAGTTTCTCAGAAATTTTTCTTATCACCAACAGCCCCTACCCCACACCCCACCCAGTAGTATAAAGGCATTCAGGATTTTCTCTACAGTCTTCAAGGTGGATTCTTTCTCCATTGTTTGGTCAAATCTGTTCTCTTCAGTTCTCAGAGGAGCCCAGAAATTATAATCTATGATTTTTTTTTAATCATTTAAATCTCACCTGCAAATCTTAAATTTTAAGCCTGACTTTTTTCACTTTCCATAACTCAATCAGGAACAAATATATAATATAAGGTAGAAAAGAGAGGCTGTAATCCTGAAGAAGAAAAATTTAGCGGAACCCCATGTAAATTTACTTACCCTTCTAGGACCTCCCTTTATCTCCACATCAAGACATTTGCTTTAACTTCAGTAACTGTGCTCAGAAGATATTCAGCATCACAAATATGTCTTGAAGCTTTCTAGGGAAAAAAAATCATTTTCAACTTAGAAGGCTAAGTGATGACCCCCCCAAAAAAATATATCAAAAGTCTAAAGCAAGGTTGGAGGGAGACACTTGAATCCATTTTAATCCCATTTCCTTTCTAATTTTTATAGTTATCTTCTTAACTGAAGAAGCATCTTCTTTAACTTTCATCACTGTCTTTTTTATCCCTATTACCTATGTCCAGGTCACCTTTATAGAACTCACATAAGCCATTCCAAATGGATTTTGTGCCATGTGAACCTAGTAACAAAACATGTGGGGCCAAAGCCATTCATTCTACACAGTAGTTAGGTAAAGATTTATCCCTTTATTCCTGGGAGTAAAGCCTTAGAAACATTCCCCATTAGACCAAGACATCAGGTGCCTGGTAATTTCCATTGACTTTCCACAGCTGGCTTTGAGAGTCCTATCCTTTCTACTAAAATCCTTGCTATTTTCTGAAGGAGGAGTTCTGGAGTTATCCTTGCAGTTGTGTACGGAAGGCCTTGAGGGATGAAGTATTGTCTGACTTGTTGATTTCTGAGTTCCACATTAAGTAGCAGAGTGTGCTTCCTAGTACTCTGGCAAACATTTGCCATGAAACTCTGTTACTCTTCCCCTAACTCCTTCAAAAACCATTCCACGGAGAGCCTTCTCAGTCTCACTCCAGCAAAAGTCCCGCTACAGGGAAGGACAGTTTCACAATGAACAAGATCAACATGTGAACTGCTTCACCACAATATGTAGCTAAATTACCTAGCAAAAAAGGTTAAGGAGCCATAGGCCTGGATTGGCAAGATTTGGCCAAGTAAACTGCATTTTCCATCAACAATGAAAGATAGGTTTCCAAATCTGACATTGGCTTTTCTGTTTTGATAGCAGTAAACGTAGCTGAATATTTTCTCAAGAAACATCAGAGAATGGAAACTGCTTACCGTGTTATAAGCTTTTCAACAGTTTGCTTAGGATAAATGTTTGCACCCAAAAAAAAAAAAAAAAAAAGACAATTAGGAAGTTTGTAAAAGCTTTGATTTTCTAAAACAGGCCTGAACTGAAATTGATGTTCCTCTTCCAAAATATGGGAATATGATCAAGACAAACTTGCATGTACCCCAGACTGCCCTTCTCCAGTTGGCCAAATTCTTTTAAGACCTCTTCTCCCTCCCCCTCCCCCACCTTCTCCCTAAGAACATGCTGAATAGGAAGGAGGAAAAGAGCATGGGCCACTGAGTCCCCTGAGACAGCTCACGGAGACAGGAAAGCTTTGGTACCCCCCCCCCCCCATTCCTGCCTCCTTTCCTGATGCCACCACTGAAAAGATCCCTCATTCTCCAGCTCTCCCTGCCCCACCACTGTCATCTCCCAGCTGCTGTCACACCCTATCAATGAATGTTCTCTCGAGGGAAAAGTCTCCTTTCATTGGTACTCAGAAATTCTTGAGTAATTGTTAAACCGGAAATTGCTTTTTTTTTTTCAAAAGCCGTCTAGCCTATCTCACAGAACACTTAAAAGTTAAAACTTACCATTCACATAATTACAAGGTGACAGCAATCTGCAAGTTGAATGATTCTGATTTTTTTTTCTCTCTCTGTCTTTCAGAAGCAGGTGGGTTGATATAATGCCAGCCTTAAATAGAAGCTTTATTTATAGCCTTAGCAGAATGAGCAAAGAGCTGGCATAATCAAGAGAGTACTGCATATTTTAAGGAAGGCTTTACCTTTAATATGCAAAATAGCCATTAGAAGACAACAAAAATGCAATTGTACATTCTCCTAAATTGGTTAACTGTATTAATTCCAATAAAGTTCGAAAGATAACTTTCCATCCTACAAATGGGTCAGAGTCAAAGATGCATCTGTCCTACAAGGACAAAACAGAAAACGCCCCAAAATCACCCCAGAAATTCAGTTGCCATGTTAGCTTTCTTCATTTCCTTGCAAACCTCCTATTCTAAATTGCTTAAATATATTTAATCCCCACTACCATGAAATCAATACTGTAACACAGTGTAATCAACAAACAATGATTATGCAGGAGAGTAAATCAGACTTTCAAAAAAAAAAAAAATTCGATCTTTACCACAATGTGTGTCCAGCAACACTGAGTCAGACATATATGTGTGATGGCAAGAGACAGACGCTAAGTCATGAACAAACTCTTTAGAGGCTGTTTGGAAGGAACCATGCTCTTTTCCTCCCCAGTTATAAAATCAGGTGTACCACACACACGTGTGTTGCTTTGATACACAAGTCAGTTGTCTTATGTTTTATCCTTTTCCTTATGGTATGAAATGTCCCAGATAATTAATTTAAATGCTATTGTTTATATATACATATATAAATATGAGGGGGAGGGTGATTTGATTTTTTTAAGTGTTTAAATAAAATGTGACTCTTTTAAAAGCTGATAAGCTTGAGCAGGAGAAAAAGAGAAACAATGTGTGTGTGTGTGTTTCTTTAATGTCTTATCAAAGTCTTATTCTGGGAATATCCTATGATTGGAAGTTACTAACCAACAACCTTTAAAACTTTTTTTTTTTTCTTTAATACCTGATAGCTTGTTTTTATTCTCAAAAAAAAAAAATAGTGCTAATGGCAAAAGTACCTTGATTTATATTTGTGTATCACTGACAATTATTATTGACTTATTGTGGGCATGTTTTGTTTTTAACTTGTAAAAACAAGTTAACTTATTTTATTAGCATGTAAAATAAGAACACATGTTTTCTTTACTAATGTAAAGGGCTTAAGCATATGATATCTCAGTTAAAACCATTTGGCTATTATTAAGGGGAAAAAATGAAATGTAATAAAAAACAATTGGAGTCATCTATCAGAAAATACTCCCTATTGAGAGACGTCGGTTATATGAGCCTTGCTCATGAGAACATAAGCTTGCTTAAATATCTTTAACATTGTGATTAGATCAGATAATCTATAAATAACTCCAGTCAGAGAAGCACTAGGCCCAGGGGAATCAATCTACTGCTGTGATGAAAGGAAACCACTCAGAGAGGAATCAGAGGCCAGGCTTTCAGATTGTTCATAAGCAAAATGTCCAAGGAGCCATGATTTGACCTGCTGAAAATCCAAATTTAGGTCATACCGTGCATACTAAAGGGCTTCCCTGCTGGCTCAGCTGGTGAGGAACCTGCCTGCAATGCAAGAGACCTGAGTTTGATCCCTGGGTTGGGAAGATCCCCTGGAGAAGGGAAAGGCTACACACTCCAGTATTCTGGCCTGGAGAATTCCATGGGCTGCATAGTCCATGAGGTCGCAAAGAGTCAGACATGACTGAGCGACTTTCACTTTCATATATACTAGAAAGATACTCTACTTTACTGAAGATAAATCCTGCACCACTTGCAAAATCATCCCATCCATTACAGTTGGTTACAGAAGCAAGTAATGGCCGTGACTTTAGGCGTGAAATATATTTGAACAAGTACTGTAGGCTCCAGCAAGCCAAACACACAACATGATCATCTATGAGTCAGCTTTCACTCAGCCAACTATCTATGATTGAGACATCGTGTAAGATAGGAAGGCACAAAAAATTAAAACAGAGAAGTCTTTTGTCTTCAGGCATGTTGACAACAAAGGAAAGAAGCCTGTCTAACGTAAAAGAGGAAAAGAACTAACCATGTAAAAACTACCCTCATGCAACCTTTCTTCTGAGAGCAAAGGTGTTCTCTCCTTACTTTTGGTGCTTAAGGGAACAGGCTTTGGGCAGGTATGCTCAGGTAGCTGTCATCCTGTGTTTTCATCTTCACCCCTAGAGCTCATGCTAGATGCCCAGTGAAGAGGGAGTGAGTGGAGGAAGCAGAGACCCGGCAAGGATGGGACCTGAAAGCCATACTGATAAATGACCAAAAAGCCCAAGATCACCACTAGGCAGCAGAATGCACTCTCATTCTGAAGCTGCTAGTAAGAAATGCAGAAAAGGCCTCCTTGCTATTCTTTAATTATAGGATGAAGAGCTTACCACCAGAAAGGGGTTTCCTTCTCCTGAAGATTTTTTTTTTTTTTTTTGGGTATTGCCAAAGCTATGTGTCACCTGAATGAAAGTGGGCTTTCATTATATACCACTAAACTAGCACGACCAAAACTAAAAAGCTTCCATGAATAGTTAGGAATACATCTCTGTCAACTAATACATCACAAGTTAGGTTGTCCAATAAACTCCCTGATCAGGGAGAAGATAGCCCTAATACTTCAGGACTTTTTCTTAAACAAGGATAAGAGGGAAGAAGACAATATAATGGAGTCAAAATTTTAAATAAGAAACTAAATATACTCAACTCCAGAGAAGGTGATGGCACCCCCACTCCAGTACTCTTGCCTGGAAAATCCCATGGACGGAGGAGCCTGGAAGGCTGCAGTCCATGGGGTCGCAAAGAGTTGGACACGAATGAGTGACTTCACATTCACTTTTCACTTTTATGCATTGGAGAAGGAAATGGCAACCCACTCCTGGAGAATCCAAGGGACAGGGGAGCCTGGTGGGCTGCCATCTATGGGGTCACAGAGAGTCGGACACGACTGCAGCGACTTAGCAGCATACTCAACTCAGCAGCCTGGCTTCTGGCTCTATCCTTATAAAGACATTCTGGCCATATGTTGCTTCATACATTTAGAAGCCAATCAGAGTTGTGAGTTGGGATGGGAGTTGCTGGACTTTTTCTCCCTCTCATTCTCCTTGGTTATGAGTATATCACTCCAGGTGATTCCAGGTGTCATTTGATACAGTCAAAATAAGAGTTAAGAGTTCCTAGATACTCCCATTAAGGCAGATAAGTATATTGTAGAACTCAATATTCTCTTCATAATCACCTCATTGTCAGACCTAAAACACAAGATGTGAAGATTAATGTGGAATAAGACCAAGTCAAGGAGAAAACTGAAACACCTTAATGGGGTTCCTGAGTGGAAATTCACCTGGGAATTCTGCCACTGATGGGTGGAAAAACTGAAAATGCTGGCTTGTAGAGCTCCTCACTCCCGTGCCTTTCATTAACTCTTATAAACACCTAAATGCAAAAACTATGATCCTCTATTTTAAAAAAAATGAATTCAGAAGGAAATCCCTTGTTATAGCTATACAGGCATTGTATCATTCCATAATACTCTGAACTGTGTAATTCAGAATATTAGAACATGTCAATAAGTCTCTCTATATAGTACATGTCATTTAATGCCAGATACACACACACATACTAAGAACGACACATACTAAGAACCATCTGGAGAAAGATAAAGGAAAAGAAAAGGTAGATGGAAAATATATGGGTTATCTGAGAATTCCCATGATTCTGTTTGCCTCTAATAAGAAAAATTAAAAACAGAATCCAATCACTAAGAAGACAGGGGTCTGTAAGAAGAAAATCCAAGGAAAGTCTCTATGAAAAACAGCATACTATTACATAGGTTATCTCTTTGCTTGAAAGACCTAAATCTTATATATGATTGTGGAAGTTAGTCATATATTGAATAATTTTGTTTGCTGTCACATTGGGAGATCAATTCATTTACCAGATACTCCTCATTTATATGAGCCTTCTCTATCCACAGCATTGCTCCTCATATTATTCTTAAGCACAACAAATCAAGCCTGCTGGTGCCATAGCACAGAGAGGCAATTCACTACCTTGAATCTACAGTATTCTTTTGCTCAGTCACTAAGTCTTGTCTGACTCTTTGCAACCCCATGGACTGTAGCCTGCCAGGCTCCTTTGTCCATGGAATTTCTCAGTCAAGAATCCTGGAGTGGGTTGTCATTTCCTTCTCCAACAGTATTCTTTTATTCATGGGCTATTAGCTGGATGTATGAAAGTCTGAAAGATTACATAGACCCCGGTTCGATTCCTAGGTGGGGAAGATCCCCTGGAGAAGGGATAGGCTACCCACTCCAATTTTCTTGGGCTTTCCTGGTGGCTCAGGTGGTACAGAATCTGCCTGCAATGCAGGAGAGCTGGCTTTGATCCTTGGGTTGGGAAGGTCCCATGGAGAAGGGCATGGCAACCCACTCCAGTATTCTTGCCTGGAGAATCCCCATGGACAGAGGAGCCTGGTGGGCTACAGTCCGTGGGGTCACAAAGAGTCAGACAGGACAGAGTGACCAAGCACAGCACATTATATACATTCAGTGCTCTTGTGGAAGTTAATCACTTTTTAAAACACACAAATCTATACCATGGTGTTCAGAGCTGCTTTAAGCCTCACTGTGTATTACCATCAGTATAAACATCCTACTGGGAGTTAATTTACTAAACAGAGAACAAATGTGAATGCAAAGAGATTACCAAGTCAACTCTACCGTCTTGATCTACATAAGCTCTTCTATTTTAGCGACATTTGGAGAATCCAGTTGCCTCTACTTCAATGGTCTCAAGAGCCTTCTATGGCACTACAATTAAAAAAAGAAAAATTGCTGGTTTTAACACAGGGCTGGTTTTGATACATGGCAGCTGTTTTCTGAATCTTCAGGAATAAAAAAAATTTTTTAATGGGTTTACACAAATGGAAAGTAACTGAAAAGTGTTCCCTGGCTGGTGAGTTCAAGAGAGAAGTAGTTCATTGTTTTCAGTTCAATGTATTTTCAAAACAGGATTTGATAAGAACTGGAGAACACAAGTTTTTCAAATAAATGACAATGAGAAAATAGGTATACATAAGGGAATTTTCTTTTGAAGGTGAATGGATGATGTATGAGGCAGTGCCTCTAATAGTGATCATTACAGTTTGGATTTGAAACCAGTAAGTACACAGATTATATATTAAGTTATTTTAAATGTCTGTGTATCTATATCCTTTGAAATGCTGCCAGTATTAGCTCAGATACATGCCCACAGGAAATTTAGGAATCTACTTAACTCTTTTCTTCTCATTCTTGATTAGAAATTGGAAATCAGATTTCTCCAGTTCTAGTTTTAAAATGTGTACAAGATTTAATTTTCCACCTATACAAGCACAATCTCCATTCACTCACTCATTTACTCATTCATCGATTTAACCATTTAACACCAACTGAGTAGCCACTATCATACTAACTTCACAGCACATCAATAAATAAAATTGCTATCAACTGCAGCCCCAACTTTAATCCTGCATTTCTCTATATTAACTTCTTTGGCTTCCACATTGACCATAACTGATTTCTCATTCCATCATTCAAATCATGTAGTTTAGAGATGGGCCTTAGTGTCCAAATGGCCCGGTACTAATCTGGCATTAAGGACCTACCCGCTTTAATGATCCACTCTCAGGGAGTCCGTGTAGTTAAGTTCTAAAAAGACAAGGATTTGGAGTAAGAGTTCTAAGGGCTCTGTCACTGGGTTCATGCTTCTCAATGGGCAATATACTTAGCATCTCTGCATCCCCATCTCTAGAAATGACCATAACACTACCTACCTCACAAGGGTGCTGTGAGGTTTACCGTGAAAGCATGAGGGGATGGTGTGGAGAACTGGGGCCCTAACACAAAGGGGCTACAGGATTTAGGGTGGCTAGATGAATTCACTGTGTATGACCCCTTCTCTGCTGGGAGGCCTAGGTCGGCTCCCTCTATAATTAGAATCTAAAATGGCATTGACCATCAATTGGCTTGGTTTATCTCTAATATATGATGTCTAGGAGATCCATCACAATTTCCCCTCTCTTTGAGAGACTTTAGCTTGGAAAAAATGATTAAACTAGTTTTGACAAAAGGTTATGCAATGATTCACTTCCAGGTGCTGGGGGTGGGGTAGTTATTCTAATATGAAACAAGAGTTTGAATGGCTATCTTCAAGGGGATGCATTTCATTGGCGCAATCTATTGCCTAGGGTTTTCTGTTGTTTTCAGTCTGACTCCCCAGCTTTCTGTACCATTGTTTTCACATACATCCCCTTCTTCCTTTTGTTGGAAGGCAAGCTATAATCCTCGTTTCATGATTCTTTTCACGCCGTCTGTTTTGCTCAAAGGACAATTCTTTTTAACAACCATTGTGATTATTTTCTTAAGAGGGTCAATTTTAATTGCCATATTGTTAGCTAAGCCCTACTGTCTTGGTGTCCTTCAAAATTGTCAGTTGCTTTAAAATACAAGGGTGGGAGGGGAGAGCTGATAAGCACATTGTTGTAATTGATTTGTATGTTTGAATTGTCTTATCAGAAAACAAGGTTATGAATTTCATCTGTTGAGACACAAAAATAAAATACTTTTCCTAAGAAATGTATTTGGCTTTTGAATGTTCTAAAATACCATTTATTCTTCTCCTCATCCTTTTAATATTTCACAATAGTATTGCATTACTAATCATATTTGAATCATAACTATACTTATAATAGAAACAGCCTTTTCCTATGTTCATTACTATAGCTCAATTATTAAATATCTACTTGGGAAACAGTAAAATAAAATTGTTCAAGATTTACAATTGAAAAAAAATCTAGATGAACCTGTTCTGAGGGACCTACATTCAAGGCCAACCACAGAATCACTTAAGACAGATGGGTGTGAAGAAATAGGCTTTCCAAGGAGTATAGTAATATGACCTCTTTTCTTTTCAGCTAAAAGTGTCACTGCTAGTGATGGGAAATAGCCATGAGATACTATCTCCATCAGTTGTTGGAATTTTAAGAAATGAGATGAAAACAATTAAACTTGGCTTTTGAAGTATTCCTGGGCCAAGATCTTGCTATAGTAATTTAGAAAAACTGTACCAAACAAAGCAAAAACATTGATGTCTTAGCTTGGACTTCCATAACAAAGGGGCTCAATGGCAAATAATTTTCTGCCTGCAACGCAGGAGCCTCAAGAGACTCAGGTTCAACCCCTGGATCAGGAAAATCCCCTTCGGAAGAGGAAATGACAACCCACTCCAGTATTCTTTCCTGGAGAATCCTATGGACAAAGGAGATTGTCCATGGGGTCGCAGAGTCACACCTGAATGAACTCACTTAGCACGCATGAACACCATAACAAAATACCATGAACTGGGTGAGTTAAACAACAGAAATGTATTTCTCACTGTTCTGGAGGCTGGGAAGTCCAAGATCAAGGTGCCACAGGGTCTGTCTCTGATGAGAGCACTCTCCTTGGGTTACAAGCACCTGCTTTCTCACTGTGTCCGTACATGGCCTCTCCATGTATACACACATACAGAGAGGGAGATATCTCTTTCTCTGTCTCCTCTTATTAGGCCCACCAATGCTATCTAATTAGCACCTCTCTCTTATAACCTTATTTAACCTTAATTTCTGTCTAAAAGCCCTATCTACAAATACACTCACATTGGGGGTTAAGGTTTCAACACATGAATTGGGGGTGGGGAGACATAACTCTGTCCATGCATGTATACATGCATGCTTAGTTGTTGTGTCTGATTCTTCTGCGACCCCCATGGACTAGCCCACCAGACTTCTCTGTCCATGGGATTCTCCAGGCAAGGACACTGGAGTGGGTTGCCAGTTCCTTCTCTAGGGGATCTTCTCAACCCTAGGATTCTGCATCTCCAGTGTCTCCTACATTAGCAGGTGAGTTCTTTACCACTGAGCCATGTGGGAAGCCCAATTCTATCCATAGCGATTGCTTTCTGCACATTAATCAAGTGTTCCATCACGTTTATTTACCACGAGCATGAGAGACAGTATATAATACTGAAACCATGGCCTGTCCTGAAACGGTGCACCATAGGGTTGACAGAAACTGGTGACTAACAAATTCCTGAGCTAGTCTTCCAGCTTGTTAAAAACCCATATGCTTGCAGCGCACCTTGATGGAGCAGGCTTGCCTTAGTTAGTTTGTTGTCGACTGTCTACCCTACAACCTTCACCTAGTCCAAATAATAGAATGTTTGTCTGAATTGTTTTCAGGAACTTGGAGTTAGCTGTGTCTGCTTTAACTGGCTAAGATGGGTTGGGACGACCAACCTCAAAACTGGACCTGTGCAGGTGTCCAAGGAATGACCTTTTGACATCAGAGAGCCAAAAACTCCACCTTCAGATCGTGCTAAGCATCTCCATTTTAAACATACATACCATGAAAATTCATGCAACTCAGACACTGCACAGAATGTAGATTACCTTGGTTTTTCCCTACTTTCCATCACCTCTCTCTACTCCCAAGACCATCCTATTTCTTTATCCCATAAATATCCCAAGCCCCTCGCCTTTAGGGAGGTGGATATGAGGGGATATAAGCCCTTTCTTTGCTGTGAATCTTGGAGTCTCGAGGTTTTGACTTGCTGTGCATGAGGCAAATGAACATGGTTTGGTAACAATAGTAGGAAGATAACTTAGAGAAGTCAATATAAAAAATGAAAAAGGATTTCAACAACTACAAAAACCCTCTCCTTGTTTTCCCTTACTTTACTGCATCTTGACTCTTCAAGACTCTGGCCTAGTTGTCATTCATTTTCTGCAATGACACATGACTTTTCATTCTGTTAAACCAAAGTTCTTAAAGAGCTGTGTCTTCTCTTTTTTCACAACACATCTGCAGAGTTACGTCTGCAAAAATCTCAACCTCTTAAATTTCTTTCTCTCTTATGCAATATCATTATTTAACATACTCCTTTCTAAAACTAAGGAGCCTCATGATGAAAGTGAAAAGAGGAGAGTGAAAAAGTTGGCTTAAAACTCAATATTCAGAAAACAAAGATCATGGCATCTGGTCCCATCACTTCATGGCAAATAGATGGGGAAACAGTGGAAACAGTAGTGGACTTTACTTTGGGGGGCTCCAAAATCACTGCAGATGGTGATTGCAGCCATGAAATTAAAGATGCTTACTCCTTGGAAGGAAAGTTATGACCAACCTAGACAGCATATTAAAAAGCAGAGACATTACTTTGTCAACAAAGGTCTGTCTAGTCAAGGCTATGGTTTTTCCTGTGGTCATGTATGGATGTGAGAGTTGGACTATAAAGACAGCTGAGCACCAAAGAATTGATTCTTTTGAACTGTGGTGTTGGAGAAGACTCTTGAGAGCCCCTTGGACTACAAGGAGATCCAACCAGTCCATCCTAAAGGAAATCAGTCCTGGATATTCATTGGAAGGACTGATGTTGAAGCTGAAGCTCCAATCCTTTGGCCATCTGATGAGAAGAGCTGACTCATTTGAAAAGACCCTGATGTTGGGAAAGATTGAAGGCAGGAGAAGAAGGGGACAACAGAGGATGAGATGGTTGGATGACATCACTGACTCAATGGACATGAGTTTGGGTAAACTCTGGGAGTTGGTGATGGACAAGGAGGCCTGGCATTCTGCAGTTCATGGGGTCACGAAGAGTTGGACATGACTGAATGACTGAACTGAACCGATTTCTAGAACAGCCATCCTTTATCTGATGTTCCTCCCAAACATTTCAAGTTCTCTTTTGACTCTGCCCTTCTCCCCATCCACTAAAGAGAAAGTTAAGATGATATTCCCTCATGATCCAAAATGCGCTCACATTCCAGGTCAGCTGTCCCATTTTCATGGCTTACCCGTATTGGCTAAGTGACAGGCTATTAGCTTGTTCTCCATAGTTATTTTGGTGCAGAAATGTCAATCAAAGTGTTTTTGTCTAAACAAGCACCACAGCGTTTGCTAGGACCATTTGCTTGACCTAAGGAGCCCCAAACCATCTGTCTGAAGAAGATAACTGCCTAAATTAAAACTCACTCAACCTGCCCACAAGCTTCCCTGTAGCTATTTCTCCTAGGTTTGCCGATAGTACAGAAACCAGGGTGCAAGGCTCAGTGTGATAAGCCAGCACTTGTCCCAAGTTATTCATTTTCACTGAGGTTCCCAGAGAACCAAAATTCAGTATCAGAGGATAGGCCGTAAGACTTTGACCCACATTGGAACCAAATGCTCCAGAAATCAGGGAGGGACAAGGGAAAAAGAGTCAGAGTCCTCAAGCAAAACAACTTTTCTTTTTCTAAAATTAGAGGTGTATTTTAAAAAACAGATTCTTTAATAGAGGACACTCTGTCCTTGCCTTTTATAAGCTCTAAAGGAGTCTCGGGTCCTAGCCTACTGGGGCTGTACTGATTTCTGAAGCTAGAATTTGAATTTCTAAACTCCTCATGTCCTATTAGTGTACATCGGACCATGTGTCAGCTAAGTTCCTCAAATATCACTCTTCGAAGCATCCAAAACGAGACATAGGACAATGAAGTAATTAATAAGGGGTTGTTCTAGCATCGTTTTTCTAGTTATAAAAGTACTATTAATATATGCTGACTCATTGTAAAAAAAAAATGTATCACACAGAGGACTCTAACTCAATGCTCTGTGATGACCTAAATGGGAAGGAAATCCAAAAAGGAGGGGATATATGTTTATGTGTGGTTGATTTACTTTGCTGTACAGCAGCAACTAACACAGCATTGTAAAGCAACTATACACCAATAAAAATTATGAGAAAATGTAGAAAGTATTGAGAAGTCAGGGAGAAAAATCCTTTATCCTTCTATCTTTCAAGGGTAATCACAGTCCTTATTACAGTACAATTTTTACCATTCTTTTTAGTCTTCTTTAAATAGTAAACTCGGCTTTAGAGTGCAAAGTCTTGCTGCCACCACCCCAGTCCATGCCTGACCCTGCTCCTCTTCCTGCTCCATCTCTCCATTCAGCTTTCCAGACCTCTGGTGAAATGCCAACCAAAAAGCTCTGGAAGGAGAAATAAGCTGCCTCCTCCTTCATTCAGGATGCCAGAAAAGTGCCTGAGAAAACCCTATGTAGTGATCATGGTGGGAATGGTCACTTAAAAATATCCTTATAAGTTCACATTCCTCTTCTTAAAAAAAAAAATTTACTCAGCCCAGTCTATATGATCCTCTGAAATTTATACACACAAATAAGAGGCACTAATGGCTACCAATTACTAGGTACCTACCGTGTACCTGGATCTTTGTAAAAACAAGCTCATTAATCTTCCCAGAAACCCTGGAAGTGGTGGGCACTATCTATTTTTTTAATCGAAGTATAGTTGATTTATAATATCCACTAGTTTCAGGTGTACAACATAGTGCTTCAACCTTTTTAGAGATTATACTCCATTCACAGTTATTACGAAACAATGACTAGATCTTCCTGTGCTGTTCAATATATCCTTGTTGTTTATCTATTTATACAGAGTAGCCTGTCTCTTAATCCCATACTCTGTCTCGCCCCATCTCCTTCTTCCCTCTCCCAACCGGCAACCACTAGTTTTCCTCATTTTATAGCATTTCTACCCAACGCTGTCTAATTTCAACATCCTCCTGTTTCTACTCTGCCATGCTACTCTGAAACTCTGAAACTCTCCTACGTAGAACAAAACCTTATAATCATTTCATAAGACGGCTTCCGTTTACTGCTGTTCTACGTGCACCATTCAGTTGAGATTCATTTTTTTTAGTGTGAGCCCCACCTGCCCCACGCCCTGCAGCAGCTCTGAATCTCCTACTCAGTTCCCTGGTGTTCTTCACAATAATATCCATCCAGATGTACTCTCTCACTGCTAATGGAGATCTAACTAGGGAAGCTCTGGAAATACGACTGCAATTGGGTATTAATTAAAAACTAAATGAGAAGACAGTGTGGATTCTTCGGTGCTTGCTTGTAAAAGCTTATTGACTATCTTAAAGGGCAAAGGGGCATTTTTCTTCCTTTGAAGTTATCACCCCATGATTGGGATCACAGCCACCACAGGGAGAAAGCTTGCTGCTCTGCATCACCTTCAAAACTCTCCCGCCTTCATGCCAATAAAGCCTCCTTCTTTTAGCTGGTTTGGGAAACTGGTTACATAACCCACCTACAACGGAGTAGACTGGGTTCTTTTTTCTAACACATTTTTCTTGATGAGAATGGGATTTTCCTGGGATTGAAATAAAACAGAAGATAAGACTAGACTGTGCCCTCCACAGGTAGAGGAAACCCCATGTGCTCTACAGAGGAGATCGTCTCTCTTCTGCAGACCTTCATTTCTTTCTTTTTTTTTTAATAGAAAGGCTGTAAGGCTTGAGGTTATATGAAGCACATTTGCCAAATTTGGGAATATTGCGTATTAAGTACGGAGGAAATTTCTGCTAATTATGAAAGCAGAGAGGTGGAGACTGCACTCTTTTTAAAGGTTAATGATTTAGATGGACACTGTGTGGAGACTCTGGCCCAACCATATCCCCCAGGAAGATGAAAACTCCCTTCCAGCTACCAGGAGAGAAAAGAATCATTAACAGTGGTTGTCTGCAGGTGGCAAATAAAGCAATCTGAGCATACCATGGAAATTCATCTCATTCAGGGACAGATAAGCAGAATGACAGAGAGTGATTCTAACACAGAAAGCTTAATTTATTACTTAGGTTTCCAATTAAATGCCTGCATGTTAAGCAGGGCCAGGCTGGTTGTCTGTGTGTGTTTTTGCAATCTTACTATGTAACATGTGCTATTCATGCACTTTCTCATCTTGGACATTTTGTCAAAGCATGCTTCCATGGGTCAGAGTTATTATTGTTGTGTAGTCATTAAGTCACGTCCAACTGTGACCCCATGGACTGTAGCCCACCAGACTCCTCTGTTCTTGGGATTCTCCAGGCAAGAATACTGGAGTAGGTTGCCATTTCCTTCTCTAGGGGATCTTCCTGACCCAGGGATCACACCCACGTCTCCTGCACTGCAGGAAGATTCTTTATCACTGATCCACCAAGGAAGCCCATTATACATAGTACTCTTTCCAAATTCCTCACATTTTAACATGTCCCAAGTTGGTATAAAAAGGAAGAAGGAAAAAAGGACCCTTGTCTAGGGTGCTTTCAGTGAGATTAGAAACACATGAACTGACATCTGGACTCTTGGTAAATCACTCAAGTATTTATTGAGTGCTTGCTCAGTGTCAGCGAATATTCAAGGGATTTCACTTTAAGTAAGAAACCTAGAAAAGGAGGTATCACATCACTGCTTCTCCTTCAGCTACTTCTCTGTGTGGAAGTCATTCAGCAAGGTGCCTTTTATTCCTGCCTTTCTGCTGCTTATACAATAAAAGGCAAGGTAGGTATATCAGTTCTGTCCTGGGAAGCTGGGCCCAGCAAATAGTCCAGTGACATGGTCAGGAGACAACCTCAAACAGATACTATTGCAGGTCAAAGGTTCCATTTTACTATCAAGGAGCAGCACTTCCAGGCAAAAAAGTCTCAGGAGAGTGGGCTATCCAAAATGAAAAGCCTTGGGATTGGGCTAACACAGATACTTAACCATTTTGGAATATCTTCAAGCAAAAAGAGAGAAATGTGTGTGGGAAAAAAACTTCCCCTCTTTTCCAGGGAAATGCTTACAATGGTGGGAAAGTGTTGTATGAAGTCAACAAACCCAAGTGAAGGGGCAGCCTAATACAGAGTTTGGCATACAGTAGATGCTCACTAAGTGTATGTCAGATAAATGGGTGCATAACCCACAGATAGGTGACAGCATGGGGAAGCATATTCATAGGCAAACTTCTATGCATGAAACTCTCATAAATCGATTCTTTGTGGGGTTTGTTGTGTGTCAAATATGCATATAGCAAATGCTCCTTATAGAATCATTAAAAACCAGATAGAAAGGAGAAAACTTAAAATTTCCAGTCACTCTAAATGAAGAGATAACTACTGGTAATATTTAGGTAGTTAAGTCAACATAAGCATCAACCAATTTTACTATA